>NW_005368707.1:7099239-7111354 GCF_000412655.1 Myotis brandtii | reverse complement strand
CCCTATGGGGCAGGACTTGCTTCAGTGGGGCTTTGGCGCTCACTGAGTCTGCCCCCTGAGTGTGTCTCTTATGGATGTGAAGAGTTGTAATCTGGATGGTCTCCCTTTGACCACTGTGTAGACTGGCTCTTGGATCTCCAAGGAGGTGCAAAGTCAGCCACTGCCTTAGGCCACCCAGCAGGAGCTACAGAGATCTGCAGATCCCTCCTCTTTGTTTGGGGTTTGGAGGTGCCCAGATGAGGCGCAGCTGTGAAGCAATGCTGGCTGCTGATGAGCCTTAGGCCTTCTTTTGGAAGCTCTGAGATTCTCTGACCCAGCTGCAGTTTGACAGGTTTTTAGGCGGAGAAGGGCCAGGCCATTAGTATGCAAAAGCCTCTGCGCACAGCTGATGTGGGGTTGTAAATTGGGTGGGGTGTGGTCTCAGGGAGTCATGGGGCGGTGCAAACAGCAATGGTTGCCTGTCAGCCCTCCCCCGGATAGGACCCTGGGTTTCTGTGACCCGCGGCCCTGTGCAGGGACAATGAATGCTGAAAGCACCTCTGCGAGAAAGCCACCCTCACGTTCCGGCCCAATGCCAGACAGTACAGTTTCTCTCCGTAAGAGTCTGGGTCCCCAAATTCTCGCCCAGAACTGGATTTCAGAGCAGTCGGGAGCTTGTATCTCCCTCCTGGTTGAAAAAGACAACAGTGTATCCAGCTGCCAGCCCCTTTCGCGCATGCCTCCGTACCTCCACACTTCCACACCTCTGCACCTCCTATCAGACTCAATGCACTTTTCTCTTTCCTTCTAGTTGCAGAATTTCCACTCAGCCAGCCTTCCCATGGTTCTGGATGATATTCATTTTGTCTTTTAGTTGTAGTTTTAATGTGGTTGTGCGCAGCAGCCAGTTCAGGTGTTTGCCTATGCCGCCATCTTGTTTCTCTCACATCTTTTTGTTCTTGTAGCTGTTTTTTTCCCACCACCCTCTCAGCATTGGCAAAATTTTGCTGCTTGCCACTAATTGGGCTCCTCTGCTTTTAGACCACTGTTACAAAAACTGCAAGACAGCATTAAAGCACTGAGCAGGCCCCATCCCTTCCTCTGGGGACACCTCTGGGTTCCACTGGGTCATTAACAAAAAACAAATCTGCACAGCAGGACTTTGCCCCTGTGGATGGGAGCTCTGCATAACTAATGAAGAGGAAAATTGGTAGTAAAATAGACTGACCAGTCTCAACATGTTTCTAATAACTTCTACATCTCCCAGTCTTCATTTCCCTACACATCTTCTTTCCTTTCTAAATGATTTCTCCAAATCCTCTTTGGCTCACTAACACTTTCAGGTCTGTATTCTCTCTTCCTTTCCTCCCCATCTTGTAGCAGTGTTTTGCAGAGGATTACCCCAGTTTCTCAGTCACACTGTACACGTTTTAAATACCAGTTGCCTCAGTCTCTAGTTGTGAATGCAAAGATGTCATAGGTATCCAGCAACCTGGCAGATTAAGAGCAGATTTTATCTTATATACTGCAAATACCACAAGCTCTAGGTATTAGATTTCTGTTTCCAGATCTCTTCTTAGAGGAATTTATTACTCGTTCAAAGTCACAGAGATTGTAGGAGGCAGTCAGAATCTGAACCCAGATCATTCTGATGCCGAAGCTCCTGCTGGTTCCACCATTCAGAGGCAGAACCTCTAACAGTGACAAGGGGAGCCCAGAGAGGCTTCCCAGAGGCAGAAGTGAGTGCCTAAGACCTGCAGTCAGTCAGGGAAAATGAACAAATCACTGGATTTTAAATTTCTGCAAAAGTTTATCGTTACTCCATCAACTTGAGGTACCTCTTGGTGAACATTTCATTTCAGGTGTTTCTCAGCAACTCCAGAAGCATTATCAGGAAGAAGTCCAAATTTAGAAGTGTCTTCCAGAATCCATTTCTCCCGGATTATACATATACATGGAACACAGTTATGTGAACAAGGAGAGAGGTGTGGCAGGATATACAAGGAAAGAGAAGTGAGAGGAGACTGAAAATAGGAAGGTGATTAGCTTCACATTTATACACCCATTTCACTTACTACAATAACATGTATTTTTTTATAATTTGAAAAGCATCAAATAAAAAAATTAAGAGCTTGTGGCAAAGACAATACTATATGTTCACCAAATCCCATTTTCTTCTTCCTGAATACACAAGAAGCCTAATTTCCCAGCCTCCCTTGCACTTAGGTTGGGCTTATGTAACTGTGTTCTGACCAAAGAGGTTTGGACAGAAGTGATGTACACCCCTTCCCGACATGGCCATAAAATTCCTAAGTCATCATCCACACTCTCTCTTCCTCTTCTATGGCAAATTTTTGAGGCCACATGACTAAGATGAAACCATTGCAAGATGGATGGAGCCTCAACCCCTGAATCAATTATTGGAGGAAAGCCACCAAGGAGAGCAACTTGAACCATGTCAGACAATGACCATTGTGTTAAGCCACTGAGAATACGGGGTTTCTCTGTCACTGAACTATGGCCCTACCTATCCTGACTAATACGCTACTCATACATGCCAGGGATTTTCAATGTCCCACAGGAGTCCTGAGAGAGCTTGTTGGATATTTCACACATGTAAATGCTAACAGATTTTAAGTTTGTATGAAGACATATTTCTAAGTATAGTTCCTTTCCATTTTACCTCTGAATTACCTTTTCATTCTCACTTTGTTGTGGTGTGTTTATTCCAAAGGGAAGTAAATCAAAGACTTCTCAGAAAGAAAATAGTAACCTGTACTTTACATTCTTGTTTAAAGAATACCTAAAAAAAAAGAAAAAAATTTATTACAATTTTATTCCCCCTCAGCGATCATTCTGTATTTTATTCTCTTAACTAGAGGCCCGGTGCACAAAATTTGTGCATGGGGTGGGGGAGGTCCTTCAGCCTGGCCTGCACCCTCTCGCAATCCAGGACCCCTTGGGGGATGTCGGAGAGCCGGTTTCAGCTCGATCACCGCAGACCAGGCTGAGGATGCCACTGGTGCATGAATCCGTGCACCGGGCCTCTAGTATGCATGTAAGATCTTTGGTTAATCTCTTCCCGCCCTCCTCCCTCTCCACTTCCCTCTGAGATTCATCAGTCTGTTCCATGTTTCCATGCCTGTGGGTTGAGCGTCTGCCCCCTGGCAGTCAGTGTGCGTCATAGCTACCAGTCGAATGGTCGAACAGTCACTTAGGCTTTTATATATGTAGATTTACTTATTGTTATAGTAAAACCTTGGATAAACCATCAGGGACTGAGTTGTTCTAAACAGCCCAGTGTTTCACAGAACTGGAGTGTTTACACTAAGCCAATAAAACACTTTTGGCTTTAAAATGTTTCTGGGTTTTTTTAAATATTTTACTGTACTTTTTTTTCATGTTTTTTATGGATTTGAGAGGAGGGAGAAGGGAGAGGGAGAGAGAAAGAGAAACGGTGATGAGAGAGAAACATTGATCAACTGCTCCTGAATGGCCCCCACTAGGGATCAAGCCCACAACCCAGGCATGTGCTATGACCAGGAATCAAACCAGTGACCTCTTCTGGTGGATGGGACATCACTCAACCAACTGAGCCACACCGGTGAAGGCAGCTTTAAAATGTTTTGAAGAAAAAAATTTATGAAGCATACTAAATGAAGAATGGTGACATTGTTTTCCTTTTCTAGGTGATTCAGGATTAACCCAAGTTTCTTGAATGCACCATGCTCCCTGAGAGGTCTTGTGCATGCAGTTACTTCTGCCTGGAACAGTCATTTCCTTTTTTTGCCTACTTAAATCCTCCTCATCCTTTGGATGTCAGCTCAATGACCAGTTTCCTTAGGCACAAGGGTACAAATTTACTAAAACTCATCAAATTGTTCACTTAAAACAGGTGAATTTTGTGGTATGTAAATTATACCTCAATAAAGCTACTAAAATCACACACACACTGCCAAGGAGGTGAAGCATAACACACACACCCTTAAGTGTGGGCTGCACTATGGTATGGAAAGGAGAGGGGAAGTAAGTTTACACTGGAGAAACCTGACAAAAACTTCATCACCCGGGTGATCAAGGTCAACATCAACAATGACAAGTCATGTACATAGTGTTTATGTACCCTTGATATGATGTGATGAAAATGGCATTTGAACTCTGTGGCTTCCTCCCAGAAATGATACCCCAGTCTAATCATGAGAAAAATCCCAGTAGTGGCACATCCTTCAATACACCTGACTGGCACTCCTCAAAACTGTCAAGGTCATCAAAAACAAGGAAAGTCCAAGAAATGTTCACCGCCAAGAGGAGCCTAAGGAGACAACTACAATATGGGATCCTGGAACAAACAACAACAAAACATTAAGTACAAACTACGGAAATCTGAATATATTATGATTTTAGTTAATAATAATGTATCAATATTGCTTCATTACTTGCGACAAATATTAATAATAGGGGAAACTGGGTGAGGGATTTTGGGGAACTCTCTGTACTGTCTTCACAATTTCTCTGTAAATCTGAAACTTTTCTAAAAACTAAAGTTCATGTAATTCACATTTTAAAAAATTTCCCCAGTCCCTCAAACCAGACCAAGTCCCCCCTGCTACGTGTTCACATAGTAATCTAGACTACTGCCTAAATTACTTAATTAATTTATCGCCATATGTAACTCTATGTACCAGTATGTTTTACTCACTGTTGTATCCTTGGTACAAGGTTAGGGCCTGGTTGTTGAGAGGTGCTCAGTCATAAACATATAGTCAGTGCAGTGTCATAGAATGTAAGTTCCAGAACAGCAGGATTTTGTCTGTTTTGTCCTATACTGTATCCTTGGCACCTACAGAGTGCCTGGCACATGGTAAATACTCAGTAATGACAACTTCCTCCCCAAGTGAACCAAGGACTCCTCTCCCCAGAGGTTGGAGTTTGGGATAAAGACATTTTAGCTCCATCTGCCTGATTTCTTCAATAAAGCTTATGGAGGTGTTGATGGCAGCAATGAACTGAGAGGCATAGGAGAGAAGAATGACGCCAACCTTCAGAGTAAAGGAAAGACAAGAGACAGAGTGAGAGGCCCTCCTGAACTCCCACCAGGGCTGTCTTCTCTGGGCCCTGTTATCCTGGGTCCTCTGTCCTGGGAGACCCTCCCGTTCTGTAGAGTGCAAAGAGCCCAGACCATCAGATCCTGCTACTCGGGTTCCACGTTGCCAAGACTTTATCTGTGTCATGCTTGTCTAGCCTATATTTCTGTTATGAGAAATTAAATCAAATTAATGTAGAGAAATACCACTTGTGGTATAATGAAGAAAGAGGAAAAAAGGGGCAAAAATTGGGGCTAAGAAAGGGAAAGTGGAGACTATAAAAAAGAAAGAAGAGCTAGAAGTCAATGGAAATGGCCTAATAAGGACACAGAAACAAGATGCAGGGTTCAAAGTGTTGTGAATTCATTCACCAAATACTAGTATGTGCTGAGCACCTACTGTGTGCCAGGTTCCATTCTAGGTATTAGGAATATAGTATTCAACAAAACTATGGAAATTATTGCCCTCAAAGAGCTGGCATCTTGGGGTTGGGGGTGGGGGGGTGTAAAATAAACAAATACATAATTAACCAAAAGAGACATCAGAGATTGGTGAGTGTTTATACAGTGAGTTAAAATAGACGAGAATATGACCCAGTGTTGGTCAGGGAAGATGACATTTAAATTGATATATTTGAAAGACAAGAAAGTGCTAGGTGTGGGAAGGTGGTGGAGAGTGTGTGGGGCAGCAATCTACCAGAGGAAGGACCAGTGCCCTAAAGCTCCTAGGAAGTGTTCTGAAGAATATGGAGGGGGTGTCCCAGCAAACATTTGCCAATGTCTGCAGACTTTTTGGTGGCCACATTTTGGTGGTTCAGGATGGGGCTACTGGCATTTAATAGCAGCAGCCAGGGATGCTGCTAAACATCCCACAGTGCACAGGACAAACCCTTATGCAAAGAATTATTCAAAATGTCAATGGTGCAGGTTGAAAAACCCTGTCCTGAGGGTTTGGCCTTTTCACCTTGTAGAAAGCAGGACACCATGCCCAGAGAAGAACAGAAGAGAGGGCAGAGCTAAGAAGTATGTCAGGGCCCCAGCTGTTTTGCTCAGTGGTTAGAGCATCAGCCCATGGACCCAAGAGTCAGGGGTTCAATTCCTGGTCAAAGGCACATACTTCAGTTGTAGCTCAATCCCCAGCCAGGGTCAGGGCACATGTGGGAGGTACATGTCTCTCTCACATCTCTCCCTCTCCCCCTCCTCCCTCCCTTCCACTCTCTCTAAAAATCAATGGAAAAATATTCTCGGGTGAGGATTAAAAAAAAAATCAGTATGTCAGGGAAGTAGGTTGAGGCCCAATGGCATGCCTTGTAGGCCATGTCAAGAAGCTGGCTTCTTATTCTAAGTGTGGCGAGGAGCCCATGAATGTCTTAAAACTGGATAGTAAGCATGGACTGGTTTATTTTTGGAAATAATTGCTCTGGCTTTAGTATGGAATGTGGTGGGAGCGGTCAAGTGTGAGTGAAAGAGACCAGCTGGATGGTTTTATAGTAGAGAGGTGATGGGGGCTTGATGTAGGTAATGGCAGTAGAGATAGAGATGTAAAGAGTTGAGATTTATTTCAGAAGTAGAACTCACAGGTCTTGCTGATGAAGTGAATGTGAAAGGTGAGAGAAAGAGAGTCAAGGATTAGCTGAAGGTAGAGCCAGCCCCATGGATCTGTGACTAGAGCAACAGCTGTCCCCACCCTAAGCTGGCAGTGACCTCAGTGAGGGGCTCTCAGGCTCCCCGGATCCAGTACTGAGCACATCCCAGCACAGAGGCTACAGTCCCTTCAGGGTAGCCTGTCCTCTGTGGGTTGGGGCAATAGACCTGTGGGAAGGGGCATTGCCTTCCCTGATCCTGGCTGGGGCTCCACGTCGTCATTCTGCCCTGGGCCTGCTTGAAGTTTTCTAGCTTGAGCAACGAGGTGCTTTGTTGGTGCCACTTACCAAAAATGAAGAGAAGTAGGCTGAGTAAACAATTCATTATGGGACATGTTTAATCTCATCAGGTCTGTGAAACATCTCTAATTGACCAGACCAAGTAGGCAATTGTATACACCAATATACAGCTCAGACAGGGCATAAAGCTGTAGGTATAAAGCTGGAATTCATCAGCTTGTAGGTAGTATTTAAAGCCATGAGGATGATGGTACAGCTGCTGTGAAGAATAGTATGATGGTTCCTCAAATATTAAACATAGACTTACCATATGATCCAGCAATCTCATTTCTGGGTCTATACCCAATAGAAGTGAAAGCAGAAACCTGAACCGATACTTGTACATTCATGTGCAGAGTAGCATTATTTACAGTAGCTGAAACATGGAAACAACCCAAATGTCTATTGACAGATGAATGGATAAACAAAACATTCTATATACGTGCAATGGAATATTATTCAGCTTTAAAAGGGAAGGAGATTCTGGCACATACTACAACATGGAAGAACCTTGAGGACATTATGCTATGTGAAATAAGCCAGTCACAAAAGGACAACTATCTTATGATTCAACTTATATGTAGAACCTAGAATAGTCAAATTCATAGAATGGTGATTGCTAGAAGCTGGGAGGAGAGGATGATGGGGAGTTATTGCTTAACAGGTATACAGTTTGGGAAATTGAAAAAGTTATGAAGATGGACAGTGGGTATGGCTGAACAACAATGTGAACGTACTTAAGGCCCTGAACTATACACTTAAATGCTTAAAATTGTAAAATTTATGTATATTTTACCACAATTAAAAAATTATTTTTATTGAATGCTTCCTATATGCCCAGCACTGTTCTAAGTGCTTTCCTTGTTTAAAATTCATATAACCCTAATAACAATCTTTAAGGTGCCAACATTATCAATCCTATTTTACAAACAAGGAAATTAGAGAAGTTCATTAACGAGCTTAAGCTCACCAGCTTCCAACTTGCTGGGCCAGCAGTTAGACTCAGGTGGTCCTATTTCCCTAACATTTCCCCAAAAGGATTTTATATTAGGGACTTCTAGTTCACACAGATGACAAAAAGCACCAAACCGGGTCTATTTATCTCTCACCCTTCAGACGTATGTGAGGAAAAGAGGAAGGATAACTAGTCCCATTTCAAGAATGAAAAGAGAAGTTAAGTAACCCAGCAAAGGGCATTCCTGGCAGAGAAAATGGAGGGATACAGAGCAGAAGCCCTAAGTCAGCGGTTCTCAACCTGTGGGTCGCGACCCCTTTGGCGGTCGAAGGACCCTTTCATAGGGGTCGCCTAAGACCATCCTGCATATCAGATATTTACATTAGATTCATAACAGTAGCAACATTACAGTTATGAAGTAGCAACGAAAATAATTTTATGGTTGGGTCACAACATGAGGAACTGCATTTAAAGGGCCAGAAGGTTGAGAACCACTGCCCTAAGTGAAAGCTGCACACAGGGCAGGTTGTTTTCTTTCAAAGTTGCTTGCTTTCACCTTTTTGCATAAACACATTCAAACTTTCTGACCTTGTTGACATTTTTTTTAATGGATTGTGGTAGACAGAATAATGGCTCAACTACATCCTATCGTCAGAATGGGGAATACATTCCCTTACATGGAAAGAAACAGACTTTGCAGATGTAATTAAATTAAGAATCTTGCAATGGAGAGATTCTTCTGGACTATTGGGTGTCATCACAAGAATCCTTACAAGAGGGAGGCAGAGCTTGTGCACGTCAAAGCTTGTGTATATCTTTCTATCAAGGGAATGAAAAGGCAACCCAAAAAAGGGAGAAAAAAAATCTGCAGATCATATGTCTGATAAAGAATTAATATCCAGAATATATGTAAAAAAAACTCCTACAATTTAACAAAAAAAAAAACCCAACAAATAATAATCCAATTGAAAAAATGGGCAAAAGTCTTGAATAGACATTTATCCAAAGAAGATACATCAATGTTTAATAAGCAAGAATGGTCAACATCATTAGTCATTAGGGAAATCAAAACCACAATGAGAAACCACCTCACACCCACTAGGTTAACTATAATCAGAAAGACAATAATAAATGTTGGCAAGGATGTGAAGAAATTGGAACCCAGGTAAATTGGTGGTGAAAATATAAAATGATGCAGCTACTATGAAAAATAGTTTGGTGGTTCCTCAAAAAGCCAAACAGAATTACCATATAATCCCACAATTCCACTCCTATGTTTATACCCAAAATAATTGAAAACAGGAACTTAAACAGATACTGTACTGGTACTTCAATGTTCACTGCAGCATGTTTTACAATAGCCGAAAAAACAGAAACAACCCAAGTATCTACCAACAGATGACTAGATAAACAAAATATCCTATATATTTTTTCTAAAACACCTATCTTTGGATCTTCCACCTTTATTTTTAAAAATTTTTATTGATCTTAGAGAGAGGAACGGGGAGAGAGAGAAACATTGATGTGAAAGAGAAATATCAATTGGTTGCCTCCCACACTCGCCCTGACCAGGGATTGACCCTGCCAGGAATGTGCCCTGACCAGGAATCGAACCTGATACCTTTTGGAATATGGGACAATGCTCCAACCAACAGAGCCACACCAGCCAAGGCTGTGCTACGTACATTTAATGAAATATTATTTAGCCATAAAAGGAACTAAATTCTAATATATGCTACAACATGAACTGACCTTGAAAATATTATCATAAGTAAAATAACCAAACACAAAGAAACATTTACTGTAAGATTCCATTTACATGACATATGCAGAATAGGCAAATTCACAGAGACAGCAAGTAGATTTGAGGTTACCATAAGCTGCGGGGAGGAGGGAATGGGGAGTTACTGCTTAATGGATACCAAGTTTACGTTTGGGTGATAAAATTTTGGAAATAGTGGTGATGGGATGCTTACACAACACTCTGAATACAACTAATACCAATAATTATATACTTTAAAAAATAATTATATGACTTTTATGTTATATATATTTTATGACAAAATAGTGGTGATGGCTGTACATTGTAAATATAATTAATGACACTAAATTGTACATTTTAAAAGTAATTAAGAGCCCTGGCTGGTGTTCAATGGTTAGAGCGTTGGCCCATGAACCACACAGGGTTGAGGGTTTGACTCCCAGTCAAGGGCACATACCTGGGCTGCAGGTTCAATCCCTGGCCTAGGTTGGGGCGAATGCAGGAGACAACCAATTGATGTGTCACTCTCACATCAATGTTTCTCCCACTCTCTCTCCCTTCCTCCCTCCACTCAATCTAAAAATCAATGGAAAAAATATCATCAGGTGAGGATTAACAACAACAACAAAAGTAATTAAGTAGCAACTTTTATGTTACATATATTTTATGATATCTTGTCCCTTCTCTACACTCTCGAAGCATCTGGCCTGACCTCTTATCACATTGACCCCCTGAGGGCTGGAACCAGGTCATATTAAGTTTGGCATCCATAGCATGGAATTTTACATTTTCATCCTTATCTCTAATTATGGAGTGGAAAGCTTTCTATTTGATAATCTACTAGGTGTAGAGATAATGTTCTGGAGAGCATCCTAAAACATTGAATAAAAACAGGATGTACAAAGGACACCTGCACATTCTAATAAGTGATGCCTAGAGATATAATAGCATTAACTTCTAAGAACTTATGGAACTTTCATATATGTCCCCAACCTCTCTCTCCAACATCTCTCCTAACACCAAGATCTTTATTCCTAGGCATATCCAGAGGGTGTTTCTCTAAAAACACCAGCCTTCAGTCGGTTTCAATCCCTAAGATTCTCTATGCTGAATTCCAAAGTTGCTTCTTATTCATTTATCACCCTTACATGACTTTGTTCTATGAACTTGATAACTGCTAGTCAAGTTACAGACAGGTGCAACAGGCTCAGTTACCTGAGCGCCAAGCCAGGGGCTGCAGACGTCCTTGAGGTGGTGAGTAACATAGGCAGGTACCAGGGCCCTGCTGGCAAAGACTGCCAACCAGCGGCCCATGGCAGAGGCAGTGGTTTTTCTGACAATCCCAGAGGTGCCCTTTTTACTGTGGTGACACACATAACCAAAGAGGAGTGGGACCAGAGCTGCCAGAGCTATTACTTAGCACTCTGCCAAATCATTTCTTCCCAAGAGCTAGCTGGTCAGCCTTTGATTCCTTGCACTTTGCTTACAGGCTAAGGTAAATAAAGAAAAAGTGGTAAATCCACCTGCTTTTTCCTTCTTGTTCTCCCATGAAAATCACACCTTATATACAGTGGATAACTAAACAACAAACCAAAGAGATCTTTGTCAAAAAAGAACTAGGTAGAAAGTAAAAGAAGTCTGATCATCTGTCCTTGCCACTTAATAGAAAACCTCTCCAAATTACTTTACTTTTTCTAATTACAGAAGGAATGCATATTTATTGGAAATAATTTGGAAAGTAGAGAAAGACACAAAGAAAAAGATATAAGTCATCTGTAACACTATCATCTTGAGATAAGTACTGTCCCTTCTCCAGCACCCTCTATACTCTTACACTGCCTTATTTTTGTTCATAGTTCTGCATTATCATTATTATTATTATTATTATTATTATTATTTATTGTCTGTTCACCTCAGTAAACCACAATGTCCATGAAGGCAGAATTTATTTCCCTGAGCACTGGGAATAGTGCTCAATATATATTTGTTAAATGAGTAAATAAATACTTTAGTGTATCATCTTCAGTCATTTTTTTAAATCCTCACCCAAGGATTTTTTAATTGATTTTTAAAGAGAAAAGAAGGGAGGGAGGAGAGAGAGAGAGAGAGAGAGAGAGAGAGAGAGAGAAGTGAGAAACACTGATCAGTTGCCTCCCATACTCACCCCAATTGGGGGTCAAACCCACAACCTAGGCATGTGCCCTGACTGGGAATCGAACCCACAACCTTTTGGTGCAAGGGATGAAGCTCCAACCAGCTTAGCCTTCCAGCCAGGGTTTCCAGTCTTTAAATATTAATATATTATACTAGAGGCCCAGTGCACAAAAATTTGTGCACTCGGGGGGGGGGCCCTCAGCCCGGCCTGTGCCCTCTCGCAGTCTGGGACCCCTTGGGAGATAACGACCTGCTGGCTT
>NW_005368707.1:7089149-7098912 GCF_000412655.1 Myotis brandtii | reverse complement strand
GGGCAGCTCCTGCATTGAGTGTCTGCCCCCTGGTGGTCAGTGTGTGTCATAGTGACCAGTCATTCCCAGTCTTTCTGCTGTTAGGGTCAGTTTGCATATTACCCTTTTATTATATAGGATAGAGGCCTGGTGCATGGGTGGGGGCTGGCTGGTTAGCCCTAAAGGGTGTCCCGGATCAGGGTGAGGGTCCCGTGGGGGTGCATGGCCAGCCTGGGTGAGGGGCTCATGGGTGTTTGCAGGCTGGTCACACCCCCTTCAGGGTGGGGGTCCCCACTGGGGTGCCTGGCCAGCCTGGGTGAGGGGCTGATGGCTTTTGGCAGGCTGGTCACACCCCCTTCAGGGTGGGGGTCCCCACTGGGGTGCCTGGCCAGTCTGGGTGAGGGGCTGAGGGCCGTTTTCAGGCTGGCCAAGCCCCCCGGGGACGCAAGCTCCCAGGCTCTCCTTTTTTCCTTTTTTTCTTTTTCCTTTTTATTCTGGGATTTATTTACCTTCTATAATTGAAACTTTGTAGCCTTGAGAGGAGCTCAGAGCCGGCCAGGGTGGGCAGGAGAGAAGCCTCCTGCTCGGTCCAGCTCCGTGGCCACGGCTGGCTAAAAGCAGGTATCTGGGGTTTATTTACCTTCTATAATTGAAACTTTGTTGCTTTGAGTGGAGCTCAGAGCCACCGCGGCAGGCGGGGAAGCTTGGCTTCCTCCATCATTGGGGCAACCAAGCCTCCTGCTTGCTCCAGCTCTGTGGCTGCCGGCCGCCATCTTGGTTGGGTTAATTTGCATATAGTTGCTCTGATTGGCTGGTGGGCGTGGCTTAAGACTTAGCAAAGGTACGGTCAATTTGCATGTTTGTCTTTTATTAGTGTAGATGCTAGAGGCCCAGTGCACGAAAATTCGTGCACTCGGCAGGGGGAGGGGGGGTCCCTCAGCCCGGCCTGTACCCTCTCGCAGTCTGGGACTCCTTGGGGGATGTCCACCTGCCTGCTTAGGCCTGCTCCCTGGGTTATCTGGCCTAAGCTGGCAGTCAGACATCCCTCTGGCAGCCTGGCAGCCCTCGGGGGATGTCCACCTGCCAGCTTAGGCCCATTCCCCATGGGGAGCAGGCCTAAGTTGGCATTTGGACATCTTAGTGCTATTGAGAAGGCAGGAGAGGCTCCCGCCACCGCCGCTGTGCTCGCAGCCGTCAGCCCAGCTTGTGACTGAGCAGAGCTCCCCCTGTGGGAGCACACTGACCACCAGGGGACAGCTCCTGCATTGAGCGTCTGCTCCCTGGTGGTCAGTGCACATCATAGCGACCAGTAGTTCCACGTCGTTTCAATCTGCATATTACTCTTTTATTATATAGGATATGTAATGTTTCTAAAGCATTATTTTTATTATTTTAAAAAAAAACATTCTATTACCAAGAACCCTAAGGAGAATATCTGAAACACTCATGATCTGAAATGATCTCCACTCAACTCAGCTACAGGTTCATTTTTCTCTCCGTGATTTCCAAAGCAGCTGCTGTGGGGAATGAGCCTGGGAATGGATGGCAGTATTGATATCCCAGCTAGGACCAGAGGCTTTAAAAGGTGTGCTTAGCCTGACTACGTGCTTTTCCCTTTAGTGTCATGCAGCTGCTGGTGTGTGCACAGACCAACATACACAGTGATTGGATGTACCCAGGGTAGGGTTCAGCAAACTGGACACAGTGGAAAGTCAAGGGTGTGAGGGCACCAAAAAGTGAGTGCAAAATTAAGCTACCAGAATGGGTAGTTAATTGACTCTCCAGCTCACTCCACACCTCACCCTCAGATTTGCCTCGCCTTAAAAAATTTGAGAGCACCTGAAGTGACCTATTTCAACACACTTTCACTTTACATCAACGTAATTATGACTCTTCATCTACACTGTAATATTTCTTCTCTTCTCAGAAACAAATCCTCCTTCATTTCAGGGTTCCCTCTGTCTTGTGCTTATGCTCTTAATAGTGTTCCCTTCCACCCTCACTAGGATTCTACTCCATCAGTTATCTCCTCTCTGCTTATATCTCAGTCTTTCCCCGTGGAGTAATTCCTCCCCCTCTTTTTATGACTGTCTTCAATCCTAAAAAATCCTCCTTCCCACTCATGCCATCAGTTTGTCTCTTCCTTTCTGTTTATATCAATCTGATTAAAAGAGAAGTTTATGCCTGTCATCTCCATTTCCTTCCCACCTGCTCTTTCCTTAACCTCCTATAGTCTAGTTTCCACCTCAACCCCAAGACTGCCTTCTGGCTGTTATATTTGAAAGCCTTGCCTCACCTCCTCCTTCTCCTCTGCCTCTCTGTAGCATCTTATAATTTCAACCAACATTGTCAGCTGCACAACTACTGGCAAGCAGTCTCCTTGAAATTGCTTCCTCACTTCCCTATTCACCTTCCTAATACATCCTACACACTAATGACAAATTAATCTTTCAAGGTACAATTGTGTTAATGTAAGATTTATTAAATTTCTTTCTATGGTTAAACCAGTAAATTAGAACCAAAGCATTAAACATACTGGGTCAGGACTTTAGCAAGACATGTCCTATGTCTTTCATTCTTGGAGAGGAGGTTGAGAAATGTGGGATGAAACATAACACAGAAGTTTTTCAGTGGAAGACTTTTCATAGATGCAAACAAAGCTGATCCAGAGTGATCGCTCAACGGCTCTACCCACCATCAACTGCGACAAAGTGCACATGGCCACTGCCATTGTCAATAGTTTCTAGTGAACTTGAATACAGTGAGTGCTAAGGAATGTCCTGCATACTTACTGCAATTTGCTGCCTCGCCTATTCTGTTCCTTCTAAACTTGCCTTTAAAGCAGTGATGGCCAAGGTGAGGCATTGTGGAGCCGTACTTCTGATTTATCATGAACTTAGACCTGAACCAAGACTGGGGTAAACTACTAGTCTGATACTTGAGAAAGTCTCCAGGCCCCCTCACCAGCTCTTACTCTCTTAACTCAGTCCTTTCCTGTCTAAGATCTCAACCTGACAGCTAAAATGTCCCCTTAAGGCCCCTTTCTTCTCCAAGTGCTACAGAGCATCCTCACATTTCACACTGGGCTTAGAAGAAGATTTAAATTGTCTTTAATCTGCTGCACTAATGAAAGGTTTTTTTTTAAGTAAAAATAAACAGCTCCATTAAAAAAATGCACATGTGATTGCTGTGTTATAAACATGTTAGACATGTTGCCTTTACAGAAATTCCTCATCAAAATTGCCCTTTGTTTGGTTTGCATTGTGAACTGCAACAAGTGGGTAAAACTAAGGATTGAAAAATATTAATTGCTTCAGTGATGCATTGGCTGTATTTCCTATAGTCTTCTTTTCTCCTCTTGTTTTTCCAGATTTTCTCCCCATTTCTGTTTCTAAAGGTTTTCTTTTAAAAATTCCAAGATGTAGCCTTGGTTGGGTGGCTCAGTTAGTTGGAGCATCTTTCTATATAACAAAAGGTTGTGGGTTAGATTCCCAGTCAGGGCACATATCAAGGTTGAGGGTTCCATCCCCAGTAGGGGAGCATACCAGAGGCAATGGATCAATGTTTCTCTCTCTCATGGAACTGTTTCTCTCTCTCTCTCTCTCTCCCCTCCCCCCTTCCTCACTCTCTAAAAATTAATAAAAATTGCCAAGAAGAAAACGAAGGTGACATCAAAGGAATGGTGGCATGGCACAGCCGCTTGGCCTTTCCCCCTGAGATTTCAACAAGTTAACCAACTATAATTCTACAAAGAAATCCCGGCTCAACACAGACCCATGCCTGAGAGACCAGCACATTGAAACATCTAAAGGTGGGCAACCAGGAATAAACAGGGAGATGAGAAAGGACACAGCACTGCAGCCTGTCTGGGAGAGGAGAGGAAGCCAGCGGTAGCAGGCACTTCCTTGGGCTGGGAGCAACAGAGAGCTGTGGGGGGTGCAGTTCAGCAGGGCAAGTGGCGGGGGGAGTAAATAGTGTCTGAGTTAGCAGATGCCTGCCAGAGCACGGGGTTCTGCCATGTGGTTCACGGTTGAGTAGGACGGTGGTGTTTCAGACAAAGAAATGGAATGAGCCCTAGCCAGTTTTTCCTCAGTGGTTCTCAACCTTCTGGCCCTTTAAATACAGTTCCTCATGTTGTGACCCAACCATAGAACTATTTTCGTTGCTACTTCATAACTGTAATGTTGCTACTGTTATGAATCGTAATGTAAATATCAGATAGCAGGATGGTCTTAGGCAACCCCTGTGAAAGGGTCGTTCGACCGCCAAAGGGGTCGTGACCCACAGGTTGAGAACCACTGGTAGAGCATCAGCCTGCAGACTGAAGGGTTGGTGGTTTGATCCAGTTAAGGGCATATACCTCAGTTGCAGGCTTGATCCCTGGCCTCAGTCATAGCATGTGTGAGAGGCAATCAGTCAATGTGTCTCTCTTGCATGGATGTTTCTCTCTATGTGTCTCTCTCGCTCCCTTCCATTCTCTCTAAAAAATCAATGGAAAAAATATCCTCTGGTGAGGTTTAACAAAAACAAAAAAAGAAAGAAATGAAACCACACAGCCCTGCCACCTCTTGGACTCCCAAAACTCTCTTCCAATTGCCCTTGGAGTCAGGTCCAAGAGCATATTATCTGGAAACCAAGAGCTATTGCCGTAGAACTGCTGTTTCCCTCTGCGACTGATGCCAAGGAGGTCAAGGGTCACCATTATGTTGAGGGCAATTCACCCCCCATCTCCCCAACAAGCATAATGTCTGTACTGTCTTATGGAAGCCCTGGAGGTCAAGACTGGGAGTGCATAGAAGTAAAAAATCTTTCAATTCAATGCCATCTCCTGAAAAATAGTAGAAAGACCTCTTCAGAGAAAGCTTTTTTTTTGTCATTAATATAGACAGAGATAAATACGTAGGCAAGGAGTATAGCAAATACCATGAATAGCCACAGTAACAAGGATGAACAGGAAGAAAATGAAAAATCCCCAGAAAGCAAGCTGGACGACATGGAAATATGTGATATAAATGACAGAGATTTCAGGATTGCAGTTCTGAAAATATTCAATGAGATATGAAAAAAATATATACAGGCAATTCAATGCACTCAGAGAACAAAACCTCCATTGTAGGAAAAATTCAAGGGAGTTATTCTACCTGAAACAAAGAACGTAAGGCCACAACACTGTGAGTAAAATCACCAAAAAACTTACAGCATAAACAGGGATAATTTGTGAAAACAAAAACATAAAAGGGGAGATGGTCAAGGTCTGACCTAGCAAAGGAGGATGAAGATCAGATGCACTCAAAAGAAAAAAAAAAAAAAAGACGACAGTGCTAGTATATATGTAAGTTTTATTTTTTATAAACTTAATGGTAACCACACACAAAAATCCCAGGCCAGTACACATAGCTTTAAAAAAGGAAAACGAGGAAAGAAGTATGAGTGACAGAGATTTGACTTGGATGGGGGGCACACAGCTGTCTAGTCTACTGTCTGACACACTGTGGCCACACTGTCAGTATTGCTAAGAGTGGAGTAGTCATTCCTGTGAGAGTGCAATATGCAGATCTTGTAACATAGAAACCCATATCTGAAATCTACACCGAGTGGCCAGATTATTATGACCACCCCATCAGTACTTCGTTGGGCCACCTTTTGCCTTCAATACTGTGGCGATTCTTCCTGGCATTGACTCCACGAGATGTTGAAAGGTGATGCGAGGGATCTGACATCATGCCTGATGAATAGCACTGTCCAGTTCTGTGAGATTTGATGGTTGAGGAACCAGCTGCCTGATGGCTCTTTTAACTTCGTCTCACAAATGCTCAATTGGATTGAGATCTGGTGATTATGGGGGCCACCTAAGCAAGGTAAAGTCTCCCTCATGTTCTTGAAACCACTTCTGCACAATACGAGCACCGTGGCATGGCGCATTGTCTTGTTGGAAGAAGCCATCTCCATTGGGATACGCCATCAACATGATAGGATGAACCTGATCAGCAACGATACTTAGGTATGTTGTGCTATTCAGACGTTGTTCCACACGAATTAAAGGGCCCAAATCATGCCAGGAAAACATGCCCCAAACCATAACACTGCCCCCACTAGCTTGAGGGTTGTACTCATGCATGTGGGGTGCATGCTTTCATGCTGTTTCCGCCAAATTCTCACTCTGCCATCTGCATGATGCGACTGGAAACATGATTCATAGGGCCACATGACTTTTTTCCAATGCTCAACTGTCCAATCCTTATGTTCCTGTGCAAATTGGAGACATTTTATTTTGGTAACTGCAGACAGCAAAGGTGTTCGAACAGGCCTTCAGCTTCCATATCCCATACGATGCAGTATATGGCTAATTTGCCTACAAACGTCAGGTGGTCATAATAATCTGGTCACTCAGTGTATATGTTTACATTGACCAATTGTCCCCTGATAAATTCAATTTTTAAAAAGTAATAAATAAATAAATAAAAATTGCCAAGTTAATGATTCCATTAACTTTCTCTCTCTCTCTCTCTCTCTCTCTCTCTCTCTCTCTTTGTTAATCCTCACCTGAGGATATTTTTTTTCTCATTGATTTTCAGAGAGAGTGGAAGGGAAGGGGAGAGACAGAGAGAGAGAAACATTGATGTGAGAGAGACACATTGATTGGTTGCCTTGGGGTCAGGGATCAAGCCTGCAACCGAGGTACATGCTCCTGACTGGAATCGAATCTGAGACCCTTCAGTCTGTGGGCCAATGCTTTAACCACTAAGCAAAACTGGCTAGGGCTTTAGTCCCTCTTTCTTAAGAGCCCACAGAGTGGCCACAGATTGGAAAGCACAGCTCCTTCCCTTAGACCACTGTCAATTTCACAGCATCTTCAAATTTTGCTAAACTGAAGGATGATGTGTTTAGCATCTTCCCTGTCTGTTCCCTGCAGTGACCTTATGTCTAGAACATAAATTCATTTTTATAATTACTAAAAAAATTTAGTAGGTAATTCAAAGGGTATAAAAAGGTATATCTCCCTGTGCCAGTCACTAGGTTTCCTACACACAGGCTACCACTGTCACCATTTTTTAAAAAATATTTTTATTGATTTCAGAGAGGAAGGGAGAGGGAGATAGAAAATCAATGATGAGAGAGAATCATTGATTGGCTGCCTCCTGAACACCCCCACTGGGGATGTGCCCGCAACCAAGGTACATGCCCTTGACTGGAATCGAACCTGGGACCCTCCAGTCCACAGGCCGACGCTCTATCCACTGAGCCAAACCAGTTAGGGCTGTCACCATTTTTTTGCCGCTCATGAATTGTTGATGTCATTTGCTAATTCAAACCGGTCTGTGTAAATACTTTAGTTTCCCCTGTGGCTTTAGGCTATTTAAAAGAAAATTCTCTCATTCAGTTTAGCACACTTGCATTGCTACTCCACCTTCAGTGTCACTAAAATGGCACTTCCTCCTGGAAGCCTTTCCGGCTCCTCCCCAGCCCACGTCAGGTGACCCCCCTTCAAGCTCCTGACACTCGGTGCTTCTCCCATCCTCCCTCGTGCTTATCCAGCAGAGTGGAAATTGCCTGTCTGTCTATTTCTTGCCTTGGGACAGAGACCAACACAGCGGTGGCACAGAGAATGCATTCAGGAAATAATGTATTATCGGAATATCTATGTATATTCTGAATTATGCACTAAGCTCTGGGAATGTAAAGGTAAATAAAGCATGGTATCTACCCTAATCTTTCTGGCATCTATATATATAAAAGCCTAAGCAACCTAACGACTGAATGACTGGTCAACCAGTTGCTATGACATTCACTGACCACCAGGGGGCAGACGCTCAACATAGGAGCTGACCCCTGGTGGTCAGTGCACTCCCACAGCCAACCTCCAGTGGCTGGCCGGCCAACCTCCCACAGTCTCTCCCCCAGGCTGGCCAGACCCCCAATCGGCCGGATCACCAGCCAGGCTGAGGGACCCCACCTGTGCACAAATTTGTGCACCGGGCCTCTAGTCTTCACATAATTTGCCAAAAAATAAAAAGGCAGAAAGAGAAAAATCCACTTTTATTAATTCTACTCTTAATCTAGGTTCACTGGGTAGCACAATCAGTATTTCTCATTTGCATGATCTCTTCTTGCTCTTACCATTACTACGTGGCCTACAGCCTCCCTTCATTGCTGGAATGTGATCTAGGTCTCCCATCAGTTTGTTGGCTGAAGCATCAAAGGCTGAAGCTTTTACCTTGCCTTTTTATTTTCTTCAAAGTGGCATCGGAGTGCTAACTACTGAGACTACTGCAAGGCAAGAGTGTACCATCTGTTTTTAAAACTTCCCTCGAAAAGTAACAGTTTACAAATATAATGTCTTAAAATATACTCAGAGACAGCATGTGTGGGTACACTTGAGTATGAGAGCAGTGAGGTGGTAAAAAGGCAGCCAGCCGGCAGACCTGGGTCAGGCTGCCTGACAGCTGTGAGCGCCTCCTGTGGGGCAGGGACTGGGAGGCTCCCAAAGGCATGGTCACTATGAGAATACAAATGCCTAGTATACTGTCTGACACACCCTGGGGGCTCAGTATTGCCAAGAGTGGAGTATCATTCCTGTGAGATGAAGACTTCTTTACACTTACCATTTTTTAATTATCTTAAATTGTAAAGCTATCTTAACTCTAAACTCCTACTTACGCAAAAAGGAACTGCTGCTTCTTGCAATGGCCTCGGGCAAATCCCCTTATCCCAATGGTATTTTTCTCTTGTCAAAAATGATAAGGTTGGGCTAAAAAGAATGTAGACTCCCAAGAGATAAAACAATCAAATGCAATGGGTGAACCTTAATTAGATTCTCACTTTAAAAAAAAAACAGCTGAAAATATTCTTGGCTTTAATGATATTTAAATCTAACTGCCTATGAGATATTATGGAATTAGTTTTCTTAAACATGATAGTGGTTTTGTGGGCAAGTAGAATGTTACCCGTAGGAAATGCATACTGAAGTATCACGATGCCTGCAAACGTTTAGGAGAAGGAATATGTGAGTTTGGGTGTGGGTGTTTGTACAGAGATAGGGAGAAAGAAATAGAGAAAATATGTTTTTAAAATGATTTGTGAATTCACTTTTTGCAATCATTTCAAATTTCTAAAATGCATCAAAATCCTTTGGCCAAATATTGAAGAAAAGTTTTTCTAAATCAATAGTAAGTCTATCTGAATAAGAAACACATTTATCTTTTTTCTTACCTTTCACGCTCTAATGTTTGCCTTTAAATCTAAATATTCTGTGACATCTGTAACATCTTAACAAAGCCTAAAACTTCTTAGTATATTAAAAATTGTATCTTTTAAAAATTATTTTCATTAGCTTTATTTATCCTCATTTTTAACAACATTTTTACTCCCTTTCCTTCCCTCAATAGCCCTTCATGCTTCAGGCTTTACTCAGGACCTGCCTTGCCTTCTCTCCTTTGATTCTTAATGTGTGCTAGTCTTCATTTGTTCTTTCATATCCATCATTTCCATAGATTTCTCTCCTTCTTCCTGCCTACAATATTTTCCTGTAGATTTGTCTCCTGTTCTGGGCAGTAATTTAGTTCTCTAATTTGCCCTGCCTTCACCACACTTCTTATTACCTCTTCATCTTTTTTATTATCTTCTATCACCAGAAGCTCCCTGGAAAGGGGGGCCACTTGGCACTCCCTGCTCCCTCCCCACCTCTCTGCCTCCCTTCCTCACACCCAGTCCTCTGAGTTCCTTTTCAAATCTGGCATGGTTTTCTTTAAAATAGAAATGTGTGTATATATTGCACTTAAATATA
>NW_005368707.1:7088578-7089081 GCF_000412655.1 Myotis brandtii | reverse complement strand
ATATATATATATATATATACACATATATATATTAAACAAAGGTTTTTAAAAATATATATTTTTATTGCTTTCAGAGAGAAAGAGAGAGGAGGAGAGAGATAGAAACATCAATTATGAGAGAGAATCATTGATTGGCTGTCTCCTGCCTGCCCCACACTGGGGATCGAGCCTGCAACCCTGGCATGTGCCCTGACTGGAAATCAAACCCTGACCTCCAGGTTCATAGGTCAATGCTCAACCACTGAGCCATGCCGGCCAGGCTGCACTTAAATATTTTAACCAAAAAATTGAAATGCCTTGTCAGGAATTTTCTCTCCGAAAGTACAACAATGGAGCCTGCCCAGAAACAGTCCTCCACTGTCCTCTTTCTCTAACCTGTTTTTTAGGAGATTATTTGGTTGATTAGGCGCTTTGAGAGAAGAAAGGCTGGCCCACCTCAATCTGTTTTCTTAGGTTCCTTGCCCTCTCCCTATTTGCACCTCCTTGTGGAGCTCCCTCTAGAT
>NW_005368707.1:7075806-7088536 GCF_000412655.1 Myotis brandtii | reverse complement strand
CACCACCCTCCCCCCTCCCCACCCCAGCTCCACCACTCCCAGGGCTCTGTCACTTCACTTTTTCTCTGGTTCACAGAACCTTAAATGATAATCCTCCTTTATTTTCCTGAACTTCTGAACTCTTCTTGAGTCTTGTACCTCCAATCTTTGGCAATCAGTCTTGGATTCCTTGGCCTGGCTAGAACTGCTGCCCAGGGAGAGTAACCAGTTTCCACCGGTTCTTGGTCCTTTCTTGCTGATGTGCCACACTGCACTTTTCTTTTTCACCGTTCTCTCCTTCCTTTTAGCTAAACAAACTTCTTTTATGTCTGTACTCAGAATCCAGTGTTCTTTTTTTTGTTAATTTTCTTGCTCTCTGGTCTCCATTGTGTGGCCTACCTCCCCCACCCACCTCTTCTATTCTGATCCAGTGCAAACTAAAATCAAACTAAAATGTCCTTTAATCCCTCAGGGTACAGAGAGATTATTTCACCTCTTGGATGAAGGGCTCCCCAGCCTACACACTGAGCTGGTCAGTTTCAGGAGCCCCATGTTTAAATGCTCCATCAACCTATGTTTACAGGCTGTGTCACTGTCTGGACTCAATACAAAAATCTGGTAACCCGGCTCTGCTCTCAAAGGTGGAAGGATTGCCCTGGCTGGTGTCGCTCAGTTGGTTTGACATTGTCCCTTGCACCAAAAGGTTGCAAGTTCGATTCCTGGTAGGGGGCCTGCAGGAGGCAGCCTATCAATGTTTCACTTTCACATCTATGTTTCTCTGAAAAGGTCAAAGGATTATTCCACCATCCCCCTGCCATGTGCAATTCCACATTCCTCTGTCTACACCCCAATCCAGCTCAGTATTTTATTTGGCTGGCATTGTAGCTGCTTGATAGCCACATTAAAACAGCATATTTCAGCTGTAACCGGTTTGGCTCAGTGGATAGAGGGTCAGCCTGTGGACTCAAGGGTCCCAGGTTCGATTCCAGTCAAGGGCACATCCCCAGTAGGGGGTGTGCAGGAGGCAGCTGATCCATCTTTCTCTCTCATTGATGTTTCTAACTCTCTATCTCTCTTCCTTCCTCTCTGTAAAAAATCAATAAAATATATTAAAACAGCATATTTCGTTACCATGCTATTTCTCACTGAAGACGTAAAAGCATTTGTTTTGTTTCTGTATATTTTTATTGATTTCAGAGAGGAAAGGAAAGGGAGCGAGAGCTAGAAACATCAATGATGAGAGAGAATCATTGATTGGCTGCCTCCTGCATGCCCCACACTGGGATGTGAGCCTCCAACCCGGGCATGTGCCCTAACTGGGAATCAAACCATGACCTCCTGGTTCATAGGTCGATGCTTAACCACTGAGTCATGCCGGCTGGACTAAAAGTGTTTTTTTTTTTCAGTCCTGGTTGGTGAAATGCAATTGAAAACTTAAATCAGAGGCTCCCATTTCTATCCCTAAATAGTTTTTATGATGTGTCATGTATTGTCTTTCTCCAAAAGCTTAGTAAACACTTATTCTAGGAAACTAAATGTTACTAACATGTCTTTTGGGATTACAGTTGAGAGACATGTACTCTAAATTCTTTCAACAAACTCTTGCTTTGGAATGTTTTTCAGATGACTAAACATCCTTTCTGAACAACTGGAAGATCATTTCTCTTCAAATCAGCCAACAACTTGTATAACTCCCTTTTACCTTTGGTGGTAAGTTTCCTTTTCTCTTATGGAAAATGAGAGAAGCTATTAACAGTACCTCTGGCTGGTGTGGCTCAGTTGTACTTTGTACCTCTGACTCTTGTCAGTAAGCACAGCTTTCCCCCCAAGTCCCACCTTAACATCTGCCTGCCTCTACTCCCTTTTCTATTGAGTCTATGACTAAAATTCATTACAAAAATGCAGTTCTCTGCTAATTCCTGTTAGCATGTCATCAGCCAATTGGTCAACCGTTATTTACCAAGCAAATTCGAGCGGATGGTCATCACAAAAACAGCCTTGGAAAATTCCCATAATGCCCAGGCATTGGAGCAAGTTCTGAGAAGGAACCCTGATCTCCAGTGGCAAAAAGCAGAGCATGCCTCTGGTCTTCCACCTGTTAGGTCTGATCAAATAATTGAATGGATGCCCCCTCCCCTGGGAACTGACCTTTAGACTACTTCATAACCAACTTTCTCTTTTGCTTAGACCATATTCCACTTGCTAAGACCAGTCTCTTTTTCTTCAGAACCCACCCAGAAAATTCTCTGCCCAGAAAAAGTCCGCCTAGAGTCCTTTAAAATCTCTGACTCCCTGTCCCTGGGTACTGGCCCATCTAGTATCCAGATGACCTAATAAATTTATAATCCCAACCCACTTTGGCCTCATGCGTTCCTCCTTCGGCAACCCTAACACCACCCATGTTGTAGGCACATGGTATCAGAGAGGAAAAAAAATTTTTCCTCTAGCCTCTTAAGTTCTGTATGTGGAGGCCTGCATATAAACTAACAAAAGACAATTTAACAACAGAAAAGGCATACACCTTTTATTAATATTGTACAAGCACAGGAATTCACAGAAAAGAGGTGAAACTCAAAGAGATAAATTTATAGCTCATATATGAGCGCTTATTCCAATAATGCTGGCAGTATGGGAGAGCAGCAGGTCATTCACAAAAATCTGCTCTGCAGCCCTCCATAAGCCAGCTGCTTATATTGGGACAAAGATTACTAGGTGTACTGGTTAATAATGCGGATTTTGTAATCAAAGAAAACATGATAATTTCAAGAGAAACATCAAAGTGCTTTATTCAAACTAATATCCATCGCTAGCTACACATTTCCCCCATCTTTCGGTAATTAGTGGATAGCATCCCAATAGAACTTTTCTTGTTTTGAGGCAAACCATTCAGAGATCCGATTTTCCACTTCTTCATATGTTTTGAAGTGCTGCTCAGAAAGTGCGTGTGCCATCGATCAGAACAAGTGATAATCTGAAGGAGCAAGGTCTGGTGAGTACAGCGGGTAGGTTAATACTTCCCAGGCAAGATCTTTTAACGTGTCTTTAACTGGTTTTGAATTGTGTAATGGTCCGTTATTATGAAGCAAAATTACTTTGCCGTGTATTCTGGCACATTCTGGTCGTTTCACAATCAAAGTGTGGTTCAAATTGATTATTTGTTGTTGGTAGCAATCAGTATTAATGGTTTCACCTGGTTTTAGAAGCTCATAATACACCACACCTTCCTGATCCCACCAAACGCAGAGCATTGTCTTCTTTCCGAAGCGATTTGGCCTTGCAGTCCATGTTGATGGTTGACCTGGATCAACCCATGATTTTGTGCGTTTGGGATTCTCAAAATAAATCCACTTTTCATCGCCAGTCACAATTCAATGCAAAAAAGACTTTGTTTCGTGCCGTTGAAGCAACATTTTACTGATGACTTTTCGGTTTTCCATTTATCTTTCATTCAGTTGATGTGGCACCCATTTTCCTTTCTTTAAAATCTTTCCCATTGCTTGTAAATGATCGGAAATTGTTTGCTGAGCAACGTTTAATCTTTCTGCAAGTTGTTTTTGAGTTTGACACGCATCTTTATCCAATAATGCTTGTAATTGTTGGTCTTCAAACTTTATCGGTTGACCTGGATGTTCTTTGTCTTTCACATTGAAATCATCACTTTTAAAGCATTTAAACCAGCATTCACACGTATCTTGAGATGGAGCATGTTCACCATAAGCTTCCCGAAGTATACGATAACTTTTTCTTCAAAATAAATTAATGAATTAAAACTTCCCGCAAATGCTTTTTGGCACAAAATTTGACATTTTTAAGCATAAAAATATCTATGATGTTAACACCTTCAGCAAATTTGACATATGAAGTTTTGAAGCTTGTTGTCAATACAACAAAATATATATCGACATATGTGTAACTCCATTTATTAAAAAAAAAAACTGCATTATTAACTGGTACACCTAGTACATGGGGAAGTAGGCAAAAGAGTATGCCAAATGGGCAGTTTACAGGTAATGTGGGCTGGGGATTTGCAAAGGCCTGCAGGTATACAAAGGGCTGGGGTCTTCAAAGGGCTGGCAGCTTGGTTTCTGCAAGAAGGTTGTTAATCTTTCCGCGGTAATAAGCAGCTTCCAGGTGTGGAGGATGGGCTCCCAGGTCCCATGTGCAACTCCCAGCCAGGTTGGAATGTGCCTTCTTTAATCAGAACAAAACAATCACAGTTAACAAAGCATGTTTAATATTTCTTTTAATTATAGCTGGTCCCCAATATTCTATTCCTGCCCCTAACAGAATCAGAGGCTTTATTTACATCTATTTTCTTCTGCCAATGATCCTTCATAGTGCCCAAATTTCATGATGTTATTTGAGTGGAATTAAATTGGAATAGCTTACACTATCTGATTAATTAGAGATGGCTTTGACTACAGTGATTAATAGGTCCAATCCTGTTAGAGTAATATTCTGTCCATCAGGCTGTGGTTACATAACACTGTGAAGGGCTGGTAGAGACTGTTGGTCTATTTGTTACAGGAGAGCCACCAAGTCAGAGGGGTCTCTCCCCTACTCAGCTCTTGTCACACTTGAGAGAAAAAAGTTAGACGAGTGACAGAAAGCAGTGTTGAAGCAAAGCAAGTGAACTTATTAAGAATAGACTTGGCATAAAGCATAAGCAGGCAATTCAGCTAGTCTGAGTGCCCTGCCTGGTGGGGGTTCAAAGGTTTTATACTCCTCCTTGCCTCCATAGATTTCAAGGTTTCCCTGCTGGATAGACTAGATATCAAGGTTCCCCTTTATATTGCAGCTTTTCCCAGAATTTATGAGAACATCTGGTGATTTTATTATATTGGAAAGACTCAAGATGCTGACTTCTTTGTTCATTGGGTGAGATAAACTCCCCTTTTCTCCCCTTCCCTTCCTTCTGCCCTCACAGCTATCTTTCCTGCCTAACACATTTGTTTCCAGAGAGCAAGTAATTAAATTTAATATTGTTTTAAAAATATCAGGAGGACAACACAATGGAATATTATTCAGCCATGAAAAGGAATTAAGTACTGATATATCCTACAACATGGATGAACCTTGAAACACTGTGCCGGGTGAAAAGAAGCTAAATACAAAAGGTCACATATTGTATGATTCCATTTATAAGAAGTGTCCAAATTAGGAAAATCCACAGAGAATGCTGGCAGATGGATGGGTTGCCAGGGATTGGGAAAGGGAAATGTGAAGTGACATCTTAATGGAAATGTTTTAGAATTAGAGTTTGTGTTTGCTCAACATTGAGAATGCACTAAATGGCACTGAATTGCTCACTTTAAAATGGTTAGCTTTGTTATATGAATTTTACTTCAACTGAAATACCTAGAGAGATAGATGTACAGAGGGAATGAGAGTGCATTTCAGGTCTGATGAAACTTATTTGGCCTGCAATCCTCATGTTCAATGTCAGGGGTCCATGCCACTACCTATAACCCTTTATCAATGAGGGATGTGAGTGCTGGACAGAATATATCCCAGCCAAGGTCATACAATCAAGCTAGAACCCAACTTCAGGTCTGGTCCTCTTTCCACTACTTTAACCAAAAGAATAATTGTCTTTGTCCTTGAGATCATGTCTGCAATAACTACTCACTGAGTACCTACTACAAGCCAGGTGCTGAATTCTTTTCACTTGAGATCATGGTTATGCATAACTAGCCCTTTTCTCCCCTGTATATGGTTATCATATTGGTCCCCTACTAACAACCTGTTCTAATTTTTATCTTTAATGGTCCAAACGGTGTATGATCTGAAACTGTTGAAATATACAAAGTGATGAAAAGCAAGGGACTGAATCCAAGAATACTATACCCACCAAGGTTATAATTCAAAATTGAAGGTGAAATAATGGGCAGCTCTGGACCCACATGTTCCTTAGCTCCTTGCAGATTTCATCTACCAGCCACATTAAATGCTAAGACATCAGGTAGTTCCCTAAAGTTAGTGTTGTACCCTGCCCCACAGGTCAGCAGTACCTTGAAGGAGAATGACAGAGTGCCCAATGGACGAGCTTTCTGAAAGTGGGGGGAGGGGGTTCAGCACTAAGACCGAGGGCTCGCTGCCTGCCGGTGAAGCTCACCGTCTCATTGCTTTCTCTTTACTTTTTCTCTGGGTAAACAGAGGATTTTGGTTTCTTAGGCTGTCAATCAACTCCTTCCACAAGCATCAAATAAAACAGACCAGCCAAAAAAAAAAAATGTAGGAAGGGGAGGGCAGAAATGAAGTGGATAATAGTCCAAGCAAATATCAGACAAAGGAGAGGCAAGATGGCGGCATAGGTAAACACCGCAGACTGCTGCCGCAAACAACCACTTCAAAAATACAACTAAAAGACGGAACGGACATCACCCAGAACCACAGGAAGGCTGGCTGAGGAGAGACTCTTCAACTAGAAGGAAAAATAACAGCACACCGAGGCTCAGAGGAGGCGCAGTGTGGAAAATACTCAGGTGCGGAGGTGCGCGCGCAAAGCGGGCTGGTGGCTGAGAGCGCGGTTGTCGTTTTCGGTCAGGGGGGAGTCTCAGACTCTGAGCTCCAGATACGGGCGAATCGCTGGGGACTCGGACCCAAACGGGAGAAGCGGGAGTGTCTGGCATCAGTTGGAAGGCAGCTTTCCCTCCGAGGTTTGCAGCGGTTCCTGGGGTTCTGAGAAGCAGAGCCTCTGGGAACGGGACTGAGGGCACCATAACCGCTCCCTCCGCCCGCCCTGTTGAGCCCGCCCCGCCCAAGCCCTGCGCAGAGCCATTTGCCGGATCGCCTCAGGCAAAGGCTAGATTAGCACCTCCCCAGAGGACAGAAGTTTTCCGCGGCAGACACAGCTGATTCACACAGCCAGTCGGCCTGGTGGTCAAATCCCTCTAGTATTAACTACAACAATCAAGGCTCAACTAGAACAAGACTGCGCACAAAGACCACTAGGGGGTGCACCAAGAAAGCATAAAAAATGCGGAGACAAAAAAACATGACAGAAATGGAGGATATAGAGCTAAAAATCGCAATTTTGAGGGCTTGCAAAAATGTGCTAGAAGCTGTCAATAAACTTGAGGAGAGAGTCACGAAAACTAATGAGACCCTCGATGCTATGATAAAGAACCAACTAGAAATTAAGCATACACGGACTGAAATAAAGAATATTATACAGACACCCAATAGCAGACCAGAGGAGCGCAAGAATCAAGTCAAAGATTTGAAATGCGAAGAAGCAAAAAACACCCAACCGGAAAAGCAAAATGAAAAAAGAATCCGAAAATATGAAGATAGTGTAAGGAGCCTCTGGGACAGCTTCAAGCGTACCAACATCAGAATCATTGGGGTGCCAGAAGATGAGAGACAGCAAGATATTGAAAACCTATTTGAAGAAATAATGGCAGAAAACTTCCCCCACCTGGTGAAAGAAATGGACTTACAGGTCCAAGAAGTGCAGAGAACCCCAAACAAAAGGAATCCAAAGAGGACCACACCAAGACATATCATAATTAAAATGCCAAGAGCAAAAGACAAAGAGAGAATCTTAAAAGCAGCAAGAGAAAGAGTCTCAATTACCTACAAGGGAATACCCATACGACTGTCAGCTGATTTCTCAACAGAAACTTTGCAGGCCAGAAGGGAATGGCAAGAAATATTCAAAGTGCTGAATACCAAGAACCTACAACCAAGACTACTTTATCCAGCAAAGCTATCATTCAGAATTGAAGGTCAGATAAAGAGCTTCACAGATAAGAAAAAGCTAAAGGAGTTCATCACCACCAAACCAGTATTATATGAAATGCTGAAAGGTATCCTTTAAGAAGAGGAGGAAGAAGAAAAAGGTAAAGATACAAATTATGAACAACAAATACACATCTATCAACAAGTGAATCTAAAAATCAAGTGAATAAATAATATGATGAACAGAATAAACTCATGATTATAATAGAATCAGGGGCATAGAAAGGGAGTGGACTGTCTATTCTTGGGGGGAAAAGGGGTGTGGGGGATGTGGGAAGAGACTGGACAAAAATTGTACACCTATGGATGAGAACAGTGCGTGAGGAGTGAGGGCGGAGGGGGGGGTGGGAACCGGGGGGAGGGGAGCTATGGGGGAAAAAAAGAGGAACAACTGTAATAATCTGAGCAATAAAGATTAAAAAAAAGAAAGAAAGAAAGAAAGAAAGAAATCAGGAGCTTCACAGACAAAAAAAGACTAACGGAGTTTATTACCACCAAGCCAGCAATGCAAGAAATGCTAAAAGAACTGCTGTAAAAAGAAGAAGTAGAAAAGGAAGAAGGAACACAGGCATAAAGAATAAAAATGGCTACAAACAAGTACCTATCAATAATAACCTTAAATGTAAATGGACTAAATGCTCTAATCAAAAGACATAGGGTAGCTGAGTGGATAAGAAAACAGGACCCATATATCTGATGTCTACAAGAGACCCACCTCAGAACAAAGGACTCACACAGACTGATAGTGAAGGGATGAAAAAAGATTTTTCAGGCAAATGGAAATGAAAAAAAAGCGGGGGTAGCAATACAGTGGGGCCTTGACTTACGAGTGTCCCAACTAACGAGTTTTTCGAGATATGAGCCGTATCTCAGCTGATTTTTTGCTTTGAGTTGCGAGCTAAAATTCGGGTTACGAGCCAGCTTCAGATACCCCACCGCTAGTTGGCACAGAGAATGTCACAGTGAACGCCACAACATCAGCCCAGCATCACGTGTCTCACTCTTCACTTTAAGATTTGACATACGAGTAATTTGAGTTACGAGCTCCGTCACGGAACGAATTAAACTCGTAAGTCAAGGCCCCACTGTACTTATATCTGACAAATTAGACCTGAAAGTGAAGGCTATAACAAGAGATATGGAAGGCCACTTCATAATACTAAAGGGAGAAATTCAACAAGAGGATATAACTCTGGTAAACATATATGCACCCAATACATAAAAAAACTTCTGGAAGATATCGAGGGAGAGATAGACAGCAATACAATCATTGTAGGGGACCTTAATACCCCATTGACACCACTGGATAAGTCCTCTAAACAAAAAATCAGCAAAAAAACAACAATCCTAAATGACTCACTAGATCAGATGGAATTAATTGACATCTTCAGAACATTTCATCCCAAAGCAACAGGTTACACATTGTTCTCAACTGCACATGGGACATTTTCAAAGATAGACCACATATTGGGACACAGGCAAAGTCTCTTCAAATTCAAGAAGATAGAAATCATACTAAGCATCTTCTCAGATCACAATGGCATACAAGTAGAAATAAAATTTTCAACTACAATAAAAACAATGAAAAAAATCAAGCACTTGGAGGCTAAACAGCATGCTATTAAACAATGATTGGGTTACCAAAGAGATCAAAAAAGAAATAAAAAGCATTCTGGAAACAAATGACAATGAAAACACAACAATCCAAAATCTATGGGATATGGTGAAAGTAGTCCTGAGAGGGAAGTTCATAGATCTACAGGCCTATCTCAAAAAAACAAGAAAAAATGGTAATAAATTATATAACCTTGCAACTTAAAGAATTAGAAAGAGGGCAACAAGAAAAGCCTAGAGTAAGTAAAGGAAGAAAATAGTAAAGATTAGAGCAGAAATAAATGTCATAGAGACCAAAAAAACCAAAAATACAAAAGATCAATGAAACCAAGAGCTGGTTCTTTGAAAGGATAAACATGATTGATGAACCTCTAGCCAGGCCCACCAAGAAACAAAGAGAGAGGACCTAAATTAACAAAATAAGAAATGAAAGAGCTGAAGTAACAACTGACCCCACAGACATACAAAGGATTGTAAAAAAAAAAAAAAAAAACTACGAAAAACTCTACTCCAACAAACTGGACAACCTAGATGAAATGGACATATTCCTAGAAAAATACAATCTTCCAAAACTCAATCAGTAAGAATAAAAAAACCTGAATAGGCCTATAACTATTGATGAAATTGAAAAAACTTCCAGCAAACAAAAGCCTGGTCCAGATGGCTTCACAGGGTAGTTATACCAAACATTAAAAGAAGAACTAAAACCCATCCTCCTCAGTCTATTCAAAAAAATTTAAGAGGTAGGAACACTTCCAAGCTCTTACTCTGATGCCAGCATTACCCTAATCCCAAACCCAAATAAAGACACTACAAAGAAAGAGAATTACAGGCCAATATCCCTGATGAACATAGATGCTAAAATCCTCAACAAAATTCTAGCAAATCAGATCCAGCATTACATTAGAAAGATCATATACCATGACCAAGTGGGATTTATTCCAGGGATGCAAGGCTGGTACAATATCCACAAATCAATAAAAATGATACATCACATAAACTGAGAGATAAAAATCACATAATCATATCAGTTGATGCAGAAAAGGTATTTGACAAAATCCAACACCCTTTCTTGATAAAAACTCTTAGCAAAGTGGGAATAGAGGGATCATACCTCAACATAATAAAAGCCTCATATCACAAACCTACAACCAACATCATACTGAATGGGCAAAAATTAAAACCATTTCCCCTAAGAACAGGAACAAGACATGGATGCCCACTTTCACCACTCCTGTTTGGCATAGTACTAGAAGTGCTAGCCATAGCGATCAGACAAGAAGAAGAAATAAAAGGCATCCAAATTAGAAAAGAAGAAAACTGTCATTATTTGCAGATGACATGATATTTTACATAGAAAACCCTAGAGACTCCACCAGAAGACTTAATAAATGAATTTGGCAATATAGCAGGATATAAAATTAACACCCAGAAATCGATGGCTTTTTTTGTACACCAACAATGAACTCACAGAAAGAGAAACTAAAAACACAATCCCATTTACCATTGCAACAAAAAATTAAGATACTTAGAAATAAACTTAACTAAGGAGGTAAAAGACCTGTACTTGGAAAATTATAGGACGTTGAAAACAGTGATAGAGGAAGACATAAACAAATGAAAGAATATACCTTGCTCATGGATTGGTAAAATCAACATCATTAAAATATCTATACTACCCAAAGCAATTTATAGATTCAATGCAATCCCCATTAAAATACCAACAGCATATTTCACAGATCTAGAACAAATTCTCCGATAATTCATATGGAATAAAAAAAGACCCTGAATAGCCGCAGCAATCCTGAAAAGAAGAACAAAGTTGGAAGGGTCACAATACCAGATATCAAGCTATATTACAAAGCCACTGTTTTCAAAACTGCCTGGTACTGGCACAAGAATAGACATAAAGACCAATGGAACAGAACAAAGAACCCACAAATTGACCCAAGCCATTATGCTCAATTAATATTTGACAAAGGAAGCAAGAGTATACAATGGAGTCAAGATAGTCTCTTCAATAAATGGTGTTGGGAAAATTGAATAGATACATGCAAAAAAATGAAACTAGACCACCAACTTACACCATTCACAAAAATAAACTCAAAATGGATAAAGGACTTAAACGTAAGACAGAAAACCATAAAAATCGTAGAAGAATCCATAGGTGGCAAAATAGCAGACATATGTTGTAGCAACATTTTTACTGATACAGCTCCTAGGATAATGGAAACTAAAGAGAAAATAAACAAATGGGACTACATCAAAATAAAAAGCTTCTGCCCAGAAAAAGAAACCATCAACAAAACAGCAAGAAAGCCCACTGCATGGGAAAACATATTTGCCAATGTTATCTCTGATAAGGGTTTAATCTCCACAACTTATAGGGAACTCATACTACTTAACAAAAGGAAGATAAACAATTCAATCATAAAATAGGCAAAGGACCTAAATAGATCCCTTATGAAAGAAGACATACAGAAGGCTAAGAGATATATGAAAACATGCTCAAAGTCACTAATCATCCAAGAAAGGCAAATCAAAATGATAATGCAGTACCATCTCACACCTGTCAGAATGGCTTTCATCAGCAAATCAACAAACGACAAGTGCTGGCAAGGATGCAGAGAAAAAGGAACCCTCATGCACTGCTGGTGGGAATGCAGACTGGTGCAGCCACTGTGGAAAACAGTATGGAGTTTCCTCAAAAAATTAAAAATGGACCTCCCATTTGACCCAGTGATCCCACTTCTAGGAATATATCCCAAGAAACCAGAAACACCAATCTGAAAGGATATATGCACCCCTATGTTCATAGCAGCACAATATACAATAGCTAAGATTGGAAACAGCCTAAGTGCCCATCAGCAGATGAATGGATTAAAAAGCTGTGGTACATCTACACAATGGAATACTATGCTGCTATAAAAAAAAAAGGAATTCTTACCACTTGCAACAGCATGGATGGAACTGTAGAGCATTATGCTAAGCAAACTACACCAGTCGGAGAAAGATAAATATCACATGATCTCACTCATATCTATAATAATAAAAGAGTAATATGCTAATTAGACCGGACAGCCGAATGGCCTTCTGGACGAAGCTGGGGCTGTGAGGGCTGAGGCAAGCCGCTGCAGCTGCGAGGGCTGATCCCTTTGCATGAATTTCATGCATTGGGCCTCTAGTGTGGAATATAATGAACAACATAAACTGATGAACTAAAATAGATCCAGAGACATAGAAGCATGGAACAGACCATCCAACCTCAGAGGAAAGGTGAGGGGAGAGGGGGGGTGGTCGGGGGGCATTGAGAGATCAACCAAAGGTCTTGTATGCATGCATATAAGCATAACCCATGGACACAGTCAGTAGCGGGGGGTGAGGGAGGTGAGGG
>NW_005368707.1:7066710-7075741 GCF_000412655.1 Myotis brandtii | reverse complement strand
TCATCATATGTAATACTTTAAACAATAAAGAATTTTTTTAAAATTTAACATTGAGTTACCATATGACCCAGAAATTCCATTCCAAAAAAAAAAAAAGAAACACAAAAAGCTGTAAAGGAATGTTCACAACAGCATTATTCATAATAGCTAACAGGTGGAAATAATACAAATGTTCATCAACTGATGTATGAATGAACAAAATGAGGTACATACAGACAATGCAGTATTAGTCAGCCATATAAAGGACTGAGTACTGATTTATGCTACAACATGGATGAACCTTAAAAACTGTATCCTAAGTAAAAGAAGCCAGACACACTGATCACATACTGTCTTATTCCTTTTATAGAACATGTCCAGAACAGGTAAAGCTCTACAGACAGGAAGTAGATAGTGCTGAGGGAAAAGCAAATGGGGAGTAACTACTAGTAGACACGGAGTTTATTTTGGGGTGATGAAAATGTTCTGGAAGTAGATAGTGGTAATGGTTGCACAATTTTGGAAAATACTAAAAAAGCACTTTAAAGGGGTGAATTTTATGATATATGTATTTTATCTTTAAAAAATCTTAAGGTATAAATGACCTTTATCAGCTTCTGAGAGCAAATATTAACCGAGAGGAGAGTTGAAAGAGCAAGAAGTCACAGGAGCCCCAAGCTGGCAGTGCACACAGGCCCAGACAGGAGCGTTAGGGCACCTTGCCCTAACTCCTCTCTCTCTCTGTTTATAGGCTATTTAACCTGCCTACCTTTCTTCTCCCACTGTAGAAGGAAAATAACCTCAACCACAGGAGGGAAAGGCACCAAAGTCAACATTCTTTGCCTTAAAAATTGTTTCATCACCAAAAAAGGTTCAAGTAACTTTCAAAAAGTGCAATCAACAAAATATGTATATATATATATTTTCACAGCTAAGTCAGAGAAAGGATAATGAGGAATCCTGGCTTAACAAAATGCTTACTTTCCAAAAAATTTATCAAAAGCATGTGGTCCAACTCAAAGCCGGGATCTATACACAAGCCTCAAGATGATGGAGTGAGTTGTACAAGTTTACATAAAACAGGTTCCTCCGAGCCCGGCAGATGTCTGTTGCCTTCCAAGAGGGGCAATCAGATAGTGGCTTAGTGACATGGCACTGCCCATTGAAAAGGTAACTTGGGAAGTTAGTGCTTCAGGAACATCCTCAGGATTCACCTTGGATCAGGTGTCTGAACCTGGTCCAACTAATTACACACCTTCTTTCACAACAAAAGGAGATACCCATTAGGTAACCCTAGAGGAGGATCTGCCTTTTAAATTGTTAACAGACTTTAGACCAAGGGAAATCCTTGGGAGGGAAAAGCAAGCATCCTTTGGGAGACTTTTGAGGTAGGCTGGATATTCTCCTGAAAGAGTCCTGGTCTGATTAAACTTCTGCCAACTTCCTTCCTACACAAGCATCTGGAGCTACCACTGGAGAAAGGCTGAGTGAAGGTCTTTGACCTATGATCTAGGTTCATGGTACATTGATGCAGCACTGATAAAGAACCACATGGATTAACATGTGGATCATAAAACGATTTTAGAGGCATGTGAGAGGAAGTATTTCTGGGCAGGTCGGGAGGAACTAAATATTTCAAGTTTGTTGCTTTTTCTGGCTGGGGGAAGAAAGCTGGCCCAAGGAGGAGACAGATGGGGGAGTTGGGACAGGGAGTGAAGAGAATGTCAGCACGCAGCCGCCGTTGGGCACCAAAGAATTGGGATGAGACAACAGCAAAAACAGTCTCTTGCTAAAGAGCTTGAGAAGTAGTTGCTGTTCATATACCTGATTTTTTAAAAAATATATTTTATTGATTTTTTACAGAGAGGACGGGAGAGGGATAGAGAGTTAGAATCATCGATGAGAGAGAAACACCGATCATCTGCCTCCTGCACACCCCCCACTGGGGATGTGCCCGCAACCAAGGTACAAGCCCTTGACTGGAATCGAACGTGGGACCCTTTAGTCCGAAGGCCGACGCTCTATCCACTGAGCCAAACCGGTCAGGGCCATATACCTGATTTTTTAATTTAAAAAAAATCGCCCAACACTTCATAGCCTCAACCTATAGTCACCCAGAAGCAGATAAACCCAAGACGAAACTAGAATTCAAAGCAAGAATAAAAACAAGATAATACCAGCACCTGGCCTCTCCAATGATGGGGGTGGGGGGGAAGTTGTCTGCTGATCTCTGTCTGAGGTTTTAGAGAAATGCTGAGAGTGGTCATTAACATTCAACAAGTTTTTAACCCTAACTTATTGTCATTAAGTCTCTTCTGGGACAAGTTCTATTTTGAGATCTTGGCCTTTAAATTAACCTAAATTCGCCTTCTATTCTTTTTCAATATTTCCCCTTTAACTCTTTCATGACTTTTCGGGTCCCATTTGGGTCTCCCTCCAGGGCACAGATTCACTGAGCCCTAGCCATCCTCTTGAGATGTGGTTAATTCAAACTGAGATATAGGCCATATTTCAAATATTTAGTAACTAGGGGCCCAGTGCATGAATTCATGCACCTTGAAATGAACTGTGGGCCACGAGGCTGTGGTGGGCACAGGGGCAGGTCTCGGCCCATCCTCCATGCCCCCACCTGGCCTCTACCACTGCGGCCCTCGGTCCCCTTACTGTTGGCAGCCCCACTCCCGCCACCGCTGCTGCTCCCATGCACTGATGGCACCAACCCCGCTTGCACCCACTGATGGCTCGGAGCGATTAGGGCTGGTGCCAGCAGCGGGTGTGAGCGGGACCAGTGCCAGCAGTGGGTGCGAGCGGTGGCTGCTGGCCCTGATCACCCCTCAGGAGCAAGGGGAGGTGGAGAAGCCCTGAGGGGCGATCAGGGCTGGCAGCCACCGCTGGCACCCACTGATGGCACTGAGCGATCAGGGCCAGTGCCAGGCACCAACAGCGGGTGCGAGTGCCGGGGCGGGACTGCGGCATGCGGGAGCAAAGAATTTTCAGTAACCACCAGAGGCTCGCCCTGATGACAGCAACCAGTGCCCCGCCTTGGTCTGCCCCCTCCTCACCTCCTCCACCATCCTGCCATGACCTATGCCTGCCATGTTCCGCACTCTGCCGCCTGCTGCTGACGCCCGCCATGTTCTGTGTGTGCCCCCTGGTGGTCAGCACGTGTCATAGTGACCAGTTGTTCGGTTGTTCCACTGTTTGGTCTATTTGCATATTAGGATTTTATATATATAGATATGTTTTTTGAATTTTCTAAGTATCAGTTATAGTAGGTCCTCGGGGTACATAGGAAATCCATTCCTACAGCACGATGTAACGGCGATTTTTGCCGTATGTCGGAACCCACCTACATAAGCACCTATGTCACTCACATGGAGCACATACACAGCAGTAATGAAGTGAAACAGTAAAAAAAATGTAAAAGAAAGATAACAATTCCTGACCTTGTGGTAAATAAATAATAAAAAACATAAAGCACATATGTACATACATCGAAATGACGGAACTTTTTTTTTTTTACATAAATACTATAAATGGGAGATGGCGACGTAACCATGAAATGACATACTACATAGAGTCCGACGTAAGCCGAGGACTGCCTGTATATGTTTAAATGATACCATTCAGGGTATATTGGGCTCAATAAATTATTAAAATTAATTTCATCTGTTCCCTTTTTTGCTTTAATGTGGCTGCTAGACAATTTAAAATTGCATCTGTAGCTTGCATTCTATTTCTATGGGATAGAGCTACACTGAGGTTTTAACACACAAAAACACCTTATGGCTAAGAAGAGACTATAGTAGGCCTGCTTTCCAAACACATACAACCACACAACCATTTTACACATAACATCTTGTTCTAGTTATATACTCTGTCTCCTTTATGGGGTCCAAACACAGAACCAAGTCCATTAATTCCTTCAAGCTGCCTGGAGTCTGTTTAGTGCCTGGCAGTCGTTTCAGTGCTCTCCCGAGAAGCATTCCTCCCAAAGAAACTGATTTACGGAAACAAAGCAGCTGAGGCCCTTCGAGGATGTACCTCATTATTCCGGCAGCTCTAACATGGTCAAGATCAGCAGGAGCAATGTCCGTGTAGGTGTTCAATGTGTGAGTAGTTTTAGCAAAAAACAAAATTAAAGTACATTTTATCATTTCACCAAATCTCACAGAATCACAGAATTGACATTTGGAAGGTATCTAATTCAATACCCTAGGACCAAAATACCACGGGCGGGTGCGCACGTACAGTGCGATTGAAACTTCGTGGCCCATGCACAGAAGTCGGTATTTTGTGGAAGAGCCACACTCAAGGGGCCAAAGAGCCGCAGGTGGCTTGCGAGCCGCAGTTTGCTGACCACGGCCCTAGGTCATATTCCAGATTAGAGGCTAAACATCCAGCTGCTGATAATACACCAAATATTTATTCAGGGTCCACTGGGCACTAGGCACTAACTTCATCCTCACCAACAAGCTTACCAAGTACTATTATGACCAGTCCAATTTCATAGGTGCTGGGAAGATCAGAGAGGTTGGACCACTTCTCTGAAGTCGCACACCAGGGAGGGGCTGGTATACTTCACTTGCTCTGCTGCCTCTGGCAAGTGGAGAGATGAAGTATTCTTGCTACAGCCGACAGTAATGGGCAGTGTTTGCATTAGACACATGACTTCGATAATGTATTCAGAAGACTTAATAGTTATTTTAAACAATTTTAGAGCATTAAGGTGATAGTATGGAAATGGAAACTGCCAGGAAAACCCTTGCTTTTCCTCTTTTTCATACCTACAGGTGGGAGTTTGCTGCGAAATTTATTACAGTTACACACACTGACATACTGGAGATCTATCAGGCATCTTTCCCTAACTTACATTTTATGTCTCTTTTGAATTTTCATAGTAGCGTTGGCATTTGCAGAAATGGGAACAAGACTCACCTGGAGAAAGCTTTGAGCTTTTCAGATTTCAGGGCCCAGTCAGAGCACAGCCCAGTCAGAGAGAACGGTGTTCTGTTCAGCCGTGCTTTCTGCAGTGGTGCCTGGCACCCCCACAGAAGTTAATGTTTGAAGATGTTTGGCTATTAGTTAATTCTTACCTTTTTCAGGATAAAGAGAAAGAAACAGGCGCAGAACTGATGAGCCTCCTTCCCTGGCCCAGAGCTGACTCTAGCGAGCATCCTGACTCACTCAGAGCATTAGGTTCTGCTGCCTCCTACTGGCCAGAGTGAGACTTTGCACAAAACCCACAGGCAGGAAAATTAATTCAGTGCTTCTCAACTTGATGAATACACGGACTCTTTTTAAAGGGAGAAATAAACCTCCTAAATAGATGTGCAATCCCCATATTGAAAAACATCATTCTAAATCATTCAAATAGCAACCAAGCCTTACATTCTAAGAGATGCTTTAAATGCCTGTGGGAGATCCTGCAGGGCCCAGAAGTAACCTTTGTTCTCAGAATTGGGTAGTTCCCACAACAAATCTTGCAGTAATGATGACTCTTTGTCAGGGCACCTCTCTACTTAATTTTGGTGTTTCTAACTCCATTTTTACAGGAACATATTCTTCTTTTCGTTTCTGTGAAACTATACTCATTTATCTTCCTTGCCTTATATGCATTTGTCTCCCCCCTCCCCGCCCCCTTTCCCCGAAGATAGGGATGTTTTTGCCTGCCATCCCAGCATTCTGTCCTTTGATGCTCCTTGTTATGAGATATCCTTACTCCACAGCTTCCAGTATCACCTTCTTTGAAAACTCCTCCAACTCCACCCTTCCACCTCTTCACAAGCAAAATCCGCCCCTCTCTCCTCCAGGTGACAGTCACCCTGTCCTTAGCTTGATAGCTGCTGTCACCTATATACCGTAGGTGTCTGTCTCAACCACTAGACATCCAGCGATTTCAGAACAGAGGTCAGGTCTTAGACATTTTTAAGTAATACACTTGTTTATATCAGTTGAATTTGAAAATATACTCAGCATTATTAAAGGAACCATCTTGACTAAGATGTTTGAATCAGAGGTTTATGAGTTAATAAAACATAGACATACATAACTAGAACACAAGACACAATGCCAGAGATAAATGGCAGGTTACGGAGCTGATAAAGCCACAAAACACAAAGAAACAGAAAGAAGCAGTTGCCTCTACCAAGAAGAGAAAATAGAGTTTGAGATTGATCTGAAATGATAAGTTATGTATGTGGGACTGGGGGGAGGAGGCTGTCATATATGGAAACTATTCCAGAGAGAAGAAATCCAAATAAGATAATATACATGCCTGTGAGACAGGAAGAGTGTGAGTATTTTCTCTGAGCTAAGAGAAGTGTTATTTTTCCAGAGTCCAAGGTGCTTTTAGGGGAGAGAGAAAGACAGGTCAGGTCACTGAGGGCCTTAAAGGTCAAATAAGAAGGGTTGTCTGATGTCTTGATGAGGCAGAGACTGGGTGGAACATCTGTGGGCCAATGGAACACAGGCACCCTGTACCCAGGTATCCAGCTGAATCCCACTCTTCCATGAGAACTGTAGTACTTCTGGGGGAAAGACATTCTGTTCCTCTCTTACCCTTTGAGACAGCGTGGAGGGACCTGGAGAGTATTATGCTAAGCAAAATAAGCCAGACAGAGAAACACAAGAATCACATGACCTCACTCACATGTGGAATCTTATGAACAAAATAAATCCAGAGGCATGGATACATGGAACAGACTGACAGAAGTCAGAGGGGAGGGAGGATGGGGGACTGGATGCAAGAAGGTGAAGAGATTGGCCAACGAACATATATACATAGCTCATGGACACAGACAACAGAGTAGTGAAGGCCAGGGGAGGGGTAGAAGGGGCTGGGTGGAAGTGGGCAAACGGGGTGGAAATGAGGGACATCTGTAACAGTGTCGACAATAAAAATAGAAAGAAAAGAAGACTGTTCCTGAGTTGGGGACATACACAGACATGGTCTGGGTGGGCAGCTTTGAGGGAGGGTCCATGGAGCTGAGTCTACTTGGTAAACCGGGCAGAGCCCCAAGACTGTGCATAAGGGGAGGGGCTCCAAGCGCCCCAGGGCAACATGCTCCACAACGGGACTTGTGAGGTAGCATGTGCAGCCGTGATGAAAAGGGCTGCGCACAGGATTCTAAAGAGCATTCTCTATCCTCTGGACACTTCAAGATACAGAAAACTTTTGGGGGGACACCCCTCCCCACTCCACCTCGGATTGGGTGTAGGGAGGAGACAGCATTCTCTTTTGTACAAGAGCAGTGGTTCCCAAATGTGAGTGTGCACCTGAATCACCTGGAGGGCTTGTCACAACAGATTGTCCCAACCCAATAGTGTTTAAGTTAACAGGCCTGGGGTGGGGCCCCAACTTTTGCATTTCCACTAAGTTACTGGGTGAGGCTGGTACCTGATGCTGCTGGGCCAGGGACCACCTTTGAAAACCATTATACAAGAACATCCCTGGGAGGAAAATGCTAAGAGTAGAATCCATGCCTGTTCTATTCCTCACAGAGTCCCCAGCACCTCGCAAAGTACCTGAGACTAAGAGAGCCTCCAGAAACTATGAATATTTATAAACAACTGCACACCAGAGAGCATATGACAGATAAAGTCTCATATTACATGCATTCACAGGAGATTGTTCCAGACTTGTGTAACAAACACCCATTTTGTTTTAACATTTTATTATTTTTAATATTTTTTTATTGATTTCAGAGGAAGGGAGGCAATAGAAACATCAAGGATGAGAGAGAATCATTGACTGGCTGCCTCCTGCATGCCCCACACTGGGGATCTAGCCTGCAACCTAGGCATGTGCCCTGATCGGGAACCAAACCATGACCTCCTGGTTCATAGGTTGGATGTTCAACCACTGATCAACACTGGCTGGGCTGGTTTAACATTTTAATGAATTTTCTTAGATATTTTTTTAAACAAGAAACTGTCACAGAGTTAAACCAGAGCTCAACCTCAGACAGTCCTCCTCTCCCTCCCAGAAGCCAGCATGTCTTGCATTTGGTGTGATTCCTTCTCATTCTTGTCTTTTTACATTAACATATATATGTGTACTACAGGCCCGGTGAACAAAAATTCATGCACTGGGGGGAAGGGGTCCCTCAGCCCAGCCTGCCCCCTCTCACAGACTGGGAGCCCTCAGGTGGGGAGGGGGCCTAAGCCGCAGTCTGGCCTCCCTCTGCGGGAGGCGACCGGGCTGATCAGGGGAAGGCACCGCCCCCATCACCCCACTGCTGCTGTCACTGCCAGCTGCCACAACCGCCAAGGTGTTTTCATCAACACGGGGTCCAGTCCCTGCACCATGAAAAAATGACAACTTTCTTTAGGCATTTTCAAGATGTCTCTTTCATAGGATATGACATTTCTTTCTTTCTTTCTTGTTTTTTATCCTCACCTTAGAATATTTTTCCATTGATTTTTAGAGAGTGTAGAAGAGAGAGGGAAAGACAGAGAGAAACATCAATATGAGAGGGACACTTTGGTTGGTTGCCTCCTGCATGAGCCCTGACCTGGGCCCCGGCCAGGGAGGAGCCTGCAACCTAGGTACATGCCCTTGGTCAGAATTGAACCTGGACCCTGCAGTCCGGAGGCCGAGGCTCTATCCACTGAGCCAAACCGGCTAGGGCAGGATATGACATTTCTTAGCCCCTCCAGCAACAGAACTTCATTTTTTCCTCCAGGAGTGAGGTGGAAAAACCCTAGATCACCTTCCTGGATTCTTATTACCCAAGTTACCAAGAACACTGCGAGTGGCATACCGGGAGCTTAGCCAATGAGCGGTCTGAAAAGGTGTTTCCTCTGCAGCTCACGCACAGAGGCGGGACTGCCAGCGCGCCACGGCTGCTGGCCCTGTTCCCTCCGGGCCTCCACACAGCTGCAGAGGCTGGCAGGCCCTCTTCTCTCCAGGCCTCCCCCCGGCCTGCACCATCTGTGGCTTGCTTCACTGCGCACGCAGCCTCCTCCTGAGCAGTCGTGACGTTATGGCGCCCCAGACAATTTGCATATTCCCTCTCTCTCTCTCTCTCTCTCTCTCTCTCTCTCTATA
>NW_005368707.1:7065352-7066528 GCF_000412655.1 Myotis brandtii | reverse complement strand
AAATTCGTGCACATTGAAAGGGAATTAATTAGAGGAACGTAATTTGGACTCACTATCTAATATCAATAATATGTGAGCGTGAGGCAGTCCGCGTTTCTGAAATTCAATGACATGAATTTTAGCTATTACTTTGCCAAATAAATGGACTTTACAGATATCATTTAAAAGAGCATTCAGCTTAATATTAAAAACTCTGGCTACCAAGTCAGGTCTGTTTTCAACTTTTTGCCAGCGTTGTAAATTGTTTGCAATATCTGCCCATTTGGCTTTGCATGTCATGGTTACGAATAAATCAGGCTTGCCATACTTCGTTACAATTACCATAGCATCCTGATATCGCTGCTGCATATTTCTGGGACTACCCTCAGAAGATGATGGAAGTATTATCATTTTACCAATCGGCACATTGTCATTTTCAGATCTAGATTTGAGCTAATCCATCAAACCACTATATTTTTCAATTCGCAACTTAGATTGGTTTGCTTTGATGAAATTTACCCAATTGGCCTCCATTTTTTAATACGAATCCACGATAAACTGTTGAGTTAATTTTCCTGCATTTAAAATAGGATTGAACGTGTCCCACACAGAGAGATGAAATCCATAATACTGCATTTGTGTGACTCGTGTCCTTACATTTTGTCTAGTATTATTGTCAATTACACTGTTGTCTCTGAGTCTTAATGTAATATCTGTTCCCCAGCCTTGTACACCATGTGGAAAAAGAATAGGATATGTCATTGCATCTAATGTAGGAAACAGGATATTGATTTGTTTCATTTTAGTGGCATTTGGATTATTGGGATCTGGTTTACAATGAATGAGCAAGTCCCTTTCAAAAGGATGTTCTCCATCTTCGTTTCTGAATATGACAGCAACCTCAGTTACACGAAGAGAATTATATCTACCCGGGTAACTGTTATGATCATATTTAATTGCCATTGTTACCTCTGTGGGAGCAATACCTTTTGCTGCTGCTTCAGATTGGGCTTCCTTTTCTACCTCATGTAGCATCTTGTACGATTTTGTTAATTCATTGATTTTATGCATGAGGTTGTTGATGTTAATCATGAGTCTTTCTGAGCAGCCCTGGTTTTCTGGCATTGCTAATCTTTTACTCATAGCTTCGGCTGTATACAAAATATAGAGTTGAGCAAACTTCCGAGAAACACCATC
>NW_005368707.1:7045352-7065288 GCF_000412655.1 Myotis brandtii | reverse complement strand
GAGAAATTTAGTGATAGGCAAAATTCACATCGAACAGTCATTCCACCACAACTATGTTCGAGAATTGCATCCTCATGTACTCCATTTTCGCTGAAAAGGCAGTTCCTACCAGTATTGGTAGTACTTGTTGATGACTGTTCTCTAGACATATTCTGTCGTCACCATCGCCTTCTTTCAACTTCAAAGGCACGTTGGTCTGTAGACATTTTCTGTCGATAACGCCAGTGTTTTTCGGCATCAGAGCGACGTTTTTCCAGTAGCTGGTGTTTAGATACATCCTGTAGCAGGCGCCACCTTCTTTCAAGATCAGATGCATGCTGCTCTGCAGACATTTTCTATCGATAACGCTGGCATCTTTCAGCTGCAGAGCTACGTTGTATCAACAGTTGTTCTTTAGACATAGTCCCACCTCTCTACTGTCACCGTCTGAGATGCAGGTGAGTGAGAGTCCTGGCTGTCAGGCCGCTGAGAGCTGTCTGACTAAAGGCTGATTCTGGCTGATTCTGTGGGGGTGGGACTTCCTCCTCCCTGCTGTCGTTTTCCACAGTTGTGATGAGGAAGCTGGGGTGACAGAGGGAGCCGCGCCCTCCAAGCCGCCCTCTCTCTCTCGCTCTGCTCTGTGTCCAGCAGTCTCCTGCCCTGCCAAGTCCTCTAAACCTCCCGCCCTCCGCCCGCTCCTCTCCCGCTCTGCTCTCCGCTGGCAAGGTCCCCGGAGCCCGCGGCCGCCATCACCTCCTGGGGCACTTGACACCTGCATATGCAAATTAACTGCCATCTTTGTCAGGTTAATTTGCATAGTCACTCTGCCTGGTGGGCGTGACTTGTGTGTAGCCGAGGATGGCTAATTTGCATGTTTCTCTTTTATTATAAAGGATATAGATATTATATACATATATATGTATACATATATTCAATAATAAGTATTGTATTAGGAATATTATTTAATGTTTGTAACTGTTATGTGCACTTATTCTGTTCAGTATGGGTTTATTGTGGTAAAATATACATAAAATTTAACATTTTAACCATTTATATATATATACATATATGTATATATATATATATATTCAATAAGTATTGTATGAGGAATATTATTTAATGTTTGTAACTGTTATGTGCACTTATTCTGTTCAGTATGCATTCATTGTGGTAAAATATACATAACATTTACCATTTTAACCATTTTTAAGTGTATGGTTTCATGCCATTAAGTACATTCCTTGTTGTACAACCATCACCACCATCCATTTCCAGAACTTTTTCATCATCCTGAATTAAAACTCCATAACCCTTAAACAATAATCCTTTAACATAATGTTTTAGGATTTCTTCACATTGATACATTCAGTTATCATTTCAACTGCTAGATAGTATTCCATGATCTAAATAAGCAACATTTATTTTTCCACTCCCTTCTGATGGACATCTAAATTATTTCCAATTTTTATCTATTGCAAACATTCCTGTATATTTCTCACTGTGCACACATTCATCCAGAAGAGAAATAAGTGAGAAGACAAATGTATCTTCAACTTTACTAAAGAGCATCCAAAATACTTTCTGGCTCTGGCCAAGTATCAACCCCATATGCCAAGGTTGCAGGTTCAATCCCAGGTCAGGACACATACAGGTATCAACCAGTGAATGCATGGATGGGTGGAGCAACAAGTCAATGTTTCTCTTTCTAAAAATCATCAATAAATAGAAAATTTATACAAAATACTTTCTATTCCTGAAACACAAAAGCCTCAATTTCCCCATATTCCTGACATTTGGTCTCACTGAACTTTTATTTTGGCCAATCTGGTGGATAGGTTGAGCGTCAACATATGAACCAGGAGGTCATGGTTCAATTCTCAGTCAGGGCACAAGCATGGGTTGCAGGCTCGATCCCTGATGGGGAGTGTGCAGGAGGCAGCCATTCTGTTTCTATCTCTCCCTTGAGCTCTCCCTTCCTCTCTGAAATCAATAATTTTTTTTAAATGACCTCTTATTTTAATTTGCATTCTCCTGATTACTGGTAGGTTGCATATCCTTTCCTTTATTTATAAGCAACTCAGGTATCTTCTTTTGTGAATTCCCTCTTCAGTTCTTTCCCATATTTTCTATTGGAATGGTTTTATTGTAGTTTTTTACATATTCTAGAGAACGTTCCTTTGTTGATTATGAGTTACAAAAATCTACTCCCAGTCTGTGGTTTGTCTTTTTTTATTTTTGTGGTTGTTGTTAATCCTCACCCGAGGATATTTTTTCCATTGATTAGAGAGAGTGGAATGGAAGGTGGGAGGAGGTGAGAGAGAAACATCAATTGGTTGCCTATCACATGTGCCCCAACTGGGGCTGGGGATTGAACCTGCAATCTAGGTATGTGCCCTTGACTGAAATCAAACCTGCCACCCTTTGGTACTTGGCTGATGCTCTAAACACTGAGCCACCAGCCAGGGCTGTGGCTTGTCTTTTAACTTGGTTTACATGGCTTTTTATTACACAGAAGTTTTAATTTAGCCCAATTGATTGATAATTTCCTTTCTGATTTGTGCTTTTTGCATCATTTTAAGAAATCCTTCTTGTTCTGAGGATATAAATAAACTCTTATACTTTCTTTTATGAATATAAAGATTTACTTTTCTTCTATAAAACCTGTAGTTATCTCATAACTAGCACAATTATATCACATTGATATTTAAATGTGAAAATTAATTTACTAATATATACACTTTAATTATCACATTTCTATTTATAATTTTTGGCGTTTCTAATTTTTTAACTCAAAGCTCAAAGAATGGAAGATGCACTGGCCGACCTTGACCTCGATGGGTCGCTGACATTCACTTTTCACACCCAAGAGTGAGGACAAGTATCTGGCACTGGCTGTGTAATGGGCACAGTGTGATAACTAGGCTTGATTTGGGAGACATGTAAGACCTTGGACATATGCAGGAGCCTCAGAGAGGGAGACACTGCAAAGGGCAGGATTTTCTTTTATCGGCCAGCTGGGGTCTTGGAATCTTGATACTGACTATTCATAATAATGGGCTAATGAGTGCTTTACCACTGGTCAAGCATGGCCACTTGGGTTAAAAGATGTGCACCTTGACTCCATAGGCAGTAGGAGCCCCTCTAGGTTTGCAGGCAGGCTGGGGTGGGTTCAGGATGGAAGTTGGGGGATATGTGCAGATGTGTGAGAGGGTTGGGACAAAACTGGAAGTAGAGAAATTAGAGACTGTCTTAGTCAGCTCAGGTTGCTATAACAAAATATCATAGAGCCCTAGCTGATTTGGTTCAGTGGATAGAGCATCGAACTGAGGACCAAAGGGTCCCAGGTTCAATTCTGGTCAAGGGCACGTACCTTGGTTGCAGGCTCCTCTCCGGCCTGGGCCCTGGTGCATGCAGGAGGCAACTAGTCAGTGTGTTTCTCTCACATCAATATCTGTCTTTCCCTCTCTCTTCCACTCTCTCTAAAAATCAATGGAAAAATATCCTTGGGTGAGGATTAAAATAATAATAATAAACACCATAGACCAGTGGCTTAAACAAATATTTACTTCTCTAGGTTCTGGAGGCTAGAGGTCCAAGATCAAGGTGCTGGCAGATTTGGTGTCTAGTAAAAACCTTCTTCTTACTTATAGATGGCCACCTTCTTGCTGCATCTTCACAAGGCAGAGAACGCACGAGCTCTGGTCTCTTCCTTTTTCATAGGGGCACTCATCCTATCGTGGGGCTCCACCTTCAAGACCTCAGCTAAACCTAATCACCTCCCTAAAGTTCCATCTCCTAATACCCTCATTGGGAACTTATGTTTCCACATATGAATTTCAGGGAGTTACAAACATTTAGTCCAGAGCAGAGATCATTGCGAGCAAAGATCATTGCAAGCCATTCAGGCGAATGAAATGTGAACCTAGGAAGGACCAAAGTGGATGAATGTGAGCAATATTCAGAAAAGTAAAATCAACTGGCAGACCAGACTGAGCAGAGGAAATCGTCACCAACAAATTGTCAGGGTGCCCCTCCCCCTCAAATGAATTCCAGAATTTCCAGGCGGAAAAGGATCCAGTCCAAGCACCCATGTGTTGCTTGCAGCTGCCTGCCAAGCATGGAAGTGGAAATAGTCCTGCTCACTCTCTTAGAAGAAAACAGAGTCCCAAGAAGGACAGAGGATTGGCTGTAGGCAGAGAAATTCGAGCCAAGGAGCACCTAACCTGAACAAGACCAGAGATGTCCTGTGTTCCAGATGTGTGTGCTCTGAGTTAAAACAAGCCCCGTTTTTCGCCTCTGCATTTTTTCTTATTCCTCATCGTGTATCCTGTCTCTGGTTTTGAGTCTGGATGCTGAGGCCGGCCATTCCTAAACCATTCTCAGCATATGCCAAGCACAGAATCAGTGCCAGACGAGGACAGCACCATTGGGTAGGATGAACTCAAGTTATCATCCTTCTCTAAGTGGCCTCTGACCAGAGGAGATAATTAAGAAATATGGTGTATTTTGAGAGCAAAGGGATTGAGAATTGAGAACAAAGACTGAATAAATAGCTGCTACTTTACTTGGAGAACAGTAAACTCTACTTAACTTAGGGCTTAGTTCTGGAACCACTTTTATTTAACAAACTAGAGGCCCAGTGCGTGAAATTTATGCACAAGAGGCGGGGGTCCCTCAGCCCGGCCTGCACCCTCTCGCAATCCGGGCCCCCTCAGGGAATGTTCAATTGCTAGTTTAGGCCAGATCCTACATCCCTCTCGCAATCCAGGACCGCTGGCTCCTAACCGCTCACCTGCCTGCCTGATCACCCCTAACCACCTCTGCCTGCCTGCCTGATCGCCCCTAACTGCTTGCCTGCCTGATCACCCCTACCACTTGCCTGCCTGCAATAAGAAAATAAACCAGGTTTTTCCCCCTAGTACTATCTTTCATGTATTAAAAGGGTAAAGGGAGCCCTGGCCATTGTGGCTCAGTTGGTTGGAGCATCATCCCTTGCACTGAAAGGTCACTGGTTCAATTCCCTGTCAGGGCACATATCCAGGTTACAGATTCAATCCCTGGTCAGGGTGCATGCAAGAGGCAACCAATCATGTTTCTCTCTCTCTCTCTCTCTCTCTCTCTCTCTCTCTCTCTCTCTCTCTTTCTCTCCCTCCCTCCCTCCCTCTCTCTCCCTTCCTCTCTCTCTCTCTCAAAAAATCAATAAAAAACATAAAAGACAAAGGGAAATGCTAATTTTGTAGCCTTTGATACTCTCTGGCTGTAAACAATGAAATCTTCATTTTACAGCACCAAATTAATAACTTTCGTGGCAAAAAAGGGGGGGGGGTTTACTGGGGAAAGCACTACAGTATGGTGGGATCTTGTGGAATGTAGCTACATTTTGAGAGGTGCAGAGCCAGAACTGTGGTCAGCGGCTCATTGTTAATTGTATTTCAATGAAGAATACCCCCTCAACTGACCACAAGGGAGAGAGCTTCTGTCCATCTTCATCAGCACAGATGACCCCTTGGTGTTAGTGCTTTGACTGAGTTGGAACCCTTCATCCTGCCACCAACCTCAGAGCCACACTTGGGGGATGCTGCAAGAAGCAGGTCTCAGAGGGAGCCTAGGTTTGGTGGGGAGGAGGGGCACCCTTAGAGAGACCTGCAGGGAACTTCTTAACTATTGTCGAATCCAATAAGTGTCCTTCATTCAGAAAAATCAATCTGATACCATTGTAATTAGGAGATGAGCAAAAGGGAGGCCAGATATTACAAGCATGTCATTTGGGCAGCTTCACCAGGAAGCTGCAACTCTGCACTTCCTGGGGAGACACCAATCCATTACCTGCAGAGCACTGGGGGAAGGATCCAACAAAAGGAAAGAAGGGCACATGAGCAATGAATCACAGGTATGCAGGGAAAGTGCCTCAGTCAAGCCTGGGGAACCATGAATTGGCTAGAGTAGGCAGGGCCACTGCAAGCCTGTAAAAATTTAGAAATACATAACCCCCTAGACCAGCGGTTCTCAACCTGTGGGTCGTGACCCCTTTGGGGGTCAAACGACCTTTTCACAGGGGTCGCCTAAGACCATCGGAAAACACATGTATAATTACATATTGTTTTTGTGATTAATCACTATGCTTTAATTATGTTCAATTTGTAACAATGAAATTGGGGGTCACCACAACATGAGGAACTGTATTAAAGGGTCACGGCATTAGGAAGGTTGAGAACCACTGCTCTAGACAAAGAAACTTTTTCTCTTTGGCTCTCTGGTTCCTTTGGTTTTGCTCTTGCTTCCTTGCATTCCAACATGCTCCCTCCATGGTCATGTGACCACGTGGACCCCACACACAATGGACTAATGGATTGCAGCTGGGAACACAAACTAAGCTAGCCTGATGCTGAATTAGACTGTGTCCCAACATGGAACAGAAACTCTGGACACCGGCTTTGATTTTAGTTCTGCTGTAAGCAAAATAGGACTTCTGTGGCAGGACTGAGGGGAATGGGACCTTGGAAACGCAGAGGTTTGATTCCACACAAATAAAGCTTTCTACACTGTCTCATCCTCCCGGGTGAGTCTCAGAAAATTCCTTTTCTCAGGATATTGAAAGAAGCCCACTCCCACGAGCGACCGGTGGAGACGAAGACCTCTCCCAACTGATGACAAATTCACCCCTTCCAAAATCAAACACAAAAGTGCCAAAGCCATGACTTGAGTTTCTTGTAACCTTTTTTCCTTGCTAAAAACTATGGTTTTTATCGAAGATTATATAACACCACTAATGAAAATGACTGATTATTGAAATTACTGAAGCATTAATAAATTAATGGAATAATAATGTACTCCCTATATTTCAAATTTCTCCTCCAAATTCAAATTCTGTTCTCATAGCATTTGCCACTGTATCTATCACTCACTTTGGGGTCATAGAACCCCTCTGAGGAGCTAGTGAAACCTAGGAACTCTCTTCCCAGAAACGTACGAGTAGACACAATTTTAAAGACATGACTTTAGAAGGTTCATAGACTCTCCTCCTCTTCTCCAAAAAAAAAAAAGAAAAAGAAAAAAAAAATCCCTAAGACCTTGGCCTTGCACTTGGTATTATAGCAATTTCCTTTCATTGGCTGGGTTTTTTACCTGCTTACATGGCCCCTTTACTGATCACAGTACCTACAAACTAGAGCTGCTCAAAGGTAAGGTTTGTTGTTGACCCAACTTTTCAGGCAACATTGGTGGCATGAAGGAAATGATACTTAGAAGTAGGGAGAAAGCATGTTTATGTTGTTCAAGAAAAAAATTATTGGCCTTTCTAGCCATTTCCTTTTTTTTTTTTTCATGCTTACCTCAGGATATGTTTTTATTGATTTTTAGAGAGAGGAAAGGAGAGAGATACATTGATGTGAGAGAGAAACATCGATCAGCTGCCCCAGTGGGGGATTAGACCTGCAACCTAGGTATCTAGTGCTCTGACTAGGAATCAAACCTGCAACCTTTTTAGTGTATGGGATGATGCTCCAACCAAATGAGCCACCCAGGCAGGGCCAGCTGTTTCCATTTTTATTGGGATATGGATCACTTAGAAACTTCACAGCATGAAAATAGAAAAGTTTCTCTTGTAGGACCAAGAACCCTAATGCAATCTTAGGCTGCATCTAAATCACTTGGGGCACTCTCTATTTTTCCTCTAAGGTTATTCTTGTAGCCACACATCTTTCCCAAGAACTAAGGTTCCAGTAGACAGCTACCCTTTCATATATATCTTATCACATCTGCAAAGTCCCTTTTGCCAAGTAAGGTAACTCTTTCACAGGTGATTAGGATATGTGTGTCTTTGGGGGCCGTTATTCTGGCTACCACAAATTAGGTGTTGTTTGCCCCGAGTAGTTAATGAATTTTTCAGAGAGAATACTTTTTAAAAGTTGATTTGCTTTTTTTTTTTTTAATTGATTTTTGGAGAGAAAGAAAGAAGAAACATTGATGTGAAAGGGAAATGATAGGCTGCCTCCTTCACGAGCCTTCCAGGGATTGAACCTGCAGCCTGAGCTTGTGCCCTGACCAGGAATGGAACTTGCAAAGTTTGGGTGCATAGGACAACACCCAATCAACTGAGCCACACAGCCAGGGATGGCTGAAGAGAAGACTCCTTTTAAAAATATATACATAGGTGGGGTTCCTCGGCCTGGCCTGCAGGGATTGGGCTGAAACCGGCTCTCTGACATCCCCTGAGGGGTCCCAGATTGCAAGAGGGTGGTTCTCGAGTGATGCACCCCAGAATCGGGCTCCCTCCTCTCTGGTTCTGGGTGTGTCACCCAAGAACTGCAGCTGCCAAGTCACCAAAGCTCGGCAGCTTCTGTGTTGATCATCTGCCCCCTGGTGGTCAGTGCATGTCATAACTGCCGGTCAGAGTGTCTGCCCCCTGGTGGTCACTGAATGTCATAGCTACTGGCTGTTTGCAGCTGGTCACACCCCCTTCAGGGTGGGGGTCCCCACTGGGGTGCCTGGCCAGCCTGGATGAGGGGATGATGGCTGTTTGCAGCTGGTCACACCCCCTTCAGGGTGGGGGTCCCCACTGGGGTGCCTGGCCAGCCTGGATGAGGGGATGATGGCTGTTTGCAGCTGGTCACACCCCCTTCAGGGTGGGGGTCCCCACTGGGGTGCCTGGCCAGCCTGGATGAGGGGATGATGGCTGTTTGCAGCTGGTCACACCCCCTTCAGGGTGGGGGTCCCCACTGGGGTGCCTGGCCAGCCTGGATGAGGGGATGATGGCTGTTTGCAGCTGGTCACACCCCCTTCAGGGTGGGGGTCCCCACTGGGGTGCCTGGCCAGCCTGGATGAGGGGATGATGGCTGTTTGCAGCTGGTCACACCCCCTTCAGGGTGGGGGTCCCCACTGGGGTGCCTGGCCAGCCTGGATGAGGGGATGATGGCTGTTTGCAGCTGGTCACACCCCCTTCAGGGTGGGGGTCCCCACTGGGGTGCCTGGCCAGCCTGGATGAGGGGATGATGGCTGTTTGCAGCTGGTCACACCCCCTTCAGGGTGGGGGTCCCCACTGGGGTGCCTGGCCAGCCTGGATGAGGGGATGATGGCTGTTTGCAGCTGGTCACACACCCTTCAGGGTGGGGGTCCCCACTGGGGTGCCTGGCCAGCCTGGATGAGGGGATGATGGCTGTTTGCAGCTGGTCACACACCCTTCAGGGTGGGGGTCCCCACTGGGGTGCCTGGCCAGCCTGGATGAGGGGATGATGGCTGCTTTCAGGCTGGCGGTTGTTGACTGAAGCTCCCAACCGCTCCTTTTTTTTCTCTCTTTTTTTTTTTATTCTGGGCCAGCTTTAACTCCGGCTCTAGCTCTGAGGCTTCCGCTGGTTGTTTGCGTTCTATAATCGAAACAATGTATAACTCCAGCTCTGAGATCCCGGGGTTTTGTTTAGCTTCTATATTTGTTACAAAGTTTCAAACTGCCAGCTCAGAGGCTGGCAGTGCAGGCGGGGAACATTGGAGTCCTCCTTCACTGCAGCAAGCAAGCCTCATGTTCGCTTCCAGCTGCCTGGCTGCCAGCCGCCATCTTGGCTGACAGTTAATTTGCATATACTCACTGATTAGCCAATGAAAAGGGTAGCAGTCGTATGCTAATTACCATGTTTCTCTTTTATTAGTGTAGATGTATATATATATAGACTAGAGGCCTGGTGCATGAAATTTGTGCAGGGGATGGGGGGTCCTCAGCCCGGCATGCACCCTCTCCAATCTGGGATCCCTCTCGCAATCCGGGACCGCTGGCTCCTAACCGCTTGCCTGCCTGCCTGATTGCCCCTAACTGCCTCTGCCTGCCAGCCCAATTGCTCCTACCTTGCCCCCTGCCGGCCTGATCACCCCTATCTCTCCCACTGCCAGCCTGATCGACTCTAACTTGATCCCCTGCTGGCCTGATCGCCCCTAACTGCCTCTGCCTTGGCCCCCAGTCTGGTCTCCCTCTGCGGGAGGCTAACTGGCAGATCAGGGGAAGGCACCGCCCCCATTACCCCGCTGCTGCTGCCACTGCTGGCCTGAGCCTCAGCCCTTTGCAGCTGCCCACGGCTGCCTGAGCCTTGGCCCTTGCAGCCACTGTGGCTGTCTGGAAGGACATCCGGAAGACATCCACTCTAATTAGCATATTACCCTTTTATTTGTATAGATTTGGGGACCATTACAACCACACAGAACTTAAAGAAAACACATGGCCCTGGCTGGTTTGGCTTAATGGAGAGAGCATCGGCCTGTGGACTGAAGGGTCCCAGGTTCGATTCTGGTCAGGGGCACATGCCTGGGTTGCAACTCAATCCCCAGTAGAGGGCCTGCGGGAGGCAGCTGATCAGTGATTCTTATCATTGATGTTTCTATCTCTCTCTCCCTCTCCCTTCCTCTCTGAAATCAACAAAAAAATATTTTTAAAAAAACCACATCATCTTCACTTTGGGCTTTGTCATTTTACAATATCCTTTGTGCAGTATTTTAACTTCCCTCAACTTTCCTTTACCCACCCTTAAAATGCAATCTATTTTGGGGAAGATGATCAGGAAAGCGATTCTAGTGGGTAGAAGTATGTTTTGGAGTGGATGAGGTCATGAAAATATTTAAAAATTGAGCATGGTGATGGTTGCACCACTCTGAATTTACTTTAAAAAAACAGTTCATTGTACACTTTAGGTGACATGTACAGTATATGAATTATATCTCAACAAAGCTGTTCTTTTATTTCTTTTTAAATAAAGACCACTCTTATAATCAATTGCAGATGTTTTCAGAGGCCCCCCAGGATTTGCTTACCACGTCCCAAACCATGGCTGCAACTCCCAGTTGCCTCCAGTCCTGGCGGATCTGGATGGTGTGGTTTGCAAAGGAGAAGGTGACAAGAGGCTTGTGGAATTTCTGCAACCCCATTCCCGCATTTTCCTCATAGGGCACCAGGGCCATTTCCACTGTGCCAGCTCTCTGCTTCCTTTAACCTGTTGGGCAAAAGAATCCTGCATGCCTGGCCAGAAAGTGCATTCTCTCTTAGGTGGCCCGATTACTTTTTTTTAAGGTTGTTTTATGGATTCAAAAGAATAAACAGAGATGTGGAAAGCTTTAGTCGAATTCCTTTTACATGGTTCTTCCAGACTCATGGGAAGTGAGATGTGGCTCTGAATTCATCCCAAAGGGTGTCTTTGGGCAACAGCACCCAGAACGGCACAACTCCTGCAGGATGCCCTACACACTTCGCTGTCGGACTCAGGGGGGCTTGAGGGTGAGCGAGGCAGTGGTGCCAGCACAGGACCCAGGAGAAGATAGAGCTTTCTACACTGCCCAGGCCCGTGTGGACTGCAGCTGCACCTGCTGAGGTGGGCAGGGTGTTTCTGCTGTTTTATTTTGGTCTGGCCTCCACCCCCTCAGCCACAGACCTGTACCTGCACTGAGACTATGAACGGCTCGATGGTCCTGCTTTTCAGTGGATGGTGGATGCACTCCCACCTCCCAGAAACTGGCAGTTAGACACTGGCGGCTTCTGAGTCATTCGCGGGGAGAGCCTGGACCTAGGTCCAGAACAGACTCGGGCGTCCGTGGCTAGGAGGCCTCCCTGGGCTAGGGGTTGCCAGAGGTTTGAAGGCTGGCCATGCCCCTGATCATGGCAGGGGGGTCCCCTCTGGGGCATCGGGCCAGCCTGGGCTAGGGGCCGCCAGTGCTTTGAAGGTGGGCCACACCCCCGATCCAGGCCGGGGTCCCCTCATGGTGACTGGTCGTTTGGTCGTTTCAGTGGTGACACCTCTTGGCCTTTTATTATTAGGATATATACTAGAGGCCCAGTGCACAAAATTTGTGCACTCGGGGGGGAAGGGGGGGTCCCCCAGCCCGGCCTGTGCCCTCTCCCAGTCTGGGACCCCTCAGGAGATAACGACCTGAGCAGGGCCCGTGGGGGGGGGGGGCGTCGCCCCCTGTCACACACAGAGCTGCAGGGCGATCAGGGGGTTTGGGCGCTGCCCCCTGTCACGCTGATCCGGTGCCAGGAGGCCTCGTGGCTCCGCTGATCCCGGTGCTGGGAGGCATATTACCCTTTTACTATATAGGATAGAGGCCTGGGGGCCGGCTGGTTTGCCCTGAAGGGTGTCCTGGATCAGGGTGGGGGTCCCCACTGGGGTGCCTGGCCAGCCTGGATGAGGGGATGATGGCTGTTTGCAGCTGGTCACACACCCTTCAGGGTGGGGGTCCCCACTGGGGTGCCTGGCCAGCCTGGATGAGGGGATGATGGCTGTTTGCAGCTGGTCACACACCCTTCAGGGTGGGGGTCCCCACTGGGGTGCCTGGCCAGCCTGGATGAGGGGATGATGGCTGTTTGCAGCTGGTCACACACCCTTCAGGGTGGGGGTCCCCACTGGGGTGCCTGGCCAGCCTGGATGAGGGGATGATGGCTGTTTGCAGCTGGTCACACACCCTTCAGGGTGGGGGTCCCCACTGGGGTGCCTGGCCAGCCTGGATGAGGGGATGATGGCTGTTTGCAGCTGGTCACACCCCCTTCAGGGTGGGGGTCCCCACTGGGGTGCCTGGCCAGCCTGGATGAGGGGATGATGGCTGTTTGCAGCTGGTCACACCCCCTTCAGGGTGGGGGTCCCCACTGGGGTGCCTGGCCAGCCTGGATGAGGGGATGATGGCTGTTTGCAGCTGGTCACACACCCTTCAGGGTGGGGGTCCCCACTGGGGTGCCTGGCCAGTCTGGGTGAGGGGCTGAGGGCTGCTTTCAGGCTGGCGGTTGTTGACTGAAGCTCCCAACCGCTCCTTTTTTTTCTCTTTTTTTTAATTTTATTCTGGGCCAGCTTTAGCTCTGCCTCTAGCTCTGAGGCTTCGTATCTGATTTGTTTGCCTGCCATTCTATAATCGAAACAATGTATAACTTCAGCTCTGAGATCCCGGCAGGCTGAAAGCTGGTTTCTGGGGTTTTGTTTAGCTTCTACATTTGCAACATAGTACATAGTTGCTTAGAGTTGCAACTCAGAGGCCGGCAAGTCAGGCGGGAACGTTGGAGTCCGCAGTCACTGGAGCAAGCAAGCCTCATGTTCGCTTCCAGCTGCCTGGCTGCCGGCTGCCATCTTGGCTGACAGTTAATTTGCATAAGGATATGCTGATTAGCCAATGGGAAGGGTAGCGGTCGTACGCTAATTACCATGTTTCTCTTTTATTAGGGCAGATATTTATTGATTTTGGAGAGGAAGGGAGAGGGAGAGATAGAAACATCAATGATGAGAATCATTGATCAGATGCTTCCTGCACGCCCAATACTCAGGATCAAGCCTGCATATGCCCTGACTGGGAATCAAACCATAACTGCCTGATTCATAAATCGATGCTCAACCACTGAACCACACCAGCCAGGCTGACGAGAAGACTCTTGATTGGAATCTTGAATAGGTTTACTTATAATTTGCCAGAAACAGGGATAAAGTGGTATAAGCAAAGGAATTGTACTTGCAGAACTGATAAGCAGAAAAACACAAGGTGAGCCTGGAAATCTGTAAGTGGCTCAGTATGGCTGTATGGCTAATGATTAGGAAGAGGGCACTTTCTAAAGATTAAATCAGAGAGGAAAAGTAGAAACTGGATCATGAAAGTTTATTTTTTTCAAACCATATTAAGGAGTCTGAAATTTATTTACTTGACCTATACTATAACTTTAGCCCGTGCTACTATTTCTTTAAAATTATGACTCACTTTTTGTCCTACAGAATATTGTTGATTAAATCACAGGTCTTAGATGTTAGTTATATCTTTGTAATTTGTGTTGAAATGAACACATAAGTATCAAAATAAAATGTTCTTCCATGTACTCACTAAAGTCACCTGTGCACAACCATGAGTACCATATTTTGAGAAACAGAATAGGAAGCAATGGAAGCCATGTAAAGATTTTAAGCAGCCAAAGAACACCATCAGGTTTGCCTTGGATAGATATTTTGGCAGTTAATCACTTTGCACTGAATGGAAACAAGTAAAAAAGACCACAAACTAAGATACTTGCACAATAGTCAAGGTGAGCAATGAGATAATGAACAAAGACAGCAACAGTGGGAGTGAGGGGAGGGTCTGGATATAAAAACATTCAGGAGATAGAATTGACTAATAGTAATGACTGGGAAAAGGAAGGAGTTGGGGACAAACTCCAGGGTTCTAGAATAGGCAGCGCAGCAGATAACTGTCTATGCACCAGGACAGTAAATGGAGAGAAAGTCGATTGGGAGAGCAGGGCAGGGTTTAAAGGAAAATGATTATTTTGGTCTGCAACATGCTGCATTTGAAGTGTTTGTGGAACACTCATGTAAGTGCTTGAATGCCTGAGTGTGGGGCTCGGGGCGTCTCTAGAGCAGTGCTGCCCAGTAGACATATTCAGTGAGACACCATGTTAATGTTCAAGTGGTCATGTTAAAAAAAGGTAAAAAGATGCAGATGAAGTCCTCCAACAGCTGGTCCCCAGTAGAAGGCACTGCTGATATCTGTCACTGCTGTAACAAGGGCAGCTGTGGCATTCCAAGTCGTTCCAGGAGACTGGTGGGACAGTGGCAAGAGTCTGCTTCCCGCAGGTGCAGGCAAGTGACAGAAGAGGCAGATGTCAGAGTGGGGCCACTGATCTTCTTGGGAAAGACTGGTAACCCTGACGTGGAGGAGTCGACCTCTTCTCTCACCTCTTTGATGCTGGGGTTAGTCCTAGCAATGGTGGCATCCCTGACTCTGGCCAACATTGTTCTGGGTCTTGCCAAGTGGCGTCAGGCTGCTTTCCACCCTGGGAAGTGACCTGTGTATGCTTCCCAATAAAAGCAGTGTTAACAAAACATTCAAAAAAAAAAAAAAAGATGCAGATGAAAAAAAAAGACATAGATGAAATCAATAATGTATCCTATCTAATAATAGACAAAGATGGTAATTGACAGTACCTTCGCTACACCTCCCACCGGCTAATCGGCACGATATGCAAATTAGCCACCAACAAAGATGGCGGCTGATTTGCATACTGCAGGCAGGGCAGGACAGCGCGAGCCGCCATCCGGGCCCTGTGTGCAGCCCTGGGCGGTGGGGCTTAGGACCCCCGTGTGCCGCCTAAGCCCCGCCCCCAGCCAGGACCCCATGGCGATTAGAGAGCAGGAAAGTGCCGCCCACAAGCAGCACCCAGCAGGGTCTGACCCCAGGTGCCCTGGCGATCCAGCGGTCGGTGAGCAGGAAAGTGCGGCCTGTACACAGCACCCAGCCGCGGCGATCCCAGAGCAGGAAAGGGCAGCCTGCAGGCAGCCCCCGTGTGCGCCTGCCCCTGGGTCACCATGGCGATCCCAGAGCAGGAAAGCGCGGCCTGTAGGCAGCACCCTACCCTGGCCACAGCTCAAGGGAGAGTACAACACGCAGTGGAGGCCAGGAGCCTGAGAGATCAACAGAGAGGGGCACCTGCTCCAAGCCTCCACAGTGTGGCTGGGGGCAGGCCCCCAGCAGAGACACACACACACACACACACCGACACAGTGCCTACTCTGAGCCTCCAATGTGGCTGGGGGCAGACCCCCCAGCGGGGACACACACACACACACACACCGACACAGTGCCTACTCTGAGCCTCCAATGTGGCTGGGGGCAGACCCCCCAGCGGGGACACACACACACACACACACGATGCCTGCTCTGAGCCTATGCTGCCAGACTGTGGCCATCAGTAGTACATCCACTGAGGGCTCCTGGACTAAGGGGCAGGCTGGGCTGAGGGAACCCCGCCCCCCAGTGCACGAATTTTGTGCACCAGGCCTCTAGTTTTATATAATCCAACATATCTAAAATATTACATTTCAAGATGAATCAATATAAATGCTATTGAGATAATTTTTCTTTTCTTTTTTTTTAAGTCTTCATAATCCAGTGCATTTTTTCCACTGAGAGAACATCTCAGTTGACATTCTAAGCATTTGATAGCCACTTGTGGGGTGGCTTACCGTATTTATTGGACAGCATGGCTCCAGAAGGAAGAGTATGAGAAAGTCAAAGACAACCTGATGAACATCAGTGCTGGGGTGTGTGAATAGGAGTCAGACACTGAAAGAGGACATATCAAAACTGAATAAGATGTAGCCAAAAAGGTTTGAGGGAGAATGAGAGAAGAGCTAACATCAAACCCAGAGAATTTCACAAAGAAGAGGGACACTGAATGGCATCGAGTGTTGCAGGGAAGTCCTCTGGGTTAGGCACGTGGGCTCCAAGTAGACGTAGCCCAGTTTAAATCCTGGCTTGGCTGCTTACAGCTGGGTGCTGTGGCAGAGGCTGTTGACACTATGGATGCCTGGTCCACCTCTGAGTTCACCGGAAGCTTGGGAACCATTTCCAGCCCACTGACAGCATCCCACTCCAATCAACCGCCTTTCTGGTATTCAGGGCTGCTCCACTGGCCAGGAAGTCTGTCTCCCCTAGTCCCATGAAAGACAGGAACAATCCTTAGCCACAGAAGGATGGGTCAATGGATAAGCACCTCCACCTCCTTGTCTGCCAGTGGCACGATTTTAAGGGAGTGCATATGTTTTCTATTGCTGCTGTGAAAAATTACCACAAACTCTGTGGTTTGAAACAACACACATTTATGATCTGACAGTTTTGTGAACCCAAAGACTGACATGGATCTCACTCAGCTAAGATCAAGGTGCCAGCAGGGTGCATTCCTTTCTGGAAGCTCTAGAGCAGCGGTTCTCAACCTGCGGGTCGTGACCCCTTTGGGGGTCAAATGACCCTTTCACAGGGGTCGCCTAAGACCATCGGAAAACACATATATAATCACATAGTTTTTGTGATTAATCACTATGCTTTAATTATGTTCAATTTGTAACAATGAAATTGGGGGGTCACCACAACATGAGGAACTGTATTAAAGGGTCACGGCATTAGGAAGGTTGAGAACCACTGCTCTAGAGGAAAATCTTGTTTCCTTACCTTTTCCAGCTTCCAGAAGGCTCCTGTTTACCCTGATTTGTGGCCCCTTATTTCATCTTCATAGCCAGCAACATTGGGCTGAATCCTTCTTACACCACCATCTCTCTGGTTCTCTTTCGACTCCATCTTTCACTAAGAAGGACCCTTGTGATTACATTGGGTCCTCCCAGATATTCTAGGATAATCTCTTTTAATTAAATATTTAGCAAACTTAATTGCACGTGCAACCTGAATTCCTCTTTACTTTGTAACATAACATGTTCACAGGTTCCAGAAATTGGGACATAGACATCTTTGGGGCGGGGGTGGGGGGGGTGGAGTGTGGTGGTGTTAATCTGCCCATCAAAGGCGGTTCCATACAGTTTTTCAGAGGTGCCAACTGAACCCTGCTGCCCACAGAAGAAACCCACTCATTTACATTCTTTCTGGCTTTCTCCCTCCCTATCTCATTTTGTCCACTTCTTGACTTGTGCTTCCTGAGATCACCTCCCAAATACACTCCCTTCCCCCAAAAGCTCATCTCAAGATGTGCCTTGGCGGGACCCAAAGTAAGACGGTAACATTGGGTAAGTTACTCAATCGGTCTAAGCCTTAGTTCCCTCCACCATGAAAGTAAAATATATAATAGTATTTTATCTTATCCTGAGACTTTTGGGAGGATTCTGAGTTGACCTTCATAAGACACTGTGGGGTGCATCACAAGTCCACAAGAAGTTAGCTATTGTTGGAGGGGTGGCTGCTGGAGCACAGCAGGCACCAGACTTAAACAGACAGAGGTGGTCTTCCCCCCATGACACTGGCCCTGATGACCAGAGAGGGCTGGGCTGGGACCAGGGTGGGAAAACTGGAGGGTTTCCTCTGAGACCATCCATTTTCTTCTCGAGGTGCATCTGCTACTGAGGGCAGTAAAGTGTGATATAGACTTTGGGAGCATAATGAACATTAGAAATACGTACCTAAAGATTTTTGAGCTTCCAGAAAAGTCCAGTTGGCCTGAAGGCTGACTGGGGCAAGGACGGAGAGAAGCTCGCAGGAATGAGCATGTTCTGAGGATGCTAGCTTCTGACTCAGCAGGGACCAGCTTCCTGCTCGTCCAGCTATTCCATTTGTGAAATCTCCGCTGGGTTCCATCCAAGGTCTCTCACTGTCTCCCCTCCCCCAACTCTCCACTGGTTAATCTCACCTTTTTCCAGGTATCAAATACATTTACATGCTGATGGTACCTACATTTGCATCTCAAATACAGAGCACACCCCCCACCCCGAGAGTCAAACCTTGTTTTACAAATTGCCTTCTGCCTAGACCAGTGGTTGGCAAACTGCGGCTCGCGAGCCACATGCGGCTCTTTGGCCCCTTGAGTGTGGCTCTTCCACAAAATACCACGTGCGGGCACGCACGTACAGTGCGATTGAAACTTCGTGGCCCATGCACAGAAGTTGGTATTTTGTGGAAGAGCCACATTCAAGGGGCCAAAGAGCCACATGTGGCTCACGAGCCGCAGTTTGCCGACCACTGGTAGACTATCTGGCAGACACCTGAAACAACATTTCCAAAGCTGAACTCACCCCAATACTTGTTTGCCTTCCAACAGTTCCTGTTTCAATTAGTAGCATCAATAACCACCCAGTCTTCGAAAAATAGAAATCTAAGGGTCATCTTATGCTCCATCCTCCAACTACACATGAAATCCCTTCAAATCCCCTCCCTTTTCTGCATTCCTGCTGCTTCAGTTCAAATACCCGGGACTCCATGCTTGACTAAGTACCATTACCTCCTGATTAGGGATGTGGCCCCATTTTTCCCTCTGGGAGAGGGCATCCTCCCAGATGTGACACAGGCTTTTTATAAACTAAACTTGTAAAATACAAATCTGACAAAATCTGCTGACTGCGGCCTAAAAACCGAACTCCTCAGCATGACACATGCATCTTCACACAGAGCCCTAATCACCTCTGTTGCCATCACCTTCCCTAATCCCAGATTCCCGTTTTTCTAGTGTGACATTTATTTTTTGGTTGTGCATTTTATTTATTTATTTTTTGCTAAAAACCAAACCAAACTAAAACCCCACAATACCTCACACAATCAATTTTAAAAGGGAGGGGACCAGGAAAGAAAGATACCTGTATTCTCCTGCCCTGATTCTGGAGCGGTGCCTGGGGATTGTGTATATCTGAGACTTCACGGGTGATCCAGGTTTGTCAACCACAGGGTTATGCCGTTCATACACAAGTCCCACAAATCACATCAAAGAACCCAGAGAAAGGACACAAAAAAGAGGAGCCTGTTTCTTATGTTGACACCCGCATCACTTCTGCATCCTCACCTCGATGGAAATCCTGGGTAATTGTCAAAGCAATCTTAAGAATGAAAAGGGCATCCATCAGTAATACCTTAATCAATAAAGAAAAAAAAATAAAAATAAAGAATGAAAAGGGCATCTGCATAGCCTACAAACCTGACTGGCAACCTAAGCACCTATCAGCATCTTCCTGTTACCCTAAACATTCCTGCCCCAAAATACATTCGGAAAATGCTGAAGCAACTACTCTGGAAGTCTGGTCCTCCACACTCCTTGGTTTTAAGGGAAGCCCTACACTATATAGTCTGAAACCACTGTGCTTGGTTTTTGTCAGCAATGCGGTAGAAAGTCGAAAACCTGGACAAGTTAACTTCACAAGCTGCAGCTCTCCTAACGCTGTCAATTCAAACACATACAGTATTAGCCTGCCATGTCTACTCGGATGTGTGCAGAGTAAACAATATGACTGGGGAACCTTAAGCTCGGATTTCCTCCCACCACCTGAAAAGTTCAAGAAACTTTGCAGGACGCTTACATATTCACTACGGCTCATACTAACACCCGAGCCAGGCTGAACAATAGGAGAGCCGACGAAGTCGCTGGTCATCCACACGCCGTTGTTGACTGTAAGCCCTTCGCCTTGGCAGAGGCGCCTTTTCCTCTGCTCCCACTCTTTTTCAAATGGTCGCCACGGTCATTGTCTGCCAGCGC
>NW_005368707.1:7037361-7044150 GCF_000412655.1 Myotis brandtii | reverse complement strand
GGACGGGCATGCGGGCATGGCCCCGCCCGCCGCGCCGCACAAAGAGCCCAGGCCGGGTTAGACTTTCAAAGCAACAGCCTGAGAGTCCAGGTGTCCCGGGGTTCCGTGCCCCGTGCTCCGGCGGCTTCCATGTGTGTTTCACGGCGAGCGCCTGGTCGGTGCGCCCACGTCGCCGCGTCCCCTCCATTGTTGGTGTCCTGGGCTTAGGGGCTCGGAGGTAGGTGGGTATGGAGCAGGGGCTGCACCCTCTCCCCGCACTGGCTGTGGTCCCTCAGCCGTGCTGCCCGCCTCGCCATCTGGTTCAAAGAAATGTAAACGTGGCCTGGGAAGGAAAGAGTTAACCTCACTTTAAATATTCATGTTATTTTTTTTTTCATGTTATTGTTTTAAAGGTGTAAACAGGCGGCTCTGGGGTTGGAGTTGACTCTTATTTTGCACATATGCACATTCCCTCTCCCCCTAGCCTCCACTTATTGCTTATTTTCCCAAGCAGCCCGCCTTCCCCATGCCCTTCCCCAAAATACAAGAATGTGTCTCTTTAAGGTTCTGATGTGACTGTGATTGGTGTCTCTAGTGCCATTTGGAACTTTAAAACTCCTGAGTGCCTTAGGGACTTCTGGTGTCTTAGACTTTTTTCACTTTAAAAACCTTGCAAGGTATAAATTATGTTTTAAAGGAACTTTAGTCCCCCAAATTCCAAATTCCTCTCCACGCCTGTTTTTTTTTTTTCTTTGAATAGGGATTAGAGTAGGAAAATAACTGGATGCCTCGTGAGTTGGTTTTTTTTTTGTTGTTCTTGGTAGGCGTGTGGCTGTGTTAAATGTGAAGCATTTTTAGAGGAAAGGACTTGTTTTTGTTCCAGACTCAAGTCAACGTGCTGATGGACTTTTCTAACTCTCAAATGGCTTCAAAATTCCATCTTGGCCACTTGCTTTTTGCTCTCCTGCCCTCCTCCTTTTGGACAGGTTGTTTTCTTGGAAATTTGCACGGTTGTAGCTTTCAAACCGCAATTCTTGCTCACCCCAAATATGTTTTTGTAAAGACGGTTTGGATTACTGCCCAAACTCGGGCTTTGTGAGATTTATTTAAATGTGATGTCCTTCCCAGGGGGTTGAAAACTCTATAAATGGGAATTATGTTCTTGATCATACATTTTATAAGGGAAACTGACCCTGTAACTTTGGGTGTCTGTAATTCTATGCCCAATAAAATATCAGTCTGGAGGTTTGTAAACTCTGAGAACACATGTGAGCTTTTGGTGTAGCCCCAAAGGTTTCAAACTCGGAAGTGCTTGTTCCAGAAACTTGCAGTGGTACCAGGTACTAGTGATTTAGTACAGCATAAGTTATCATTTTAGTTCTGCAGTGACAGTATGCAGTAGCATATTTTGTCAATGATGTGTGTGTACAAGTGTGTTGAGCAGATGTTTGCTTTCTAGGAACTAGCACTGCTTTGAAACTTTACGCCACTCTTTAACCTTGCTGTGTTAAACAGCCATTCCAGTTTTCAAGTTGTGTTCTTTAGTGAGACTACCTATTAGTTTTGCATTGTGTTGTATTCTTCTGGCTCAGTTTTCTAAAGTTGAATTTAGCATCATGAAGAATTTCATCAACTGCCTTTTCATCAGTGTTCTTTTCCTGCAAAGTATTTAGTAGGTGCTTTATTTTTCTATGTGATATAGCAAAGATATCAGAAAAGTTTTCCAGAAAAGTCACTTTAGCAGAACATCTAATTTCTAAATCACAGTGCTTCTGGGTTGACAGATGAAGTGACTAGATGTTTTCTCATAATGCTTCCCACTAGAAGCATTTGTGACTTTTCAAGATGGCACTGTGTCATGTTAACCAGCTGGCCTGTAGTTCCTTCTTCAGAGGGGGTCTTGCTGCCCCTCAGAGCCACAAACATTAGATCTTATGTAGAAGACTAGAGGCCTAGTGCATGAAATTTGCACAGGTAGGGTCCCTAGCAGCTGCCATCTGCCAGCCAGGACCTCTGTTCATTCCACGCCACCCCCTGGTGGTCAGCGCACATCATAGCAAGCGATCGAACTCCCAGTCAGTCGAACTCCCGAGGGGACACTTTGCATATTAGGCTTTTATATATATCTAGATGCTTGTGATGGTATAGTCACTTTAAAAAAAATTGGTTTATGCCTCACTGTGACTGAACTGTTATAGCCTCTGATCATCATTTCCCAGTGGTCTTACTGATTTCAGTCCTTTTCACATTTACTTTTCACTTTCATGTATTCACTTGATTCTTGGCAGATACTAGTGAGAAACCTTTTAATGGTGTCTTTGTGTTTTGATGATACTCAGGTGTATCTGTGAAGAAACCAGTGGACTAAGAGAGGGAAGAGAGGAGCCCAGCTGTGAGGTGTGTACACCCAAGAACCATGTCTACACGGGAGTCTTTTAACCCGGAAAGTTATGAATTGGATAAGAGCTTCCGATTAACAAGATTTACTGAACTGAAGGGCACTGGCTGCAAAGTGCCCCAAGATGTCCTGCAGAAATTGCTGGAATCCTTACAAGAAAACCACTTCCAAGAAGATGAGCAGTTTCTGGGAGCAGTTATGCCAAGGCTTGGTATGTGAACCATTGTTTCTCTGATATTTCTCTGAGTAAAGCATCTTGGCTGCAGTATAGTCAGAGTAAAAAAACCAGACGGCTCTCCTTCCATGTTGCCTTTAAAAAAAAATTCTAAGAAAGCTGGTTTGGCTCAGTGGCTAGAGCATCAGCCTGCAGACTGAAGGGTCCCGGGTTTGACTCCGTACATGGGCACATGCCCAGGTTGCGGGCTTGATCCCTAGTAGGACATGCAGGAGGCAGCCAATCAATGATTCTCTCTTATCGATGTTTCTATCTTTCTCTCTTCCTCCCTGAAAAATAAAAATATATTTAAAACAGAAAAAAAAGAAAGATTCAAAGGATGAAGCAACAGTAACTTACATTATTATAATTTATTTGGAGGAGGAAGTACTTGAAAATCATCAAGAAATGTGCCTTAACCATTTATAAACTATTAAGTGCATGATTGAGACATATTACAGTAAAAGCATTTTTTATTAAATTGATTTTTCTGGTTAGCTGAGGACTAAGCAGAACTCCTTTATGCCTTTATCCTAAACTTTCCCACTTTCCCTTAAAATGCTTGCATTTTCTTCATTGCCTTAGGAAAGGAGGTGCTTAAGTATCATTGTAAATTGAGAGTTTTGACTGGGTTGGGGTGGGGGTGGGGCGGGGAACTGGGGTATTTCTCCTCAATATGCATTGCTTGAAAAGTTCCTGCAGGCAGGACGGAGAAGAAAGCTGTCCCAGACACAGAAGGGGAGAAGACAGGCCCGAATCTGTACTTGACCCCAGATGTCATCTGGAATTGAGAGCTATGTTGTTTTCTTTACTGAATTCCCAATGTCATCAGTGGTTTGCCTTTTCCCAAACATAGGTCTCAGAAAGAAATTCTGAGTTAATGGGATATTGTTTGTTAGCTTTTGTTGTGTGGTTTGTCAGTACATGATGCAAGACTGTGATCACTTTGCCGTTTAAATGTTTGGCATATATTCTAGGAATCTGGATGTTTTGTAATTCGAGTGTGTGACTCGATCAGCTTTCTTTTATTTATTTTATTTTTTGGTTAATCCTCCCCTGAGGATATTTTTTCCATTGGTTTTCAGAGAGTGAAAGAGAAGCATCATGTGAGAAAGAGGCATATCGATGGGTTGCCTCCGGCACTTGCCCTGGGGCAATCACAATCCAGGTACTTGCCCTTTACTGGAATCAAACCTGAGACCCTTCGGTCCGCAGTCTGCTGCTCTAACCACTGACAAACACCGGCTAGGGCTTGGTCAGCTTTCTTTTTTATTTTATTTTTTAAAGCTGCTGAGAGGCCAAGTAAAATGAAGTCTTGAGGAGAGATATTTGCACAGTGTTCTTCCTGCATTTTAATTATTTTTATTGATTTTGAGAGAGAGAGGGAGGAGGAGAGAGAAATATTGATATGAGAGCAGCCCATCAACCAGCTGTCTCTTGCACGCCCCCTACTGAGGATCAAGCATGCAACCCGGGCAGGTGCCCTCACCAGGAATCAAACTGTGGCCATCCAATCAACTGAGCCACAACGGCCAGGGCTGATCAGCTTTCTTACATAAGGTCTTGTGTGTGTGTGTGTGTGTGTGTGTGTGTGTGTGTGTGTGTGTGTGTTAGATATATTTTTATTGATTTCAGAGAGGAAGGGAGAGGGAGAGAGATAGAAACATCAATAACAAGAGAGAACCATCATTCAGCTGCCCTGTGCACGCCCCGGTCCCCCTCCCCCAGGGTTCAAGCCCATAACCAGGGCATGTGTCCTTGACTGAAACCGCACCCGGAACCCTCCAGTCCGGGTTCCACTGAGCAGAACCAGCCAGGGCCTTACATAAGGTTTTTATTTCACTTATTTTCACCCATTATCATATTGTGAGTACAACATTGGTTTCAACCGAGGGTACTCCTTTCTTCCCTAATATACAAAGTAGATAAAAGCAGAGTTACTTTGATTAGGAGAGAGGAAAGCTCACAGCCCAAACTCTAGGGACCTCAGGACTCCCAGGAGCTCAATTTGAAACATCCTCATCTAGCTGATGTCTGAGTGGGTAGAAATACCACATGAATGAATTGGATTGGATAATAGCTTACTTGACAAGAAATAAGAATACAAATAGTGCCGAAACCGGTTTGGCTCAGTGGATAGAGCGTCAGCCTGCGGACTGAAGGGTCCCGGGTTTGATTCCGGTCAAGGGCATGTACCTGGGTTGTGGGCACATCCCCGGTGGGAGATGTGCAGGAGGCAGCTGATCGATGTTTCTCTCTCATCGATGTTTCTAACTCTCTATCTCTCTCCCTTCCTCTCTGTAAAAAATCAATAAAATATATTTAAAAAAAAAAAAAAAAGAATACAAATAGTTCCTGATTTATGATGGTTCATTTCATGACTTTTTTACTTTATGATAGTACAAAAGCAGTACACATTCAAGTAGAAACTGTACTTGGAATTTTGAATTCCAATCTTTTCAAAACCAGCCTAGCGATATGCAGTATGATGCTCTCTCGTGATGCTAGGCAGTGAGCCACAGTCACGGTCAGCCAGGATATCACACGGGGACACAACTGATACTCTACAGTGTATTTATTGTGTATGTTCTAAGCATGTTTAAGGTAGGCTAGGCTAAGCTATGATGTTCGGCATTTTTGACAGGATATTTTCAAGTTATAATGGGTTTATTGGGATGTAGCACCATCATAAGTTGAGAAACATCTGTATACTGAAAAAACTCTTAAATAACTTTGTCAAGAAAAATAAGTTGCTGAATGGGGCAAAAACAATGCAATTAAAAACCTGTGGATAAAGTAATAGTTTCTTTTAATAACTTCCCCCTGTTGACCTTATTGAGCACTTGGACATGCCGTGCACCGTTAAGTGCTTAAATAATGGGTAGGAGTAGGATCATTTGCTCCTTTCAGCAGCCTCATGATGCTTGGCCAGGGTCCAGATCTGGAATCCACATCTTTCCATTCCTCTACTCTCTGTCATCTGGTTTCTAAGTCCAAACAACGTGTTCAAAGTGGGCAGAGGAGCTGCACCACCTATAATCCTTAGCAGTGGCAAAAGGGGACAGATGTCACCAGCAAGGAAAGAGGCATGGAAAAGAACACAAAAGCAATGGGATTTGGTCACATAGGGATTTTGAGAAGTAAATGAAAGCTGTCCCTTTCCCAGAAAAATGCACATCCACAAAATTTGCCCTTATGGCATTTGGTAGGTGTAGCTATGGACCCCAGGTTACAATCAAATAGATGCTAAAGGAAGCATAGTATTAAAATTGAGTACAGAGTGGTATATCTTGATGGCATAACTTTCCTTTGGAATCAGATCTAGATTTATATCCTGACACAGTCACTTACTAGTCACTAATGTTACTCTGCATGTTTTTAATCCTCCTGATGCCTCAGTTTTCTGATTTATACAATGGGATAATAAATTTCTGTACCAGAACTTGTATGTTCATGCACCAAGTATTATATATATACTAGAGGCCCGGTGCACAAAAATTTGTGCACTCGTGGGGGAGAGGGGGTCCCTCAGCCCGGCCTGTGCCCTCTCGCAGTCTGGGACCCCTCGGGAGATAACGACCTGCTGGCTTAGGCCTGCTCCCCGGTGGCAGAGGGCAGATCCAATCCCTAGGTGCAGCCCCTGGTCGGGCTCAGAGCAGGGCCAATTGGGGAGTTGGGGTGCCACCCCCTGTCATGCAGAGAGCAGGGCGGATCGGGAGGTTGCGATGCCACCCCTAGTCACGCTCAGGTAGGGCCGATTGGGGGGTTGGGGCACCGCCCCCGTCACACTCAAGGCAGGGTCGATAGGGAGGTTGCAGCGCCACCCCCTGTCATGCACAGAGCAGGGCTGATCAGGGGGTTGGGGCGCTGCCCCCTGTCACGCACAGAGCAGGGCCCATCAGGGGCGTTGGGGCTCCGTACCCTGTCACACACAGAGCAGGGCCGATCAGGGGATTGGGGCGTCACACACAGAGCCGCAGGGCGATCAGGGGGTTGGGGAGCTCCCCCCCATCAGGCACAGAGCAGGGCTGATCAGGGGTTGGGGCGCCTTCCCCTGTCACGAACAGAGCAGGGCGGATAGGGAGGTTGTGGTCCCGCCCCCTGTCACACACAGAGCCGTAGGGCGATCAGGGGGTTTGGTCGCTGCCCCCTGTCACGCTGATCCCGGTGCCGGGAGGCCTCGCTGCTCCGCTGATCC
>NW_005368707.1:7016277-7036760 GCF_000412655.1 Myotis brandtii | reverse complement strand
GTAGCAGCTGTACGGCTAATTACCATGTTTCTCTTTTATTAGATAGGAGATATATATATATATATATATATATACACACATATACATATACATGTACATATACATATATATACACACACACATATATACACACACTAGAGGCCCGTTGCAGGAAGATTCCTGCAAGAATAGAACTTCCTGTGGCTGGAGCGAAGCAGAGAAGGGAGCGAAACCCACTGAGGCAGGCTTCCCTCCTGCCCTGCCGCCCGGCTGGTTTCCCTCCCACCTCTGTCGCCTTGGCTCTGTTCCTGTCTCCACCACCTCTACTTTGCTCCCTTCTGCAGCGCTTCACTTCCACGTTGTCTTCAGTCTTCGCTCCCAGTCGGTATATGCAAATTAACCTCCATCTTTGTTGGGTTAATTTGCATATAGTTGCTCTGATTGGCTGGTGGGCGTAGCAAAGGTACGGTCAATTAGCATTTTGTCTTTTATTAGTGTAGATATATATATATATGTATTTTTGTTTATAAATTCATCCACACAAATGTGCTTATCTGTTTTTAAATTTTTTCCTAAAAGCGGTCATATTTCCTGAATTCTAAGATGCTATTAATTGAAGGACAAACCATAACTGTTGTTAAATGTGTGCATATTGGATGTATTCTAACTAAAGAAATGTTAAAATAAGTGTATCTGAGAACCTGGAACATCTATTGTCTGGTATTTAAGAGCTGTCAAGTATTCGTTCCTGGTCATGATATGATGATTTGGGTTTTCTTGATGGATGTTTTCAGTCTTGCTGAAAAACTAGAATTCCCCGTTCCCCACTGATAATTGAACATACACTGCTCAGATTGGTATTTGAGAATTTCCCTTTGTTCCCACTTGCCCTCAACCTGAGTTATCTCTCTCTCTTTCACCTTGATATTCTATCCAGTTCTTTCAGGCCCATGGCCCATCTCAGGCTCACACTTTCTTTCTTCCTTGAAATTTGATAGGTGATTTGTAAACCAGTTACTATGGGCCAGTACTGTCCAAAAGAAACATGTAAACTATATGTGTAATTTTAAATTTCCTAGTAGTCACATTTTAAAAAAAAACAGAATTAAGTGAAATTCATTTTGATATATTTCATTTAATCATATAAAATATTTCAACAATTAATATAAAACATGAGATTTGGGGTATTTGGTACTAAGTGTGTAAAATCTGATAAGTATTTTACACTTACTATGCATCTCTATTTGGAATAAACACATTTCACATGCACCATGACCACATGTAGTTAGTAGCTTATGAAAGAAGAAATGCGGATAATGTGAGCTTCTATTCAGCCCTCGGAAAATGCTCAAGAGTCATCAGTTAAAATGCTCTGGTGCTAGTTTTAAGTAGAAATTTAAAACCTTAGAAATTAAATACATGTAATACAAATGTAAGATAACTGAAATTAAAAACAAAGCTAACATTCAGTGACTTTTTTTAAATAATGTAAATTATGTAATGCTTTGAATAGATTATATCTTTTCTGTGGGGTTTTTTTGTTTGTTTTTTTAATATATTTTTATTGAGTTCAGAGAGGAAGGGAGAGGGAGAGAGAGATTGAAACATCAATGATAAGAGAGAATCATTGATCAGCTGCCTCCTGCACATCCCCTACTGGGGATCGAGCCCCCAACCTGAGCACATGCCCTTGAGCGGAATCAAACCTGGGACCCTTCAGTCCAGGCCGACACTCTATCCACTGAGCCAAACAGGCTAGGGCTCAGCAACTGTTTTTTAGTGTCTCTCTCTGTAGTCCTATAGTTTATATAAGAACTTAAAAAAACTATACTAATTTCCAAAATAAATAGTAATACACTTGGAATAACCAGTTAGAATGATCAGTTTAGGGAGAATCAGTATGTTAAATGTGGTTCTTGCTCTATTTCACTTAAATGCTAAAGAACAGTTGTTAAATGAAATTTCTGAGAGTCTGCACATATACACGAGTCATTGCACACATCCTTAAATGAGTCATTGCACACATCCTTGTCTAATACACATGAAAACCAATCACTGGTAAAGTGGGTTCTATTGTCTTACATTTGTGAGACTTACCATTCTAAAACTAAACTCTCTATTTCCTAACAATCTTCCACCAAGAGTTTGCTATCTGGTGTAGTAGGGGGGGAAATCAGCCTGTCTTCACAGTGTTCGTGACTTTTTAATGAACTTACTTGATTTTATTTTTGCATTAGTAATAATGGACTAAGACCTGGGGGAAAAAAGGTGCCCCTCTATCCTGGGTTCTGTTAGGTATATTGCTGTGGTGGTGCTAAACTAGTTGTGCTTCAGCATTTTACTTATGCAAAATATGAATGGTACACAAGTCCTGGTTTCATTTGATTCAATGTGATTTATTTTTGTTTCCTTTGGAATTCTGAGTTGAGAGGGTGTCATCCTCTTGCTTCCTTTTGTACTTCATCGTGTCTTTTTCTCTGCCTTTGGTTGATGGACTGCACAGGTGAAGTCAGAGCAGGCGGTATCCTTTTGAGAGGTGTAGGAAAGTACTCTATTCAACCTACTTGGTGGGAAGGCCAAATTGAATTTGTAAAATGCCTGCATTACAAAGAAATATAAGTTACAGGAGATGGTTTTTAAACTAATTTCAGGATAAGAGAATTATATCTCAGCCTATCCGTTGTCTATATTTTATTCTAAAAGTTTAGCAACAATTTTAATAAATTGAAATACTTCTGACAGGCTTTTTAGCACATTTCCCCCCTTCATATTATAAATTAGTAGAAGTGGCATATGTAAGGATTCCTCTTTAAAAATGCTTTTAGGTACCGCAGTGTTTACGTACTTGCTTGGTTGGAAATGATGAATTCCTGTTCTGGCTTTGTCTTCTTTTTTTCTAAAATTGTTTTCATGTTTGACTAAAATGTGGAAGTAATAATACCGTTTTTTATGTGTGTAAAATATTTTACAGATTGTCTGTTGGGAAAACAATAATGCCTAAAGATAAACTCAAATCAACTATAGATAAAACAACCCAAGTTCCATTTCTGCTATTCTCATCTTTAAAGAAATTCTATATGGTGCCAGTCACATGATATAGTAATACAAAGGAAAGAATCTGTTCAAGGCACCATTAAGGGCTAAAATTGTAGCATATTGAATGTGAGTCTTCATGACTAACAAATTTTACTCTTCTATCTTTAGCTAGTTATGTTTCACATTTATTTCAGTTATCCTTCTTGATAGGAAACACATTGCTGTATTGGCAGCATGCAGTGTTCCGTAAGTATCTCATACAAAACTCTCCTATTCAGAACACTGATGGCATAAGATGAAATGGCGTTTCCTGTTGACTTGTGGATTATGATGACTTCCATCTTTGCAGGCATTGGGATGGATACTTGTGTCATTCCTTTGAGGCATGGTGGTCTTTCCTTGGTGCAAACCACAGATTACATTTATCCTATCGTCGATGACCCTTACATGATGGTAAGTTTGACTTAATATGTTTTTACATCTCGAACTGCTGTTCAATTGGTTTTGGGTTGTGGCTGGGTGTGTGTGTGTGTGTGTGTGTGTGTGCGCTTATTTTTTTATATTCAAATTGTTCTCATCCCACCACTGATCTGACTCCTGCAACTGCAACCATTTGATCTATTTCCTGCTCACCTTTGGTATTGCACATGAGCAATTAGGCAGAAATCCCTCTGCTTCTTTTGTGCAAGAACACCTGCTGTCTACTAACTGTCTGTTGACTGGCATGTTTGTAATTTTTTTTCTTTCTTTGATATTTGTAAACCCCTCATTCCTGTGTTTCAGGCCAGAGATGTTGCCATACCCTGTATAGGTCTAATCCTAGATGTTTCCGTCCAGAATAGAGCTCATCACAATTTAACTTCTTGACCATTTATTCTGATTCTAGGCATTCTCACCCCAATTGTGTTATATACTCACTGTGTAGAAGATTTGTCTGAACTGCTGGATCCAAGTTCCTGTGTGCCAAGGGCACTGGGATCAAGCTGCACACAGAGAGACTTGGGCCATGAGGCAGCTAAATGGGAGTGGGGGCGGGGTGCCAGTGACCAGCACACAGGTTAATAGAAACCTGTTTTCCCTCCACACATCCATCTGTTCTCTCCTCTAAAGCAGTATTCCTGAGAGGCTGAGGTATGCCACACCCCAGGTATCCCACCTGACCAGGTGGCAAAAGTAGCTAGAACCAGAATTCATCCCTTTTCCAGCATCTCCTAAAAGCATCCGAGAGAACCCACTGTAGCCCTAACTAGCACTTGGCACCCAAGTTGTAAACCACTTGTTGCCTCGGTTAAAAGAAGGTACAAAAATTTCTCCATCCAAGTGTATAGAAATCATCTTCTATAATCAGTAAAGTTCACTTTTTTTTTTTTTCAGAATCTGTTTAGGATAAGTGGCTGTTTCCAAGTTTGCTTTCAGACACGTGTTTTCACTCCACAGCTCTTCCTCCCAGACTATCCCTCCAACCTTGCTCCCCCTGACATCTTCCCACTCCCCGTTTTCCATCTAAATAAACTGTAGGCTTCTCCCAGTGTTTAGAATGGGAATTGCCTGAGAAAGAAAGGTGGGAACAGGAATAACTTGGAAAAAGTGAATGGCTTAGTGGTTCTGTGATTAAGGATAGTTACCCAGTCTGCAAATCACAGAACAGGACCCCATCCCAGTAGCTGCTATTCCTGGAAAGTACCTGGGTTCTCTTGGGAGGTATCCCTTTGTTTCAACACATGGGAAGTCCCTGTCCTCCTCTTGCCCTTTTTCATGTTTCTGCTTTCTTCCAGGGCAGGATAGCATGTGCCAATGTACTCAGTGACCTCTGTCACAGAATGTGACAATATGCTGATGCTCCTTGGAATCAGTAATAAAATGACCGATAGGGTAAGTAGGAGATGGGCCACCTGCTTACTGTCTGTTGTCTTGGTCACTTCACTTGGCTGGTCAGCCCTTCTTTTCCCATCTGTAAAGTGAGGAGCCCAGGCTGCATGGCTTTCATATTTCATCCTTTTCTCCACTTTTTGGCAGTTATTAGTGAATTAAAGTAGTCTGGCCTATTCATATTTTCATTTCCACCACCTGCTTCCCTTTCTTCTGGGTAGACTAAAGCCAAGACATTTAGGTTTGTTTTAAAATCTAGGCCACAGTAGTAGCACCTTCATGCCAGGCCTGTGGACTGGACTAGCTTTACAGACCCAGGGCATGCGGCCCCCCAGGGGCCAGGCCCTTTGGTTGCTGGTTGGGCATTGATGTAAGACAGTGATGGGGCTGGGGTGTCACGTGTATTCCCGTGCTTACCTGGCAGTATCTATAGCCTTGCTACCTGTACCTGTTCTCTGACCCAGAGATGAATTCTCTCTTAGATTATTTTTGAAAGGTACTTGTTTTTGTCCCCAAAAGAAGTTTGTCCTGCCTCTTGGAAAAGAGAGTTTTCAGTAGGCCCTTTTCTGCTAGCACAAATGTGCATTTGAGCCATTGTTTGCACACAGCCCTCTGGGGGAGGGTAGTGGGTGCATATTAAATGAGTCTTGGAGTTCCTAAGGACCATTTAAAGAGTTGGCTTAGATTTCGGGTAGCCCTGTGCACCCAATCACATTCCAGTTTTTATTTCTCTGTTTGTCCGGGCTTCATTCACATTGTAACCTGGAATATCTTCCAGCTCTTGATAAAATGGCTAGTGTAAACTATTCCATCTGCCTTTCTTATTCCCTGTACAGTCTGTGAACTTTAAGGACATCCATTAGGGTTTTATGATCCTCTTTATAACTACAAGTGTAGACTCTTTTCTTGGTTTTGAACTGAAGTATGTGACTTTTACTTTGTGTCTTTTTAAACCCTAGGAAAGGGATAAAGTGATGCCCCTAATTATACAGGGTTTTAAAGATGCAGCAGAGGAGGCAGGAACGTCTGTAACGGGGGACAAACAGTGTTAAACCCCTGGATTGTTTTGGGAGGAGTGGCTACCACTGTCTGCCAGCCCAATGAATTCATCATGTAAGTTGGTTTTGTTCCATGTCACCTGGCCTGGTTCTCTTTCTTTTCTTAAGATAGATTCATTGAGATATAATTTGCATACTATAGAATTCACCCATTTAAAGTAAATAGTTCAATGGCCTTTGGTAATATTCACAGTTTTGCAGCCAATACCAGAGTCGATTTTAGAACATTTTCATCACTCCAACAAGAAACCCCATTGCCCTTAGCTGTCCTGGCTTCTTTTACTTTACATAATATTAGCATAATATTTTTAAGGTTCATCCATTTTGTAGCATGTATCAGTATTTTACTTCTGTTTTTTAAAGTTATTAATATTTTTAATTGAAGTATAATACATACAGCGAAATTTTATATAATATAAAATTTTAAAGTATAGAATTCATTGTTTTTGTGTGTGTTTACAAGATTATGTAACCGTTATCACTATCCAATTCCAGAATATACCAATCAGTTCTCCCCCCCCCCCCCCCACCCCCAAAGAAGTCCTATATCCATAAGCAGTCACTCCCAATTCCCTCCTCCCTCCATTCTCTGGAAACCACTAATCTACTTCCTGTCTCTGGATTTGCCTATTCTAGGCATTTCATTAGATAGAATCATATAATATGTGGTGTTTTGTGTCTGGCTTCTTTAATTAGGCATAATGCTTTCAAGTTTCACCCATGTTGTAGTATGTATCAGTACTTCATTCATTTTTATGGCTGAATAATGTTCCATTGCATGGACATATCACAGTTTATTCATAGGTGATAGATCTTTGGGTTATTTCCACCTATTTATGAATGATGCTGCTCTGAACACATGTTTTGATTCTCTTCGGTATATATACCTCAGAGTTACTGGGTCATGTGGCAACTGTTTAACTTGAGCAACTGTCAAACTGGTTCCCAGCAGCAATGTAGGAGGATTCCAATAGCTCCACATTCTCTCCAGTATTTGTTATTGTTTTTATTTTATTTTTTCTATAATAGTTATCCTAGTGGGTTGAGGTGGTACCCACAGTGGTTTGATTTGCATCTCCCTGGTGGTTAATGATATTGAGTACCTTTTAATGTGTTTTTTAGCCATTTCCTTTCCTGGAGACAACCATTTGTACCAGTCTTCAGTAATCTGAGTGCCAAATATGAAACTTATTACTGGTCAGTCTGAGTTTGAAACTTTGATGCTGAAATCACCAAAACATTAGACAACCACAATTTGAGCCAAATCCCACAGCCTGAGAAACAATCTGTTTCAGAAGTCTTATTGCCTCAGAAGCATGGTGGGTCTGTACTGAAAATTACACACCAGCATGGCTGAATCAGGGCCTGATCAGGCCTTTTGCCTTTGAAGGCTAAGTGATTTACTTTTTTATACATTTTATTGGAGGGCTGGATCTAATAGGTAATTGGCAGACTCTTCTATTCTCTTTCAGTGTTTTTGTTCCAGTAGTAGTAGCTTCAGTAGCAAGTTGCAAAGCTGCAACACTTGGTAGTTGTGGCTTAAATATAAGTGCTTGCAAATGCACTGTTTTTTTTTACCAGCCTTTTCTTTCTCCTGTTTAACTGATGATGAGTTCACCTTCTTGGTTCATTTGACCAGACCATGCCCTTGTTCTTTTTTTTCAGGCCAGATAACGCAGTGCCTGGGGATGTGCTGGTTCTGACCAAGCCCCTGGGGACGCAAGGGGGGCGGGGGCTGGAGAGAAGTTTTCAGGATTGTGGTAGTTTCCTTGTGGGATTTGGAGAAAAGGGTTTTCATTGCATTCAGATCACGTATCTCTTTAATCTAAGATGTATCTGCTCCTGGAGTAAGTGCCACTTTTTATCCATACAGGAAGCCCTTGAACATGTTTTAACATGTTTCAGGTCTAGCTCTTCTAAATGTCACCAGCTTGTCTTCTAAAAAGGAGCTCCTTTAGTGTCACTACCAGGGAGTTTAGTATCAGTCACGCCCTATAGAAATACTAGGAATTGTCCATGGTTGGTTTTTTTTTTATTAAATCAGGATATCATGTACTGAATACTTAAAGGAGGTAAGCCCCAGCTTGGGGCTTTAACGAAGCTTCATAAAGAGAATTTGTGAGGCAGTGAGTTTAGTTTATTTGGTGCTGAAATAGTAACACAGAACATTTTAATAAATAATACCTTGTAGAGAGAACATCTAGAATACACAGGTATTTATCTTGAGTCACTTTTCCACTGAGCTAGAACCATAATTCATTTAATATTTTTCCCATTGTGATTACAACTCAAAAATTAATATGATTTGTGGTATATCTCACATATCTTGGTGCTTTTAATTTCTACAACTATCATCTGAAACTACCAGTCCTGATAAACAGTTAAAAAAGAAAAACAATTTTATGTTATTTATAACCAAGTGTATGTTGGATTGATATGAAGAGTAGAGAAAATCTCTAAGGCTGCCACAGTCTAGTCATTTTTCCCCTCTCATCCAGTGATGATGGGGAGATTTCTCATCACGTATGATCATCTGTAAATCTAATTGGAAGGCCATTACAGGGTAGTGATCCACAGAGTTGCTTTGCAATTCAACCACTCAGATCTGAGTAATTCAGCAAGGCAATCGGAAACAGGTGTGGCAGAGGGGCATAAAAAATGAGGGGTTTGGGATCTCTCCTCCCCACCTCACCCCCAAACTGACACCTCCTTTGCTTTTATACCTTGTTTTTTCAATTTTGAGCATTAAAAAAAAAAGTTCCAAAGACTATGTAGCACAGTACCCTTTTTATAAAAGTCAGAAGCAACCAAAGAGCATATTGTAGGCTTCTATATGTATGAGAATACTATTTTTTGAAAGAAAAGGGAATGACAAGTATAAAATTTAGAGCAGTTGTTACCTCTGAGGAAGAGTTGGGGAGCAGTGGGATTAGGGAGGGACACATAGACTTGTTATTGTATTTAGTGGTAGATTGTTGGGTATCATTAAAAGATAAATGAATGTATGCATGAATTATGGCCATTAATGGACCATGATGACAATCTATCAAGAACCCGTAATCATGCCCTGGCCAGTTTGGATCAGAGGTTGGAGTATCGGCCCACGGGCCGAAGGATCGAGGGTTCGATTCCTGGTCAAGGGCACGTACCTGGGTTGCAGGTTCTCCAACCCTGGTAGGGACGTGTGCAGGAGGCAACCAATTGATGTGTCTCTCTTACGTTGATGTTTCTCTTTCTCCTTCTCTCCCCCTCCTCCCTCCTTTCCTCTCTAAAAAATCAATGGGAAAAAATATCCTCTGGTGAGGATTAAAAAAAAAAAAAGAACCCATAATCATGATGCTGGCTTCTTTGAAAATCAACTGAGGAAAAAGGGAAACACCTTTTTCTCCTTCCTTTTATGATACATCCTTTGTGGTCACTACGACTGTCCTTAGTGCTAATGCAATCAAAGTTGCTTTCCCCATTCATTTGTCTATAAGATGCTTTGATCCAGAATTAGGTAAAGTCAATAACAGTATAATTATATGAAAAATAAAGCCATCAGATTTATAGGAGAGATGGAGAGGCAAACCAAAGGACATTCAAAGCTATTTATGTGAGATCTACACCCTACCACAGAGAAGCTGCCCATGCAATACCTTTTATGGCATGCGCACTGCAGCCATATGTCCTACTGCTTTTACTAGCCAATAAATTGCAGTATAGTATTTGACTGCAGAAATGTGGGTCAAGAACACAAAAAGATACCTCAGTGATATGTTTAATGGACACCTAAAATAATAGTTAGGGGTGGGGGGGGAGTTAGAAAATTTAATTTTGCATACAAAATTAGAAAAGTAAAATTCCCTATTGGTTGACTAGAGAAAAATGGGCTTTTTCTTTCAGTCCTTAGAAGTAAAGGTTAATCACATTCTTCCGCCCCCCTCTTTTCTCCCTCACCTATGTTCCTATATTAGCCTGAAAAGTGGAATAAAATTAAACTAGTGGTCACTCAAGAAGATGTGGAGTTGGCATACCAGGAGGCGATGATGAATATGGCAAGGCTCAACAGAACAGGTATTGGGGCGGAAGGTTGTCTGTTGCAGGGGTCGGCAAGTTTTCAGAACAGGGTCAAGATGGGAAATATTTAGGCTTTACAGGCCACATACAGTCTCAGAAGACCATTCTTAGCTGGAGGAACATATCATGGTCCAGATTGGGCCAGTGACTGCAAATCTTCCTGTATTGGTCCCTGGTTTTGGACACCTTTGGGTTTGAGAGCAGGATATACATGTATTTGTTATATGTGTTTCCTTTCAGCCAAAGGGGGAAGACAGGATCCTATTCATAGGATTATTAAAAAGAAAAAATGTCAATGAAGTACCAAAAAGAGTGACTAGCATGTGGTGTACAAAGTTCACTTCACTCAGTTTCTATTAAATGAGCACCTTTAGTGTGTTTTCACTCTTCCAAGTGCTAGGGAGACTGCAGTGAACAAACAGACAAAAGTCCCTGCTCTCTTAGAGCTTACATTCTAAAGGCTGGTTTGAGCCTGGCTGGTGTGGCTCAGTTAGTTGAATGTTGTCCCATGCACCAAGAGGTCGCTAGTTTGCCCTGGCCAATGTGGCTCAGTGCTTAGAGCATCGACCTCCACACTGAAGGGTCGCAGGTTTGATTCCTGGTCAATGGCATGTATCTGGGTTGTGGGTTCCATCACTGCTACCTGCAGAGGCAACCAATCCATGTGCCTCTTACATCAATGTCTCTGTGTGTGTGTCTCTCTCTCTCTCTTTCTCTCTTCCCCCTTCCCTCACTCCCATCACTATCTCTACAAAGCAATGGGAAAAAAAACCCTCAGGTGAGGACTAACCAAAGAAAGGTGCCAGTTTGATTCCCAGTCAGGGTACATGCCTGGGTTTCTCTCTCCTCAATGTTCCTGTCTTCCTCTCTCCCTAAAAAAAGCAATAAAACATTTTATTTTTTAATTTATTTTAAAAATGTTTTTATTTATTTTAGAGAGTGAGGAAAAGAGAGGGGGAGAGAGCGGATAGAAACATTGATGAGAGAGAAACTGATCGGCTGCCTTCTGCACGCCCACTCCTGGGGGTTGAGCCTGCAACCCTGGCATGTGCCCTGATCGGGAATCAAACCAGTGACCTCCTGGTGCATGGGTTGATGCTCAGCCATTGAGCCACACTGTCTGGGCTCAGAACATTTAAAAAAATTTTTTTAAGGCTGGTTTGTTTCCTAATTATCTGTACAGAGCAACCCACACAGGTGTTTCTCTAATAATAAAATATGTGCAGGGCTTAAGGAACAGCAATGTAACATCCATGTGCCCACCATCTCATATGAGAAACACAGTGTGGCTTTGGAAGCCCGTAGGTGCCCCTCACATTCAGTTTGTAGGTTCCTGCTTAGGGGTAACCATTGTTCTGAATCTAATGTTTATTCTCATGCTTTTAAAGTTTTTATCACATAGACTTGTATTCTTAAGCAATAAATTAGTTTTGCATTTTTTGTTTCATTGAATCATATCTGTATCTGTTTTTCTTGCTGTTTACTGTTTAATGTTCCTGAGCATTATCCCTGGTGTGTGTACCTGTATTTCCTTCATCTTCTCCACTGTGTATTTTTTCACTCTGTAACTTACTTATCTGGCCACCTGCTTTTGGGCATTTGGGTTGCTGCTGAGAACTTTTCTTGGTCAGTAGTGTGCTACATTTAAAAAAATGCTTTAATATGTTTTCTCTTCCTGTTTATTGTATACATTTTTTCTACTGTAAAAAAAAAAGTTCATTATGGAAAAGTTTTTAGAAAATGAAAAAAAGAAGAGAAAAAAACATTGTCCATAGTCCCTGCCCCCAAAACGGCTTCTGTTAATATTTTTATGTATTCTTCTGGGATTTTTTTCTGTTTGGTTGGTTAGTGGTTTACTTTTGTTTTATTGTTAATATTTTAAACTTGTGGTTGAACATTTTATATGTGTTTGGAATCTGCTTTTATTTATTTAACTAGAGGCCCAGTGCACGAAATTCGTGCAGGGGGCCAGGGTGTGTCCCTCAGCCCAGCCTGCACCCTCTCCAATCTGGGATCCCTCTCACAATCCGGGACTACTGGCTCCCAACCACTCACCTGCCTGCCAGCCTGATCACCCCCCACCCTCAGCCCAGCCTGCACCCTCTCCAATCTGGGATCCCTCAAGGGATGTCCGACTGTCCGTTTAGGCCCGATCCCTGTGGGACATCCCTCTCACAATCCAGGACTGCTGGCTCCCAACCGCTCGCCTGCCTGCCTGATTGCCCCCTAACTGCTTCTGCCTGCCTGCCTGATCACCCCCTAACCGCTCCCCTGCCAGCTTGATCACCCCCTAACTGCTCCCCTGCCAGCCTGATCGATGCCTAAATGCCCTCCCCTGCCAGCATGGTCGCCCCCAACTGCCCTCCCCTGCAGGCCTGGTCCCCCACAACAGCCCTCCCCTGCCAGCCATCTTGTGGCCACATGGGGGTGGCCATCTTTGACCACATGGGGCAGCCATCTTGTGTGTTTGGAGTGATGGTCAATTTGCATATTACCTCTTTATTAGATAGGATATTACTAGCTCTTTTTTTCTACATTATAATTCTAGTACACATAGTTTTTAATGGCTAAATGTCCTATCAGAGAAATATATCATAGTTAATTTATCTTTTGCCTACTTTTGAGCAATTGATTTGGAGGTAAGATTTTTCCCATAAATTTTTTTCCTGTATTTCAGGAATAGTTTTTTGGCTATATTCCAAAGTTGAATAGTAATTATTTAATTCTTTGTCCTCAGGTGCCTCAGCACTTGCAACCAAGGCTTTTCATTTCTTCCTGTGTCACTTAAACTAAGGAGTGTTTTTCCTTTTTTGTCCTTCAAATTGAGTAATTTAACAGTGGGAAAGTGATTGGTAGTGGATTTATTTTTACCTGTATTTATGTTTCCCCATCCTTATTTTTTATACGTTGTTGGTAGGGATAAACATGGCAGAATGCTTGTGGAGGAATATTTGGTAATACCTAGCAAAAATTAAGCATACATTTATTTAACCTATCAGTTCCACTTCTGTGAATGTCACAAAGTTACAATGGCCAAAATATAAAATGAGGCCATTCATTGAAGCACTATCTAGAATTGCTCAAACAATCCACATGTCCATGGATAGATAGCTGAATTATCTAGTCTGTATTTACACATGTAGCTTGAAAAGGGATGAGAGGTCTTTATTACTAGGGAGTTATCTTGGATATGAGTAACTGAAAAAAGCAAGGGCAGAATGATGTATACAGTATGCTATATTTTGTGTATTCATATGAATATGAAGTAATGAGTGTTTTATACTTTCAAAAAGAAGCAATGGAAACAAATCATTAGTAAAAATTGTTACATATAAGAGGAATTAGGGAGGAAGCAGACTCTGAACATGCATTGCTTTATAAGTTTGACTTTGGAATTTTTTATGTCATTTTCTATAGGTTAAAAATTTTAATTAAAAAAAAATAAAGTAACTATCTGGTTAGGCTGAGAATCTTCCAAATTAAAAAAAATTTTTTTTTAATAAAAAAAGAGCACATCTTACAAATCCAAACCACTTTTTTTTTTTAAGTTGCCTAATATATATCAACTTAATGACAAAACCACGTGGGGAAGAATTATATGAAAGAATCTAAGTAAAAATTGTAATCTTTAATTTGGAATTATCAATAAAAACTCAGCATTATTTTCCCCTCTAAAATGCTATTGCCCTAGCTGGTTTGGCTCAGTGAATAGAGTGTCAACCTGGGGACTGAAGGGTCCTGGGTTTGATTCCAATCAAGGGCACGTACCTCGATTGCAGGCTCAATCCCCAGGCCTGGTCAGAACTCGTGCTGGAGGCAACCAATCGATGTGTCTCTCTCACATCATTGTTTCTCTGTCTCTCCCCCTCCCTTCCACTCTTTCAAAATCAATGGAAAAATATCCTTGAGTGAGGATTAACAAAAAAACAACAACCAAAACTTACTTCCAAGTCTATCGAAAAGGTCTGAAGCAATGATAACCCATTAGTAATGAACACCTACTGCCATCATTCTGATCTGAAAATTATCATTTTCCACAAAAAATGCTAGGATTCCTTGGGGAAATGGCTGATTCTAACTGGGACTAGAAATACAAAAGATAAGCCTAGGACATCCTATGCCTGAAAGTAATGGTGTTACCAACAGCTGTTGTTACGTCACTTCCCATAACTCAGAGGCGCCCACCAGTCAAATTGGAAGGCTGGGCAACCTGAGTATTAAGAAGAGTGACACAGTCAGTTAAGTAGATCAAGGATCTAAAAATCAATGACATCATAGAGATGAAAATGTTTTTGGTCACATTTGGAAGTTGCTGGGCACCAACTTGTTTGAAAATAAATAAAAGGAATCAACCACACATTTTACTGTTCCTGTATAGGCTGTGCTTTGGGGAAAAGCAAATACATTTTTAAAAAATTCTTTATAGAAGAGTCACATCTAATAAATGCAGGAAGAATGATTGGATTACATATTTGCTATTTTTTTTGCTATCCCTTTGATGTAGTAAACATCAGTGGCAGCTAAAACTACAGTCATCAAGACGGTGTGATATTGGTGAAAGAATAGAAAAACATATCTAGCCGTAGTTGGTTTGGCTCAGTGGATAGAGCGACGGCCTGTGGACCAAAGAGTCTCGGGTTCAATTCTGGTCAAGGGCACGTACCTCAGTTGCAGGCTTCTCCCCAGCTGGGGCCCTGGTCAGGGTGCGTTCAGGAGGCAACCAATCAATACGTTTCTCCCACATCAGTATTTCTCTCTGTCTTTCCTCTCTCTTCCACACTCTCTAAAAATGGGAAAATATCCTCAGGTGAGGATACTAGAGAGTCCAGAAATAGACTCCCATAAGTATAGTTAACTAATCCTTGACAAAAGAGCAAAGGTAATTCAGTGGAGAAAGGATAGTCTTTTCAACAAATAGTGCTGAAACAACTGGACATTTACAGGCAAAAAATGATTATAGATACAAGCCTTATACCTTTCATAAAAATTAACTCAAAATGGATTATAGACCTAAATGTAAAAGGCAAAACTGGTGAACTCCTAGAAGATAACAAGAAAATTTAGGTGACCTGGGGTTTGGTGATGCCTTTTAGATACAACACCAAAAGTACTATCCATAAAAGAAAAAAATTGAAGTTGGATTTCATTCATACAAAGAACTTCTGTGAATGACACTAAGAGAATAAAAAGGCAAGGCACAGACTTAAAGAAGATCTTTGCAAAACACAGTTCTGACAAAGGACTGGTAGTCTATGTAATTAGGGAATGGCAATTTAAAACAAGATACTACTACATGCCTACTTAAAAGCCTAACACTGACAATACCAAATGCTGACAGCGATATGGAGCAATAGGAACTCTCATTCCTTGCTGATGGGAATGCAAAATGGAGCAACCACTTTGGAAGCCAGTTTGGTGGTTGGTTACAAAACTAAATATACTATTATCCAGCAGTTGTGCTCCTTAGTATTTACCCAAATGAATGGAAAATTTCTGTCCACTCAGAAATCTGCACAAGTTGTTTGTCACAGCTTTATTTATAATTATTAAAACTTGAACGGAGATCCTTCAGTAAGTGAATTGATAAACTGGTGCATCCAAACAATGGAATATTATTGATAGCTAAAAAGAAATGAGCTGTTATGACATGAAAAGATTTGGAGGAACCCTACACATATTACTAAGTCATAGAAGCCAATCTGAAAAGACCAAGCACCATAATTCCAACTATATGACATTCTGGAAAAGGTAAAACTACAGACAGTAACAAGATCAGTGGTTAGCAAGAGTAAGAGAGAGGGATAGGTGGAACACAGGATTTTTAGGGCAGTGAAACTTATCTGTATGATAATGTAATGATGGATACATGTTACATATGCATTTATCAACACCTACTAGTATAGACATCAAGAGTGAACCCCAATGTGAACTATGAAATTCAGTTAATGTATCAATATTGGCTCATCACATAGCAAATGTACCACACTAATGGTAAATATTAATAGGAGAAAGGGGGTATATGGAAACTTCTGCACTTTCCACTCAATTTTCTATAAACTTAAAACTCCAAAAACAAAGAGAATTTTTTAAAATTAAAAAATAAGAAATTAGCCTGGCTGGTGTGGCTCAGTGATTGAACATCAACCTATGAACCAGGAGGTTGAAGTTCAATTCCTGGTCAACACTTGCCCGGGTTGCAAGCTCAATCCCCAATAGGGGCTTTGCAGGAGGCAGCTGATCAGTGATGTTCATCTTTGGTGTTTTTCTCCCTTTCCCTTTCTCTCTCAGATCAATAATTCTTTTTTTTTTTTTAAGTAAGAAATTAACTTTCCACTTACAGCGAGATTGCCTGGAATTTAGGTCAGTCTTTAAAAGTCCTGTTTGCCCTGGATGGTATGGCTCAGTTGGTTGGGCATTGTCCTGTGCACCAAAAGGTTGCCAATTTGATTCCTGATCAGGGCCCATATGCCTGGGTTGCTGGGTCAATCCCCCAGTAGGGGGCGTGCAGGAGGCAGTTGATTGATGTACTCTTGCACCAATGTTTCTTCCTCTCCCTCTCTTTAAAAATCAATAAATTGTGCTTTAAAAAAAAGTCCTCCTCTTTGATTTTAGGATGGTTTAGACAGGCTTACCTTTTGTTGTGATTGTAATTTTTCCATACAGATTTTTTAGCTTACTAAGAAGTTACTGTTAATTGAAGCAGCTGATAGTTCTAAGTGGTTGAAATTGAAATAAACTTTTAAAATTTCACTATGGATTTTGTTGATTTTTCAAAATTACATTTTCATTTTGATATGCCAATCTCCCTGACAATTAGGAATTTTGAGATCAAAGTGTATTTAAGATTTTGACTTGAGGAAAGATGGGGTGATTTTGTTTGTTTTTCTCAGAAAGTCTCCATTTATTACACCAGATAATAAATTTCTTTTCTGGTCTCTTAGCTGCTGGACTCATGCACACGTTCAATGCCCACGCTGCCACTGACATCACTGGCTTTGGAATTCTGGGCCACGCACAGAACCTGGCTAAGCAGCAGAGGAACGAGGTGTCCTTTGTGATTCACAACCTCCCTGTCCTGGCCAAGATGGCTGCTGTGAGCAAGGCCTGCGGAAACATGTTTGGCCTCATGCATGGGACCTGCCCGGAGACATCAGGTACAAGGATCCTGGGCCCAAATCTGAGGATTAAAAACTAGTGAGGCTAATGGAAAGTTTCATGAGAAAGAAGAAGCCAAACACATGAGCATGACCCCATTTTGTGTGAGGTCAGTGCTGATAACCTTGGTGGTCTTAGCAACAGATGTTCTCAGCCCCTTTGTGCTGTAGGTTACCAATCTCCCGCCATCCTGTGTGCGATGGAGCAGTCTTGTTTAAGTCCATTGTTCCCTGTGTTTGGTGACAGAATGGGAAGAAGGAAGATTATGGGGAAAAATAAGTCACTACTCAGTTTTCATTGGAAACCTGCCATTTAAAATAATTAATAATCATAGTTTACACTGAACAGGCTGTTTTTTCCTTGGGGGTAAAAAAGTCTAAAATTGCTTTAACAATGAAATAGTATAGTATGTTTCCAAAGTGCCATTTTTTCTTTTGACCCATTTTTCTCCCTTCCCCCTTCACTCTTGTATTTTATCCATTAAGTCATCCTCTTTTTTTTTTTCAGTCTCTTATTTTTATTTTCTTTCCTTGATAATAGTAAAGTAGGTTTTCCAAACCATATGTGAAAAAATTGACAAAATCAGTTTACCTGTTTTTATAGATTTTTGTAATTAAAATTAAGTATGTATGAAAAGCTTAACAGAAAAGTTTTCTATATGTATTACAGTAATTTTTAATTTATACTGAATAGGTCTAGTGAATGTGTACATTCACCAGTCACTGTGAGTAAACAAATGCTCACAGCTGGGGCTTCTTAGCACACATGGGAACATCGGCCCCAACATGTTAACACTGCTGGGCTGCATATGCCCAGCGTCAATCCATGAGTCAGGAGATCACAGTTTGCTTCCAGGTCAGGGCACATATCTAGGTTGTAGGCTCGATCTCCAGTAGGGGGCGTGCAGGAGGCAGCCAATTGATGATTATCTCTGAACATTGATGTTTCTATCCCTCTTTTTCTCTATAAAAATCAATAAAACTATTTTTTAAAAACTGCTGTATAAAGTCATGCTATGTGCTATGCAGTGTTGATCACATGCTAATCATTCACCAAGTGTTTATGAGCTATGACTCTTGGATTTCAATATGTAGACTATAGTTGTAGACATATAATATTTACTTATGTCAGTGTTTTTTCCAACGTATGACCTATTTGCAAAAATTTGTTTTAAATAATAGTGAATTGCCCTAGATGGCTTAGCTCAGTGGATAGAGCATCAGCCTGAGGACTGAAGGGTCCTGGGTTCCATTCTGGTCAAGGGCGCATGCCCGGGCTGCGAGCTCGATCCCCAGTAGGGCACATGCAGGAGGCAGCCCATCAGTGATTCTCTCTCATCATTGATGTTTCTATCTCTCTCTCTCTCTCTCCCTTCCTCTCTGAAATCAATAAAAAAAATATTTTTAAAAATGAAATAAAGTAATAGTGAATTAATAACAACAAAAAACCCCGTTAATGTAATTATAAGCAAATCTTAGTTAAAGCACTTTAAAATTAACAGAGTGTTAATTTTCACATATGACATACGGACCAGAAATTTTGTCCCTTAAATCCGAAGTCTGTTAAATCAAGGTCCACAAAATGGAGGGTTTATTGTACCTCAGTAATTTCCCTATCCTGGCAAAAGAGTTGAATTATCTAGGGATTATGCATGCCTAGCCATGGCTGGTGTGGCTCAGTTGGTTGGAGCATCATCCCATATTCCAGATCAGGGCACATACCCAGGTTGTGGGTTCCATCCCCAGTTGGAGCAGGTGCAGGAGGCAGCCCATTAGTATTTCTTACTTGGTTGGCTCTCTCCCTCTCTCTCCCCCCTTCTCTCTAAAATCAATTTAAAAAATACACACACACACACCTAGACCTGTTCCCTAGGAAACCCAGTTCAGTCAGACAGGTGGGCCTGGTCATCAATAATTATAACAGCTTCTCAAAAGATTCTGGAGTGCAGCCAGAGGCAATGACTACAAAGCCCTGCTCACATGTCAGTCTTGTATGACCTATTTGCAGAAGGGTTGTGGTTCTCTGGTAAGTCTCTCAGTTTAAGAGAAAATCCTGTCTTAAAGAAGCAAAGTCTGCTTCCTCTTCCCAAAAGTGGCCTAAGGTGACCTGTAAAAATGGTTCACTATTCACTTCTCCCAGAAAACCCCACAAAACGATGCAAATCAAGAGGTTCAAATCTTCATGTTCACTTTCCATAAAGAGTGCTGAATTTTTGCCATACATACTTGAAAGTGCAGAGAGTAATGCTGAACTTAAGGGTTTAGATGTGGATTCTCTGGTAATTGTGCACATCCAGGTGAACAAAGCTCCCAAGATGGGATGCAGAACTTATGGAGCAGATTGTTCCTAAACCAGAAGAGGAGGTTGCACAGGAGAAAAAGATATCCCAGAATAAACTGAAGAAACAAAAACTTAGGGGCCAGGCCCTGGCTGGGTGGCTAAGTTGGTTGGATCAGAGTTCTGTACACCAAAAGGTGGGTTCAACTCTGGTGAGGGCACATACCTAGGTTGTGGGTTCCATTCCCAATCCGAGTGCATACAGGAGGTAACATTGATGTTTCTCTCTCTCTCCTTTCCTCTCTAAAAGACAGTAAAACATATCCTCAGGTGAGGATTTTCTAAAAAGGAAACTTGTTTTTAATACATTTTTATTGATTTCTGAGAAGAAGGGAGGAGGAGAGAGAAATAGAAACATCAATGATGACAGAATCATGGATCAGCTACCTCCTGCACACCCCCTACTGAGGATCAAGCCTGCAACCTGGGCATGTGCCCTGACCTGGAATTGAACCGTGACCACTTGGTTCCACCGGCCAGGTGGAAGCTTATGTTTTTAAGTATTTCTTTCCCTGTGGTAGGAAAAAATAGCTACCACATATGTGATTGAGGCCTCAAACACCTACTCCTACACAGCAGTGGTTCACAAGTAAGTCATCTTCACAGTTTAAAGTTCGTTATTGTGTATATGTTTTTTATTATAGTAGAAGTTTTCCAAGAAACAGTTTAATTACAGTTTAATCTGGAATAGATGAAGGCAGAACAGCACAGGCTTCATTGGAAGGGGCAGCTTGAAGATAGAAGTTTTTGGTTGAGCGTAGATCTGCAAGATTTTTTTGGAAAGATAGTGACGGAGAAACTGCTCACAGGGCATCACGACTAATGATAATCATTTTTTCTTTGCCAGGAGGCCTTCTAATCTGTTTACCACGTGAGCAAGCAGCTCGGTTCTGTGCAGAGATAAAGTCTCCCAAATATGGTGAAGGTCACCAAGCATGGATTATTGGGATCGTAGAGAAGGGCAACCGTACAGCCAGAATCATAGACAAA
>NW_005368707.1:7006945-7016002 GCF_000412655.1 Myotis brandtii | reverse complement strand
AGGAAGGGAGAGGGATAGAGAGTTAGAAACATCGATGAGAGAGAAACATCAATCAGCTGCCTCCTGCACATCTCCCACTGGGGATGTGTCCGCAACCCAGGTACATGCCCTTGACCGGAATCGAACTTGGGACCTTTCAGTCCGCAAGCCGACGCTCTATCCACTGAGCCAAACCGGTTTCGGCTCCTTTGAGTTTTTGATTTGTAAAGCCTCGTCTTCTAATTCAAGAGTATCTCTTTGACCCAGGATGTTTCCCAATATGCATTCAGTTAAGGCAGGTGCTTAACTCGTAGAAGATAAAAAGGAAATTTTCTTTCTTTTTTCTTTTTTGTAGCCTTCCTAATATTTACAGTAATATCATTAACTGCATTCTTTATCAATAGCAAAAACAGGATACTTTTTGCAATGTAATTAGATGTTCTACAGTGCAACAAGAAATTGACTTCTAAAAGGGGGGGAGGGTTCATTTATAATATTCATTTACAATTCAATATATAATTACACAAATAATTTTTAAATAGAATCAATAATAAAGACTGTTCTGTGGATGGTAGTGCATAATACATTTTATATTTTGCATAGTGATTTCAGGCCTTTTGTTTTCTTAAAATCAGCAGCTATTTAACCTGATTCTGAGCATTATTTTGTCCTTTGCGCCAGAACTATTTTGTGCACGCTTTTTGTGATGTGTTAAAAGTCTGCATTGCCAACATTGCAGCTCGAACTTAAACTTGTTATTCAAGTAAATATTTAATTTTTTTTATTGCTCTTGTATAACAGATTCCCCTTTTAGTATTATTTTAGAAGCATTGGGAGGGTTTTGGCTAAAGTACAATTTATTGGGGAAAACTAGATTTTAGTTTTATAAAACTTTTAAGTCTTTCATGGGACCTATATTTTCTTGAATTAAATTTTGTAGTTCTAGAAAAAATAGGCGATCTAAAAAGGTGTTTATCTGTGTTACTTAGAAGCATAGGCTTCCTTATATTGTAACCTACTAAGCGATCTGGAGGGATTCCTGTCATTAAGCACAAGTGCACTGACCCCTCAAGTGTCTGCATAAGAGAACAAGCACCACATCGCTGCAAGTTTCCAAATGCTTCCTACATACAGGCCCCAGAGCCATGTGAACCCATCAACTTCTTGCCAAAGGAAACAGCCACTGGGGAGAGAAAGCCCTGGAAGAGGCTTTACCATGGACACTCCCCCTTTCGGAAGCCCAAGAGCAGCCTGTCTGGCATGTGTCACGAACTCAAGCCATAGAATGGTGTGCAGTACCTGAGAGGCTGCTACAGAACTGAAGTTAATTGGACATTTTATAGGGATTTATACAGATGTTGGTCCTCAAAAACTACAATCCAGTGGTCTGCAAAATAAAATGTGTTGGAAACCTCTGAGATGAACATGCTGTCGAACTTTTTTTTTTTTAATACACTAGTGATGCCTAAATCTGAACAACTTTCGATGTAGATCAAGTCTTGAAGACTGATGATTTCCTTGGTGGCAGGCCTACTGAAATCAAGATGTGCTTGAGGAAATTATCTTTGAGAAGATTTATATATATGATAAAATGTTGGGTAATTAGAGGTTGGTGTCATTCACGTGATCCAGGAGGAAGAGCTGTTCTTAAAGGAGTGTTTCTCAGCAACCAGGTCCAGCTCACCTGTGTTAGAATCACTTGGGGATTCTTGTCAAAGGCAAAATCTTGGGCTCCACCCCAGATCTGCAGTCAATATGGGGAGCATGGGACTAGGGACTCCCTTAAGCACCCTAAGTGGCTATCCACTAAAGTCAGAACCACAGGACTAAAGCAACGGTGCAGCGGGCTGGGAAAGGCAAGGGAAGGAAGAAAAGTGGACTTGTCTTTAAAATAAACTTTTCCAGGAGTTTTTCTTTTACATATTGACCATTCTGTTTACTGACATCTGGGCCCAGCAAAACAAAAAAGCCCAAGTGCCTTGAAAGATCCTTGAAGAATCAGGTGATTGTCATTGAGTATTTGTGATCATAGTATTTGATAAAATCCATGTAGAATATCTTTAAGTGAGCTATTAATAAATAGACCATTATCCGGCTTCCTGGAAGCACTTTAAAACTTCACATTGAGGTGTGTTTATCTTGGTATAGTGATTTATTTTCTGTAAGCCCTATGATAGTTGCATCCAAAAATGCAGTTTGTTAGAATGCAGAGAATTAGTGAATACAGCCTGAGGAGGCTGGGCCCTGGTGAGGTCAGTTCCTTCAGGCAACAGGAGGTATTTCCCAAGGAACATCAAAGTTAAGCTTATTTGCTGTGTTGAAGCATTTATTGTGATTCAATCCAGGAAAAGAAACTGAAATACTGTGCCAGCAATATGTATTTTTTCTTTTTTTTTAAAATCTTCAGGAGAGGATATGTTTATTATTTTGTTTGTTTTTAGGGAGAGAGGAACAGAGAGAGAAACATCAATTAGTTGTCTCTAGTATGTACCCCGAACCCACAACCTGGGTATGTGACCTAATCAGGAATTGAACCTGCCACCTCTGAGTGTATGGTAATACGCTCCAACCAACAGAGCCACACTAGCCAGGGCAGGATTGTTTCCTTTCCTACATAATTGGCTAAGGCTTTAAAATAGATCCAACCCAGAGTTTTCTTATCAATGCTCATGATTACTGTCAAATGGTTGAAAAACAATTAACAATTTTAAATTACTGTATCTGTAAATGGAGAGTAGAGATGGTTGCCATGGGCTGGGGGAGGGGAAAATAAGCAAATGTTGGTCAAAGCCTGTAAACTTTCATGTAAAAGATGAGTAAATTCTGTACAGTAGGGCAACTAATTAATAACAACACATACTTGAAATTTGCTAAGGGAGTTGATCGTAAGAGTTCTCACCACACACAGATAACAGATGATATGTTAATTTGTCATCATTTTACAATGTATACATATATCAAATTATCCCCTTGTACACTTTATATATAATTTTGTCAATTACATCTCAGTAAAGCTAGGGAGAAAAAAATAATCTACAACCCAGGAAATTGTGTTTTTAAAGAATATTGATGGTAAAATTCTTATGCTGTAATACAAGGCAAAAAAAATACCAATTTTATAAAATATATATATGCGTGTATTCCAAGTATATATGAATGGAGAAAAAATGCACAAAAATCTAAATGACTTTCTTCTAGAGACTAGGAGCATGAGTGAATTTGTTAAAATTCTGTATTTTCAATTTTTTCCACTGCATATGTATTTGATCACAAAACACTGAACCATTTAAATATTTGTTATATTTTTAAATATGTTAATATAATTAATGGAAAAATGAAATATACATGAAGGGCCATGGAAGCACAAAATTTTCTTGGGAGATGGATAGGTCCCGTCATTCTTGGGCAGTTTAGCTTTAGAACAAACACTTCTTTCCCCAGCAGAGTCCCTGGTTCCACTCTCTCCCCTCTGTGCACACACTGCCTGTGGAGAAATTCCTTGTGCAGATTGTTAAGCCCTCACCAGCTACTTACTGCCTTTCTTCCAACTAGCTGAGAACCTTCTGCTACCATGAATGCTTGCCTGCACCCCCTCTATTTCCCCTGTATTTTGTAGACAGCCTTGCACAAATTAGGTCCTTAAGAAGAATCTAAGGCCATGGTTCTCAACCTTGGCTGCACATTAGAATCACCTGGGGATCTTTTTAAAACCCTGATATCTGGGCCTCATCCTCCAGAAATTCTGTTTCTTTGTTATGTGGTGGGGCCACAACATTAGTAACAAAGAAACAGAATTTCCAGAGGATGAGGCCCAGGAATCAGAATTTTAAAAAGATTCCCAGGTGATTCTAATGGGCAGCCAAGGTTGAGAACCACTGATCTAAGATTTGTTGGTTGACTTCATGTAGTGCTAGGTAATTTACCTGAGTCCTCTTGATGTTTCTCAATCCAGACAATTCATTTTATCCTTTCATCTTCTCTCGGCTTCATACATAATCTCTTTTAGTTCCTAGTTCAGGCTGAAAGATTAAAAATCTTTTTGTATCATACATTATCTCAGATTTTCACACTTGTTTTAATTATGGCTGACACCAGATATGGGCTTGGAGAAAACAGTCTTACATCTCTTTGTCTGGAAATAATTTATATAAAGTCTATCTTATAGCTACAACATACAGCTTATAATTGTGACCTTATATCCTGCTTTTCCTAAATTATTTTCATAAGAGATCGTGATCTTTATGGGACATATTCTGAATTCTAATTCAAATCTAAAGAAATGGTAGTGGGGTGTGTGTGTGTGTGTGTGTGTGTGTGTGTGTGTGTGTGACTTTTCTTGTTTCCATTACCACAAAATACCAGAAATGGGGGTTCTCAGAGGATGAGAGTAGAGTTAGTGATATATCAAAGTCACCTGGAAAGACTTCATTGGGGTTAGGTCTCACCTAGGTAATCTAGGATGAGCTCATCTAGAGATTCTTAATCATATCTATCAAGACCCTTTTTCAAAACAAGGTCACACTCACCCTTTCCAAGGGTTAGGAAATGGACAGACCTTTTTTTTTATGGGAGGACATAATCTTTAGGGGGAAAGATCAGGAATTTTGTTTTGAGATGTCTGTTAGAAATCCGGAAATCCTAGTGACGATGTGAAGTAGGCAGCTGGATGCACACAGTCTGGAGTTTATTGGATAGTACAGGGCAGACACAGATTTGGGATACAGTTTACAGAAGGAACTTAAAGTCATGAGACTGGAGGAGATTCCTGAAGAAAGTAGTGTTTATAGAAAGAGTATCAAAGGACTGAATTAGGAGCCCAGTGAATAAGGAAGATCCAGCAAATGAGGCTGAGAAGAAGCAGGGAGGGAGTTGCTTCTTTGTTTCACTGAGTCCCATAAGTTTTGAAATGAGAATCAGCCATTGGATGCTGAACATGGTGGTCACTGGTGAATTTGATGAGAGCCATTTCAGTGAAATGATGAGTGTAAAATATTGACTGACAAAGAAAATTAGAGGAGAAAAAATGGAGACAGTGAATGTATGCAATTTTTTTTCAAGTTTTGCTGCAAAAGGATGGAGAAATGTGTGAGTGATAATTAGAATAGGATCAATAGGAGGCTTTTATAAGACAGAGGAAATAACAGGATGCTTGTATGTTGATTGGGGGTAGGGGATAACCAACAAAGACTGAGAAGAATTGCTGAAACAAGGTTCTACAACAGTCCAGGCAGGATGGGAGGTAATGCACAAGGGGAGGGCTGGCTTTCCTAGGAGCAATGAGTAGTCCTGTAGTTGCAGAGAACGCTGAGAATGGGCAGAGTTGCAGGAAAATGGCAAGTATGTTTGCTTCCTTTTGGTGCATGAATGGATTAAATGAACTTTAAAACCTGCTACCAAATTACCTGACCTACAGTCATACCTACTCCTCTTAGGAGGGAATGAATGGCATTTGGGGCGGGGGGCGGGGGGAGTGAGGGGGCATTTTTCAATCTGGAATTGATTACAATTTCTCATTCATATGATGACATTTTCTTAAGTGTGAACAACACCTGAACAATTTCATCCAAGGTTTTCTTAGGTCATGCTCCTTTTTCTTAGCTGCTCAAATATGACTATTTTAAAAAATCATTTTCTGCCTGGCCGGCATGACCCAGTGGAGCATCGACCTATGAACCAGGAGGTCACAGGTTTGGGCTTGATCCCCCACGTGGAGCAAGCAGGAGGCAGCTGATCAATGATTCTCTTTCATCATTGATGTTCTTATCTCTCTCTCCCTCTCCCTTCCTCTGAAATCAATAAAAATATATTTTATGGGGGGAAAATCATTTTCTTTAACTTATACATTTGGGGGAAACTTTTGAAAATTCTGTTTCAACATTTGTCTTCAAGGTCACTTTCAATATTTAGATAAACTAAGCACATTTCTTGAAGATAGAGGTAAATTTGAAATGATATTCAAAATTCCAACTTAATAAGAAATGAGTAAATACCAAACTCTGAAGGAGAAAGAAATGATCATTCTTGTGATAATGTACGTTCCACTAATGTTCTGTTTCAATAGTTCTAAAAATATTTTGTATTCACACAATTACTAAATATAACTACTTAAGGCAGTTCCAAATAGTCCTAATTGTTATTTAAAAAAACTAGCAAAATCCATCAAATTACCTCTTTACCTAAGGAGAAATTACTATTTTAATTCCCCATGGGATCTTAAATAAAAAATCTTAAACCCAACACCCCTCTAATTTTAAAAAGGCAGATAACAATTGGAAGTATTCAAGGATTTCCTTCATCTCTTTTAATAATCATAAACTTAAATACATCCTTTGTATAAATGCCTTATGGTAGGGAGGGCAGGGATTTTCACACACTTGTAAAATGAGGGTATTTTAAGGGAACATTAAAATTACAGGTGTAGCCCCGCCAGCGCAGCTCAGTGGTTGAGTGTCGACCTATGAACCAGGAGGTCACCGTTCAATTCCTGGTCGGGACATATGCCCAGGTTGCTGGCTCAATCCCCAGTGTGGGGCGTGCAGATGGCAGCCAATCAATGATTCTCTTTTAGCATTGATGTTTTCATCTCTCCCTTTCCCTTCCTCTATGAAATCAGTAAAAATAATTTTTTTTAAAAAAATTACAGGTGTAGATAGCTTCATCTCACTTGTATTTCTCATTGGAAAGGAAGGCTATAACTTTCAGGGCCTGTGAGGGTAAAAGTCCAGATCTTTAAATAATTCAGGTAGGTGTGAATTGAATTTACATTTTTAGCTTTATTTTTCTCCTCCCAGCAGTCCCCACTTTCACCAGGCGGGGGCAGTAAGGAGACACCTAATGGTCTGTTCCCAGTACCTTTAGGGTTTTCCTCAGAAACAGAGTATTTCCTGTACCTGCCCAAGGCCAGATACTTCATTTTAAACTATGATAAACCTAAGTGCTTTTCCTTATCCAGTTGACAAGTTCAGGGTCAGGTTCAGCCATGGGATGATCAGTCTGGGGGCATGAAGTTAAAGGCTAATAAGAGAAGGCCCCGGGCATTTCTGTTAATCTAAAGCAGTGGTTCTCAACCTTCCTAATGCGGCGACCCTTTAATACAGTTCCTCATGTTGTGGTGACCCCCAATTTCATTGTTACAAATTGAACATAATTAAAGCATAGTGATTAATCACAAAAACAATATGTAAATTATGTATGTGTTTTCCGATGGTCTTAGGCAACCCCTATGAAAGGGTCGTTCGACCCCCAAAGGGGTTGTGACCCACAGGTTGAGAACCGCTGATCTAAAGGAATCTGGGAGTCTGGTAGGGAGGAATCATGGAAAAGGAATCAAGAACCCAGAGGTAAAGGCCAAAGGACAGGCCTTGCTCAGATGCTGACTTTCTCCCTTCTGCCTTAGAAAACAGGCAGCAGCTAATAATTCAGAGTTCTGGACTGCTTCTCTCCTTGACTATGGCAGTTTCATCATATTGGATAAACTCATCACTTAAATGATGACATGTTTATGAGGAGGAACATTCTGGAAGTAACTCTTTAAGCTAAAGAAACAATGAAAAAAATGAGAGAAAAAAGAAACAGTGAGATACTGAGTGCATCGTCTGTAGATACTGGAGGAAAAGGGATCTCATAGAAAGAACTTATAGTTCTTATAGCTACTATGGAAAACAGTATGAAGGTCCCTCAAAAATTTTAAAAATAGAACTACCATATGATCCAGCAATCCCACTTCTGGGTATTTATCCAAAAACAGTGAAATCGGGATCTCAAAGACATATCTGCACTCCCATGTTCATTATAGCATTATTATAATAGCCAAGCTATGCAAATAACCTACATGTCTATTGACAGATGAATGGGAAGAAAATGTGGTATATACACAAAATGGAATATTATTCAGCTTTAGTAAAGAGGGAGGGCCCTGGCATGGCAGGTCAGCTCAGTTGGTTAAAGGGTCATCCTGATACCCCAGGTTTGATCCCTGGTCAGGACACAAACAGGAATCAACTAATGAATGCATAAGTAAGAAACAGCAAATCAATGTTTTTCTCCCTCCCTTTCTCTCTAAAATCAATAATAATAATAATAATAATAATAATAATAGGGGAGGGGGTAAGAAAGCAACCAAAGGACTTGTATGCATGCATATAAGCATAACCCATGGACACAGACAGTAGGGGGGTGAGGACATGTCCTGGGGGGTGGGAACAGCTGGGAGAGATCAATGAGGGGGGGGGAGACATATGTAATACTTTAAACAATAAAGAATTTCTTAATAATAAGAATAAAGAGGGAAATCTTGCAATTGCCACAACATGGATGGACCTTGAGGACTTTATGCTAAGTGAGAAAAGCTAGTCACAAAAGGACAAATACTACTTATATGTGGAATCTAAGAGTCAAACTCATTGAAGCAAAGAGTGAAATAGTGTTTGCCAGGGGCTGTGGGGAGGGGAAAATGGAGAGGTGTTAGTCGGAGGGTACAAAGTTTCAGTTATGCCAGATGAATGGTTCTGGAGACCTACGATGCAGCCTAGTGCTTACAGCTAACCGTGCTGTGTTGTATACTGAAAATTTGCTGAGAGAGTAGATTTTATCTATTACCATAAACACAAAAACAATGATAAAGCATGTGAGAGGAAAACTTCAGAGGTCTCCGCTCACATGGATGTTCATGGCCTTGATGGTAGTGATGAGTTTCACGGGCGTATACTTATCCCCAAATCATAGAATTGAAAAAAAAAATTCAAGTTCTTTAGGAAATTTAAAATTATTCTAGACTGTGTGGATCAGACATTTCAGTGTGTCATTGATTTCATGCTCTTCCTTTTTAAGGACCAGCTTCTAATATTTGGGACTGGACTCCCCCGAAATTAAATGCCTCTTAACAGCATGTTACTTGTAGAGCAGAACATACACATGTTTATTCTTTCAGCAGCTTAGTGGAAGGAACAGTCATGGGGAACAAAATATCCGAAACTACGCAGTTAAGACTGTGGGTCACGTTGCGGTTCAGTTTCTTATTGGGTGACCTTAGCCCAGTTCCTGAGCCCTTCAAGCTGAGGAGGAGGGGCGCCCGCTCGG
>NW_005368707.1:6985590-7006452 GCF_000412655.1 Myotis brandtii | reverse complement strand
GCCTCCGCGGGGCACCCGCCGGGCTGGGAAGGGAGCTCGCCCGTCTGTCGCGCCCTTAGCTCTGCGCGCTGAGCTCGGGTTGCGACCCCTCGGCGCTCACACTGGGTCCGCCTCCGGATTCGGATTCGGCTTCTGAATTAACGCGGGAGGGAATGGGTGCGCAGCGGTGTTGGTCCAGAAAGATGTCACTACAGCATAGGACGCGTAAATCAACTCCCTTTATAGAGTGTACTTGCTGCTCAGATTAAGTGTTCTCTTCCGGGGCGCACTTTTGGAAGCGCCCCATAAACTGCCGGGGATGGCTCCTTAATGCGAGCTGATTGGCCTCTGTCCGGCTGTCTGTAGATCCTGAAATCTCATGACCATACTAGCTGTTTCTTTTACTTTCACTATTGCTCTCCAGCTGAGTTCCAAGCAGCGATGTATCAGAACCGCTGTACGTTTAAAATCGCGTCCATAGACTGATGAGGGGAACCAGGGTATTACATAATCTCATGTTACAGGTGAGAGATTGGAAGCTAGGCGAGATCAAAACTCTGGACCAAGGTCATTTAACTGAAGCAGTGGTTGTCAGAGTGTGGTCCTGGGACGTCAACACCACATGGACGCTAGTTAGAAATGTAGATTTTCAGGCTCATCTCAGACCTCGGGAATCAAATCCCTGAGGATGGGTCCACTTGCTGTTTCTGACACATGCTCAGTTGAGAGAACCACTACTATATTGAGACTAGATATATATAATCAATTGAGGTTCCTCTCCAGGCTGTTACTACTTTGAAATTTGATATTCTGATCTTGCTGTTTCTTGCTATAATGGTGTCAAAGTCAGAACTCAGTGTTTTCACATGTAGTTCCTTTTTTTTTTTTTTTGCACTGGAATGTTGACTTTTGAACTGTCCTTGCAATCACATTTTTTCTGAGAATAGCTGACAAAAGTCATCAACTTCTCTGCTACGTGAAACACAGACAGTAGCTAGTGATTCTGACTCCTGGCCTGCCTTTCTTTTGGACTATAACATTGTTCCAGTTATATAAGATGTCATTTAAAAATAACATGTTTGCCCTAGCCGGTTTGCCTCCGTGGATAGAGCGTCGGCCTTCGGACTGAAAGGTTCCAGGTTTGATTCCGGTCAAGGGCATGTACCTTGGTTGCGGGCACATCCCCAGTAGGGGGTGTGCAGGAGGCAGCTGATCGGGTGTTTCTCTCTCATTGATGTTTCTAGCTCTCTATCCCTCTCCCTTCCTCTCTGTAAAAAAATCAATAAAATATAAAAAAATAACATGTTTACGAGAAGGTACATTCTGAAAATAACTCTTTAAACTAGAGATATTATTTAAAAAATGAAGAAAAGAAACTATAGATGCTAAGTCAACAATCTATGGTTACTGGAGAAAAAAAATTAGAACAAATTACTAGTTCTTTAAGTATTTAAAATTATATTTGACTGTGTGGATCATACTTTTCTTGGAATCGTTGCTTATTTTATAGGTTTTTTAAATGACCAGTCAAATTGTTTCTAATTTGGCCTGGACTCCAAATAAATTAAATACCTCTTTTAACTAGCACATCTTTCTCCTTCTAGAATTGGCCCTTTCAATTTTTACTCATTCAGTTTAGTGGAAGGAATAGTCGTGTGGAATAAAATACATGGAAGCTATGAAGTAAAGGTTGTGGGTCAAGTCTTGGCTCAGCCATTTTCTGTTGGGTGACCTTGGACCAGCTACTGAGCCCTCCAGGCCGAGGTTCCCTGCTCTGAGTGGCAGGACTGATATCAGAGCTTCCAGCCCTCTCCTCAGGCGGCTGTGGGAATGAAATGAAGTGAGGGAAGCAGCAGTATGTAACTGTCAGAGTTACGTATATAAGCAGTTTGCTTGATATCTGTTTGGGACCCGTCTTCCCATGTGAGAGCCAATCCAGTTTTCTAGAAACTGTTGTTTCTAGAAAAGTTTGACTCCTAAATTTGTATTTGCCTTAATTCACATCCTAGATAGCTCACCCCACTTCAGGGGCTGTTCCTTCTGCCAGTTTCCATCCTCAATTCCAGTAAGTAGATCTAATTTTAATTTTTAACCATACAATGTATATAAAGGCTCTTCTAGTGGTAACTAGGATATAAAACACAATATATCCTGTTGCCTGGTAACAATTCATTCTGCAAAGCCTCCATTTCCAGGACTTATTCTAATTAGAACAATTGTGGAAATTTTTTTTTTATTAGTTAAGGTATTACAAATGTGTCCTCATCCCCCCCATTAACCCCCAACCTCCCCACACACACACACACACTCATGCTCCCATCCCCCTGTTGTCCATGTCCATTGGTTTGGCTTATATACATGTATACAAGTCCTTCTGTTGATCTCTTCCCCTTACCCCCTCCCTCCCCTACTTCAATTGTGGAAATTTTTGAAGATCCTGACTTTAATTTTCTATTTGTATTTTAAAATTCAGAAAGGAAAAAAATATCAGAAAGGGCACAATCTGGTGTTTAAAATTCAGGCATGCTATATCTTATTTAAGTTCACCTGTCATATGGTCATAGGATGTATCAGCTAACATGTTTAGTTTATCTCTTTACCTTTAAAGAAAAAGACATCTGATCTCCAGGAGTATTCTCACAAAGCCACAATTCCAACTAGAGAGGAATGGACTGGGTGATTTGAGTGTGTGTGTATGCTGTACACATATCTGGATTTTGTTATTTTGATTTCTTTGGAGAATGCATGAACCAGACAATTAAAAATATAAAATCTGCCCTGGCCGCAGTTGCTCAGTGGTCAGAGCATAGGCCTGCACACTGGAGGGTCTCAGGTTCGATTCCCGGTCCAGGGCAAGTACCTGAGTTGCAGGTCCCATCCCGCCCCAGGTCCCCAGGTCAGGACTCATGTGGGAGGCAACCAATCCATGTGTCTCTGTCATATCGATGTTTCTCTCTCCTGCCCTCCCTCCTCCCTTTCATTCTTTCTAAAAATCAATGGGAAAAATATCCTCACTCCTTGGGTGAAGATTAAATATATATAACCAGATTGCGCCCTTTCAGATATTTTTTCTCCATTCTGAATATATATATATATTCTACTGAATTTGTTGCCAGTCTGAAAAACTATACCTATTCATTACAAAACAAAATTTAAAATCAGAGAAATAAAATCTTTTAAAATCATATATAATTTCATTACATAAAGGTAATCACTGTTAAAAAATTTTTTTGTAATTTTGCACTTTTTTAAAATAAATAGTGTCTTAGCTTTATAAATTATAATCATATTTTATTATAATAAGCATTGTCCCTGCTATTATATCCTTATTTTTAATGCCTGAGTCATATCCCATTGAATGGAGATGATATAATTTGTTAATTCTTTAATTTCTTTGTGACAGTAGTTAATGCTTTGGATTTAAAACTTTACATTTTTTTTATATTACTTCCTTAAAGTCTTTGAAATAGAAATGCTGGGTATTGTTAGGTTGTGATTTGTGATTATTTGAGATGTATTTTTCTCCTTTAGGTATACTCGGGATAATAATGTTCTAAGCCTAGAACAGAGAAAATTTTATGAAGAAAATGGGTTCCTTGTCATTAAAAATTTGGTATCTGATGCTGATATCGAACGCTTTAGGTATGGTAACTATTTGTTATTTTACAGAAGTATATGTTTTATGCATGTGATGGGAATATAGTAAGATTAGCTTGTGCACTTTTAGTGATTTGGCTCCTTAGGAAACTGGGCTCTGGAGCCAGACTGGCTGGCTTTAATATTAGCCCCACCACTTAACATAGTGTGTCCTGGGGCAGTTTACTTACCCTTCCCATGTCTCTGTCCCACATCTGTAAAGTGGGGGTAATAATAGTACTTACGACCTAGAGTCGTTGTTAGGACTAAATAAGGTAAACATATTGAGAGAAGACTTGGAACAGGGCCTGAAGTGCTGCTAGTGCTACACAAGTGTTTGCTATTCTTCAGGTGTAACCAAGTCACATGTATTTCTCCAAATGGTCTTCTAAGCTAAGGAATAATTGAGTTCTGGTAGTGAATTCCAGCCTCGCAGTTAGGAGGCAGGGACTTCTGAGTTGGCTGTTTTCTCCTCCTTTCCTAATCAGAATTATTCAACCTGGGCTGGAGGCCAACTTAGTGCAGAGGGAATACCCCCCCACCCCAATCTGTGAATTTTTCCCAGAACAGGGTCAGGCAGGTGCTTGGAGCCAGCAGTAAGGACATCATTTGCCAACTTAATTTTCTAGGAATGAGTTTGAAAGACTCTGCAGACAAGAGGTAAAACCGGCTGGATTAATGTTAATGAAAGATGTGACCATTGCGAAATCAAAATATGCTCCAAGTGAAAAAGTGATTACCAAGGCCCAAGATTTCCAAGAAGATGAGGAACTCTTCAGATACTGCACTCTCCCTGAGGTTCAAGACCTTGAATATATTTTCCTCTAAGCTAATAGCCCATTTGCATGCTTGCCTCCAAAATCTGTCTTTTTACTTTACCTAGCACCTTTCTGCTGTGGTCCTAGAGCAGTGGTTCTCCATGGGAGATGATGGTATTTGCAATGTCTGGAGACATGGTTGGTCGTCACACATGGACAAGGAGGGATGGTGTGCTACTGGCTTCTAAGGTGTAGAAGCCGGGATGATGCTAATGGGGCTCTAGGACCCTATAATGCACAGAATAACCCCCTCCCCGAGACAAATGCTTATTCAGCCCCAACTGTCAGTAATGCCCCAATTGAGAAACCCCACTGTAGAGTTTGCTAATTACCCCTGGTTGAGAAGGGAAGGAATTCTGTGTTAAAGAGGGAGTCTTTCTTACACTTGATACAGGCGTATCAAAGGGTGAAATTGCTGAAGCTATGCAGTGTAAATCCATTTCTTTTTTTGTTTGTTTGTTTTGTTTTGTTTTATGAATCTGGTCAGCAGAACTGTGAGTTTGATTTTAAATTTAAACTAGTTTTTAAAATAATTATTATTCTTTAAGAGCAATTCATACTTACAAAAATATCCAAGTAGTCCAGAGGGGCATAAAATGAAAAGCAAAGTCTCCCACCCATAGCCTTCTTCACTGCTCAGCTTTCTGCTGTACTCATCTGAAATTATTTTGTGTATATGCAAGCATATTTGTATGCCCCCACCTTGTAACATGGGAACATACTGGTTGTCGCCTTGTTTTTCCCATTTCTGGTAGATCTTAGACATTTTTCCATTAGTATCTCTGGATCTACTTATATTTTTAAAACTACTGTGCATTATTCCATTGCACACATGTACCCCAGTTCATGAACCATCCATTTAGAATGGCTTTAAAGGAGACATTACATATAGTACTTATTAGAAATTATAACCCAAAGGCTGTTAGAGAATTTGACTCATGAAGAAAGACTGTACAGGTCTGTGATGTCCAGCCCCATGCATTGGTGGCCGGAGGGGAAGTGGCCCTTCTGGACCATCCATTCATCTGAACCTCATGTTATGTGATGGACATGGAAGCGGTGTGGGTGGGTCAAGGAGGAAAAGCTCGAGATTGGAGGCCACTTGTGGTAAATGAAGCATTATCGGGATTTTCAGGTTTCCTACATTTCTAAAGTATGACCCATGTCTCTGGTGGTTCATGCAATAATTTTTAGAAGGTATGCAATATTTTAATAGCTATCTAGTTTAATGTATATTGAAAAGTAACCAGCACATCTAACCCATGATTTTGAGGATATTATTAATCAAGATAAGACTAAGTTAAAAGTAGTTAAAGAATTATTAGCTAACTATATTGGGAAATTCTGCAAAGTATGGCAAAAATGGTGAGGATGGCTTTTGAATGAGGTTTAGAAAATACTGACCTAAGTGAAAAACAAACAGAAAAATGACAGGCTTTATAAAAAACAAGTATCAAGCCTGACTCCTCAGGCTTATTCCTCATACTCAAAATTATTGCAAATGAGTACGAAATTCGTGCACAGGTGGGGTCCTTAGGCCTGGCTGGCAATCAGGGCCGATCAGGTTCCCCACCTCCCCACCTTCTCCTTCCCTTGCTGCCGGTGTCCTCCACCACCCCCCCCCAGTTCCCCATCCCAGCCCGGGGCCCAGCCCCTATTAGGCACGATCAGGACCTGCCAGCCAGGGGGAGGGACCGGGAGGCTGGCCAGCAGGGGGAGGGCCCAACCACCACCATGGTGGGCGGGCCTATCAGGGCTTGCCAGCTGGGTTGGGGGTGGGGGGGAGGGACAGGAGAAGGGACCTGGGAGGTTGGCCGCCGGCCCCAAGGAGGGAGCCTGCCCTCAGCCCCCCTGGGAAAGGGGACGCGTCCACCACCACCCACCCCCAGTTCCCCATCCCAGCCCCGATTGGGTGATTGGGGCCTGCCATCTGGGGGGAGGGACCAGGTTGGCCAGCAAGCCCCATTGGCAATTGGGGCCTGCCGGCTGGGGGCAGCTCCTGCATTGAGCGTCTGCCCCCTGGTGGTCAGCACGCATCATAGCAACCGGTTGTTCTGTCGTAACGGTTGCTTAGGCTTTTATATATATAGATTCCTTATGCACAAGATACCAAATAGTGAGGAAGCAGTAAAATGAGCTTCATTTTTTGGAGTCAGAATTGGAGTTTGAATATCAACTTTTCATGTAGCTGACTCTGCCAACTTGGGCAATTTATCAGCCTCAGGCTTATTCATGTGGGGTATTTGTTTTAATGGGTTATTATTTAATGGGAACATTAATTTTCAGGGATTACTGTGAGGCTTAATTGGGTTGATTTCATAAAGCCCCTGGCAAGTAGTAGGCATTCAATGTTGAGTCCTTTCTGTCCTTCACCCCTCCCCAGGAGGGTTAGGTGCTGGAGGCAACACCGCAGCGGCTGGAGCCTGTGACTAATTCAGCCCTCCCTGTCACGTGCTCTCATTGCGGCTTGTTCATCATAGCATGTGTCTCAACCACAACTGCCCATGTCATCATTTGTTTAACATTTTCCCACCAGACTATAATATAAACTCTATGGGGCAGCTCACTGTTGTGTCCCATTTCCTGTCACTCTGCCTGGTTCACAGACCTCAGTAAAGAGCTGAGTGAATGGTCACACTGACTGAGGGTCCTCTGAGCTGCTGTTCTCCTTTCCTCTGGGCTCCTCATGGCAGCTGCATGTGGGTTGGGTCCTGTCATGGTCCCTTCCTGTCAACAGTCTCCATGAAGGAGGAGGAAGCTGGCTTCTCACTGGGCAACTGTCGTCAGCTTTGATTGAAAGGAGGTGGGAGGCATGAACCATCTGTCCTTCCCAGTTGATCTCTCATAGAAACTTCCATCTCTCTTGTAGAAAAAGTGGTTATGTTTCCAATAGGCTCCCAAAAGCCTGTTAATTCAGAGTGTTAGAAATTTCCAATGATTTCCAAGTGCTCACTTTTCCAGGCTTTGTTTGCAGTGTTGTGAGATTGGCTTTTTTAAACTACTGTCATCTTGATTCTCATAACGATAGTTGTACTTTGTGCCACTCGCTTGTGCATCTGATTTCTCATGAACCCCCCCCCCCCTTTTCCTTTAGATTCTGAAATATGTGGAGTGCTTCACTGGACCCAACATTATGGCCATGCACACCATGCTGATAAACAAGCCTCCCGATTCTGGTAAAGGGCTCTTATTTGTTCAGGGAAGGAAAAATGTTTTGTTAAAATACATAAGGTTGATGTTCTAACTATAGCCATGTGTATAAGTGCTAAACTTTGCATAAATGAGTATGTGTCCTGTTAAAAGAGAGACAACAGGCCTAAAATGGAATCCCTTGTGCTAGCCCACATCAGCAAGCTGAGCCTTAATACCTAACCAAATTGCAGTTTCAGTTCCTCCCAGGAATAAAGTCTTAACCAGTCAATGTCAGCACTAGTGAGGTCATCTGCCCAATAGTCCCCCTGCCCCTCCCCTAAAGGGACTGCCTGAACAGTCCTCTTCTCTAGTAACTTCCTTATCCCTCCACCATCTGCCTACCAAAGCCTTCCATTTGGTAAGCTCCTCCGAACTCCTTCTATCTGCTACATTGAATGCTGCTCAATTCGTAAGTCATTCAATACAGCCAATTAGATCTTTAAATTTACCCACTTGAATTTTGTTTTTTACAGTATTTTAATTCAAAATAGCTTATATCATAACAACATTTAGTATAATAGTGATTTCATATATTAATTGTAGGGTTATTACTGCTGGATTTTCAGATGATAGGATTCTTAAAAATTCAGGTCAATAAACAACTCTTTATATCACATAAGGACCTATTATTCAACATCTCTAAGCTTTATTAACCATCCTCACCTGTGATAGTGTGAATTCTGCCTTTGTTATTATTATTATTAACAAAATTAAACTATCTTTGTAAATCACATACTATAGTTGTGATTAAAATTTATTGTGCTTTCTAAAATATAGCTTCTAAAACCTTCCTGAGAAACTGATTTGGATGGTAGTACTCAGGAATCTGCATGTTATTTACCATCCCCTGATATTCTTATGCAGATGGCTGTTGGGCCATGCTGAGGAATGTTGCTATACCAGCAGTAGTAAATTGGCCATCAGAGATCTTTTCATCTTTTCTACTTTTTCTTCCTCGAGGGCCGGGAGAGGCTTCTGTGATAGGCCTGTAGCTTACCATCACCAAATCTCTCCTCCCTGGATGTCTTGCCTGGAGAGATCAGGGAGCCTGGGGAATCAGATTCAAAGAGCAAAACCAGGGAGAAATGTAAATGTGGTCGTGGCATCTCTGATTCTGCACAGTGATTGTATACCATATGCTTCTAGTTTGGTGAGGAAACCTCTTAGGGCTTTTTTATTTAGTTAGCTAATTAAAAAATTTTTGCAGACTATCAGGGGACCTCAAAGTTGACCACTCTCTTCAATGTAATTAATTAAACTTTGTTTTTTAACACTAGGCCCTGTGCCCAAACCAGTTAGAAAGGAATAAAGCACAATAGAGATGATGATATATGTATGACTTGCTAGAAAATAGTGTATGTGAGTACTCAGCTACCAGAAACCCAGAAAAAAGTAGAGGATCTGGAGTCCCTGTGTTGATTCAATATTCCAGTTTGGTGCTTGTCACCTGAGGCAGATTTTCTAGAATCTAGAACATTGTTTCATTTGTTTGGTTTTTGCAGGGATTGGTCATTATTCTGGTTTTTCAGGCAGAAGAGAAGAATTCTGAGCGTCTTTTAACAGCAGGTTCCATTTCAGGCAAGAAGACATCCCGCCATCCCCTGCACCAGGATCTGCACTACTTCCCCTTCAGGCCCAGCGATAGCATTGTTTGCGCTTGGACCGCCATGGAGCACATTGACCGGAACAACGGCTGTCTGGTGGTGCTCCCTGGCACACACAAAGGCACCCTGAAGCCGCACGATTATCCCAAGTGGGAGGTAGGTCTGCCTAGCAGCTGAGTCTTGATCAGAATCTTTCGTTGTTTTGATTTTCCATCAGTCTACATAAAGAGCTTTACTAATGAGATGGCATTTCCTTTCACAGCCAAACATTGGTCTAGGACAGTGATGGCGAACCTTTTGAGCTCGGCGTGTCAGCATTTTGAAAAACCCTAACTTAACTCTGGTGCCGTGTCACATATAGACATTTTTTGATATTTGCAACCATAGTAAAACAAAGACTTATACTTTTGATATTTCTTTTATATATTTAAATGCCATTTAACAAAGAAAAATCAACCAAAAAAATGAGTTCACGTGTCACCTCTGACACGCGTGTCATAGGTTCGCCATCACTGGTCTAGGATTTGGAATCCCAATCAGGGAAAATTCAAGGATGTTAGATAAAGTACTCATTTTTGCACTTTCAACAAGGGTTTGAAAGCCAATCAACATGGGGAACTTTGGTAGGTGTTGTAGGATTCGAGATTATAGAGCCTAATTTGCAAAGGTAAGACATACACATTGCAAGACCAGATGCATGTGCCAAGTGCCAAGTAATTCTTGCACAGTGATTGATGGCTCTTGGAGTGAAAAAGAGGGAGGGCTCATCTTCCAGCTGGAGAGACCAGCAGAAGCTCTGGGGAGGATGGAGCAGTATTCCATTGCATGGCTGTCCCACGGTTTACTGATTCAACTGTTGATGCTGAAGGACTGTTAAATGCTTTTGAGCTCAGAAGTGACCGATCTGGTTCTTCAAGACCACTGATCTTGGGGTGTGGCACGGGATGTACTGAAGATGTAGGAGTCCAGAGGCAGGGAAACTACAAAGGAGACTTTAGTGCTTTAGGTGTAAGGCAATACATCTTGCAACCCCAGAATGATGGTCAGAATGGGAAGAGCACCTGTTACTAAGGCAGGAAGAATGAATGTGGTCCTGTAGGAAGTAAAGAGAATATAGCTTTAAAGACTTCTGTCTTAGTGAGACTTGGTGTGCTGATGATTAGTGCTAAGTAAAAAAAAAAAAAAAAAAGAGTCTGGATTTTGATATAAAATCTAAAATTGTGAGATTTGTCAATTAAGGTGAGATTTAGGGAAGGTTTGGTGCAAGCAAAAGGGAGTGTTTTGGAGAGCCGCAGGGTCTTGCTGAGTCCCTGGAAGGCTGGCTAGGCCTGCTGGGCTGGAAAGTGGGCATTGTAGCTCGGTGGGAAGAGTAGGTTGGGGCACCTGGTGTGGGCAATTGAACCCTGACTATGTCCGGTCTCTTCCATCCTCTGCTCAGATTTGAATCTGAGTGGCCGAAATGGGAGGTCAGTTTGGTCGCATATCCACCCTGGCCAGGAGAGAAGTGCACTGGATCCAAGTCCTAACAGAGTTCAGTCTTAGGAGGGGGGATGGGATGCTGCCTCTACCCTAGAACAGCAGCCCCACCCCCTCATAAAGGCTTGTAAGCTTTAAATCACGTCTCACTGTAGTTTTTAATAAAGACATAACCTTTCCTAAAAGCAATAACTAACTTTGGAAACAGTTATAAACAAACACAATGTTATAATTTGCGATTCTTCTTTCTTTACTCTGGACGAGACATGAGCTCAGAAAAATTGAACATTTTTTCTCCCCTAGTTTTGGAGAATAGTTTCTCAGAGATACTCCTGAATAATAGGAGAATGATTTATGCAGAGTTCCAGATGAGGAGACTATCATGCTGAGAAAGAATGATCATGGGTTCGGGCTGTAAAGTTCTCCTGCATTAACTGAAAAATGCAAAGCTGACCTAGAGCTTCATTTATTATTCAGTAACAAAGGGGAGGAGGAAATTCCAAAGTTTTTATTTGGTCCAAAAAAAAATCTGTGATTTTAATATCAACAGGTGACTTTTAAAAACCAGACATCTGAGAAGCTTTTGTATATTTACGTTTTTTTAAAGAATCTAACTTATCTCCTCTTGGAAGAACTTAGAGTACCTTTGCTTTTCCTGATGATCTATAAAGTTTGTAATTACTGGCTTCCTCAAATACAGACTTGGCTCTCATTTGTGTTCTAGGGGGGAGTTAACATAATGTTCCACGGGATCCAGGACTATGATGAAAACAATGCCCGGGTTCACCTTGTGATGGAGAAGGGAGACACCGTTTTCTTTCATCCTTTGCTCATCCATGGATCTGGTCAGAACAGAACTCAAGGATTCCGGAAGGTATGCATTAACATAACAGCACTTTTCAACGATGAATGGTCAAACACGAAAATGCCAAGATATATTGAAATTTAAAAGATTTGATACTTTTGCCGTGGCTGGTATGCGCAATGGTTAGAGCATTGGCCTGTGCACCAAAGGGTCACGGGTTCCATTCCCAGTCAAGGGCAGGTACCTGGGTTGCAAGTTTGATCCCGGGCCCTGTTTGGGGCATGTGTGGGAGGCAACCAATCCATGTGTGTCTCTCAACAACCGTGTGTGTGTGTCTCTCTCTCTCTCTCTCTCTCCACCTCTCTCTCTCTCTCTCTCTCTCTCTCTCTCTCTCTCACTCTCTCTCACCTCTCCTTCCCCTTCACTCTCTCTCTCAAAAAAAAAAAAAAAATCACTGGAAAAAATATCCTCGAGTTAAAAGATTTGTGACTTTTAACTAAACTAGCCTTTAGTCCAATTTAATTGCCAGGAAATATATTTCATGCTTTTTTTGCTCAGATCAGTAAGAAGCCAGGCGACCTCAGGATCCCATTCATGATTTGCTTCAGAGCCAGAGCTTACTTGGGACTGATGGTCTGTGCTTTGGAGGCAAAAACCATTGCTGACAAACTAAAATAATGAAGTTTTGAATGTATATAGCTCATAGTAACCAAATAACAGAAAAGTTTATATTATCATTGCTATTGAAAAAAAATATTATTGATCCAAAAGAAAGGTTCTGAATTGGCTATCCAGAAATCAGATTTAGCAGGCAGCCATTGTTTTCACCCCTCGGTGTTAGAGCATTTTTAAAATATATATTTTTATTGATTTCGGAGAGGAAGGGAGAGGGAGAGAGAGATAGGAACATCAATGAGAGAGAGAATCATTGATTGGCTGGGGATCAAGCCCGCAACCCAGACATGTGCCCTTGACAGGAATCGAACCTGGGACCCTTCAGTCCACAGGCCAACGCTCTATCCGGTGAGCCAAACCAGCCAGGGCTTAGAGATTTTAAACTTAATGATTTCATTGCTTACATTAAAACTTGACAAATTTCTCATAAATTCTCAATATCTCATTTCTCTAAAATTCAGCAGACACCTGGCAGTACAGTGGTGTGGACTCACACTTCCCCCTTGATTACATGACTGTCAATACTAAATATTGGGGGCTTCTTTGGGCTGAGTGAGGCTGTTCGTTTGTTACACCAACCCCTGTTGTCTCCCTAAGGCAAAGGGTTAGTTGCCAGGTTTCATCTTTCATTCATTCATATTTGCACTGGGCTCAGCAGGGCCAGGATGAGGGTGAGGTGAGAAGGCACTCTCTTCAGGGGCTAATATTTTAAAAAATCAAAATCACTGCAAGAAAATCCATGATGAGCACAATGCCAACATTTTGAATCTGAGTGGCTGCAGTGGGAGGTTCTTCACGAGATCAGGCTCTTTGCTAGCACAGACCTCAGCACTGTCAAGGGCGGGCAGCATTGGCACCACAGTACAAAAAATGAGGAGTTTAATATACTGATTCTACAATTTTTCAATATTTTTTCAACTACTTTAATGTTTGGAAAAACACTAACCTTTAAAAAATACATAAAAACATGTATAAAGGATGCACATTTCCCCTTGCACTGGGGCTCACATGGGACACGGAGCTTGTGACCACTCTGCCTAGAAATGTGATGTTTGGGGCAAAGTAGGAAGTTCTGACAGGTGTGGTCCCTTAAGATAACTAACCTGTGCCTGGGAAGGTGAGTTTGAGGTAGTGCCTTGCAGCAGATCTGTTTATAACTTTTTCAAGAATGGGAAGGGCCAAGTAACTTCTGTCTTGCCTTCATAAAGGAACAAGACAGGTATCTTATGCTGTCAGACTTCAAATGTCCTTTTGATTCAAAAGGGGGGTGTATTATTTTCCTTTGCAAGGTGTCTTCCCCCCACACACACACATAATCTGTGGCCATTGAAATAACAAGCCATCACAAACTTCATTGAGTAACTTTTGTGACTAAGATGATGAAAAACCCTAGAATACATTCCCTTTAAGCATTTGGGGATATCTACTCAGAAAAATCAAATGTTAAAAAGTTAAAGACCTCTGACTTAACGGAATTATGTTCCCTGCCCTATAAATGCCTTTTGAAAATAAATATCACAGCTAGTTAAAAACCTCTTATAACTTCTCAAGTAGCCTTTAGCTGGGAGGAGAAAAAACTACTGAGCCACAAAGAGACTGATTTAAGGCACCATGGAACAGCTTTCAATCTAGAAATCAAACGCTGAGGGAAATAACTGACTTTCTAAAAGAAACCTTGCTTGGTTGCTGGTGTTGATGGGATTTTACCCCTTAATATTAATTGGTTCACTTTGCCCAGGCAATTTCCTGCCATTTTGCCAGTGCCAACTGCCACTATATCGATGTGAAGGGCACCAGTCAAGAAAACATTGAGAATGAAATTGTGTCGTTAGCAGAAAAATTGTATGGCGTGAAAGAAGGTGTCTCCCTGAAGGTATGTGTATGAAATGGCAAGATAAAGATCTCGGTTTTTGTCTTTTCTTCAGATGCTTACTAATCCTCCTTGTTGATTTAATTTGAGGGTATAAACTGCTTGTGGTGAGAGCTCTTTGCAGAAACGTGGCTGAAACCCACGAAGAATGCCCATGGAATTTCAGTTTGCACTTGCTTCCCAGTGTGGGGAGCTGATGGCCTGCCAGCTTCTTTATGTCTTTGGGCTGTCCTGGCGTATGCAGGCTACCTTGTTCCAGGACAGTCAGATAGGATAGAAAATAGAAAACATACTTAGAGGACAGGAAATGAAGGACAACAGGCTACCTCCTGAATGCACACAAGGAAAGTTAAAGGTTTGGACTAGCAATCACAGTCCTCCTTTATTTGTACAGAATAGATATTTATACATTTGGAAATCCAATAAGACTCCCAGGAAGCAATTCTTAGGCAAGTGTTTGTTTGCATGTACAGGGATAGATCGCTAATGCTTATCAGTAAGAGGTGTGAGATACTTCATATGCTTTCCTAATTCATACACATCACTTGTCAATTATTTGTTTTTAATTAGTGGACATTCAGTGCTGATGAGGATCAATAGAAAAATTCTCAGTCAAGGCAAATAGACATATTTGCTTTGTAGACTATGTACATTTTAGCCTGGGAACCAAGAAGCTGATCTGTTTTTAAATGTACATTAGGTAGTCATAAGTGCATGCACTTCCTCTGGGGTGGCATGACCCTCCCACAGGCGGAGCCTTCCCGTCCTGTGAAGAGCGCCGCACACCAGTCTGTCGGGAATCATTTTCTGAACACCTTCCCAGCTCAAGAATCTTACTTCGCCCTTTACTTCTATCTCCCTTTAGAATCTATGAATGTACCCACCTCTGAAAATGCTCTGATCTCACATTTGCAGATTCTAGAAAGTATCGTCCCTCTCCCTTTGTCCAGTATGTAAAAGGACTTACAAAGGCAACGTAGTTTGTCAACATAGTTGTGGTTTCCGTCCAACACCCTGAATTTTAAGGCAGGAAAAAAGTATACATTCAGTTTGAGGTTTGTCATTATTGCACTAAATGAGTTACCTCCTGTATTTATTTTAGTTACCTTCTAAGTTACAGTTTATCAATTTTATGTACAATAACAATACAAACTTTTGCTCTATAGTTCTTTTAAGGTAACAACAAAAGCATTTTCACACTCTTTTTCTTATTTTTTTCACCAAAATCCAATGCAACAGTCATTAGAGCTGCATGCTCCTAATGAGAAAAAGTCCAAGAGGTGGGCCTGTTACGTGACACAAGCTAGACTTCAGAGTCAGGTCGAATTCCAAAATCGTTCTTCTCTCTATACCTTGCTGGTTGCTCAAAAATAAACAAGAAATAAGAAATAAATTTAAAAGTCTGAATTGTTTTATGAAGAACAAAGGAAAAGCAAATAAACCAGTAACCTATAGCATCATTGGCATGGTTATGACCTAATCAGGAGTAGATGACTCAAAATGAGCCAGGCAAATCACCCGGCGGAAGGCAGGAAGATGGGTAGGGAACTGTCTGTACTGTGACCGAGCATAATAATCAGCCGGCTGCGGACCTGTGATCAACAAGAGGACCCAGTACAATAGGGCTGACAGCTTGGGGACTCCCTGCCTTAGATTGTTTAACATGATATTAGATGTTGGCAAATAAGTAAATCGGAGTCTCAGAATATGGTTTATCTTCTAACTGATAGGACTATTGTGGAGGCTTCCACGTGTCCGTCCCCCCCTCCCCCCGCCCCCCATTTAACCATTTGTAGATGCTAGAAATTTACTTTCTTTTATGGTGAAGAGACAAACTGAAGTGTTCCATAAACTCCTTTTGTTTGGCATTATTTCCAGGATGTTTGGAGATTTCGAGGACGGCTTGTGAAAGGACAAAGAGTCAACCTTTGAAACAGCTCTTTGCTATAACTCTTTTAAAGAAATCAAAATGAAATAAGGCATCTAAGGAAAATATTTTCTTAATGAGATGACACAATCTTTTCTATCGCTTGTTAACAAATCAAAATGCATATACCAGGTACCTAATCACATGTGGGTAATTTTGCAGTGCAGTGGTGTTGCTTTCATGAATGTAAAAACAGTAAAAGTGAAATGGTATTCGTTTTAAGGAAAATGAAGTTAGGGTTGCAGCCAAAATAAAGGTAATTCTGTATAACTTAAGTGTGTTAAATCCGTTTATTTTTTCATTCAATTCGCTCTTTTAAAAAAATTATTTATTAAATTGATTGGGGCCAATTAGCTCTTTACCCAAGCAGAAATAAATGCTCTGAAACTCAGGTTGAGTTTTATATCCCTCTGCTGGGAAACACACCACCTACTTACTTCATGTCACGAGATACTTCTTTTCAAAAACAGGACACTGTACAGCGAGGCACATGGCCTGGAGGGCACGGGAAGGGCATCGTGGCGGTGGATGCTTATGCTCTGATGCAGGATTCCCTCCATGCCTTCTCCCCCCAGCCACCCTCCCTAGGAAAATGGACTGTCCAAGTCTTTCTACAGGAGGAAGACAAGGGTAACTTCTGCTATTTCTTATTGGGTAGGGCAGCCGAAACCCTCCAGGATTTATGAATGAAACCTAACCTCTTTCAAGGTACAGGGAAAGTTTTAGACACTTTTGGTGTGGCAATTGAATGAGCAAGAACTGGAGGAATTTATCCTATCAGAGCATCATCTTTCTACACCAGCTGAGGGCAGCAAGGAGACACAGTCTCTTTTGTGGGTTGTTGTTTTTCTTTTTTTCAATTTAGTAAGAAAGAAATAGAGTCCTTTTCTTGCCATTCCGCTGAACACAGTTTTCCTAAATCTAGTTTCATTGTGTGTGGGTTTTTTTGTCGGTTTCCCTTGTAAGGACATGCAGTTTAAGCTCAGTTCCACCTGCAAACTGGGGAAACAAAGAGTATCACTGACGGGGACTAAGGAAATTGGATTAGGGAATAATTAAAAATAAAATGTACATAAGGAATGCCAGTGTGAACAGCAAGTAGGGAGCACGGTCCAGCATTCCTTGGGCATTTTGTCTGTGGAACAGAAAGAGCTGATCTTGAAGATTGCTGAGATTCATCAGACCTTGGGCTTGAGACCCCAGGCTGAGTCTCCTGGGGCTCATCTCTCCCCAGAGAAATGAAGGGAAGGCCCTTTGCTACCTGGGCAGCAACTAGAGCAGAGCACTTGGTCTCCACCATCCAGCCTCCACCCCTGGGGGCGATGTGCCAGCACGGACCTGGATCCCTTTCCAGGAGCTTGAGATGACCAAGACCCGCTTGCTTCCTCTGCAGTCTCCTGCCGTTTGACCTAAGAGACTGAACCACAGCCCTTTTCCTGAGCTCCCCAGCTTTGGGAGTGGCACCTGGGGGCCTGGGGTTGTTGGTGCACCAGCCTTAACCTCCATCGCTTGGAAGCTGACCTGTCAGGGATCTGAAGAGCATCCCGGTCAGGGTGGCTCTGAGCCCCTCTCCCGAGGATGACACTTGAGGGTGAGAGGCCCACACCCAAGGCGTCACTGCTCTAGAAGAGGGTGACAGCTTCGCAGTTACAGCCCGTTTAGGAACTAAAGACTTGACCCAGGTGCTGACTGGGACACAGGTCACCGAGGCCAGGTCCAGCACAAATCCCAATCGCATCAGACCATTGTCCCAAGGTCAACCTCCCAAGATGCAGCTGAGGCGGGTTGTACGGCTGCCCACAGGATCCCTGGCGTACAGCGGAAGAGGCTAAGCTTCTGGATTCTGATGTTGCCTTCAGATGGGGAGGCCTGAATGCTCTCCCTCTCGGGATGGCTGGAGGTGCCTTAGCTTTACTCTAGAGCAGGGGTTCTCAACCTGTGGGTCGTGACCCCTTTGGGGGTCGAACGACCCTTTCACAGGGGTCACCTAAGACCATCGGAAAACACATATATAATTACATATTGTTTTTGTGATTAATCACTATGCTTTCATTATGTTCAATTTGTAACAATAAAATTGGGGTCACCACAACATGAGGAACTGTATTGAAGGGTCGCAGCATTAGGAAGGTTGAGAACCACTGCTCTAGAGGGTCTAGGGATGTGCTTCTCAGACCTGACTACACATTCCAATCTCCCTGGTGCTTTAAAAAAACCAGTGCCTGGGTCTCAACCCCTACAATTCATTCTCTCTCTCTGTAATTTGAAAAATTTATGTCTTTTTTATCAGCAAGTGCTGATTAAAAAGTCCCTGAATCATTTAATTTTTCCAGCTTTATTAAGGCATCATGAACAAATAGAAATTGTATATATTTAAGATGTACAATTTAATGTTTTTATGTACATATACATTGTGAAATAGTCATCACAATCAAGCTAGTTAACATATCCATCACCCCACTTCTAAGTTCTTATTCAATTATTCTGATGTCTGGGCATCAGTATCCTTTTTTACAAACATTTGAGGTGATTGTGATGAACAGCTAAGGCTGAGCATCAACCCATGAACCAGAAGGTCACCGTTTGATTCCCGGTCAGGGCACATGCCCAGGTTGTGGGTTTGAACCCCAGTAGGCACATGCAGGAGGCAGCCAACCAATGATTCTCTCTCATCATTGATGTTTCTATCCTCTCTTACTCTCCCTTCCTTTCTCTGAAGCAATAAAAAAATATTTTTTCAAAAAATCCCTGAATCATTTCACTTTTCTCTGCTTTAGTGAGGTATAATGGACAAATAGAAATTGTATATATTTAAGGTATATAACATTGGCCCTTCCATTTCTGTGCTCAGGGTTGTCATCACCTCCCCCTAGACAGACTGGGATTGCCCTAAAACAAGATCAGGTTGCTAACACTTGTATGTGGCAAGCACTATTACAAGCACTTAACTCTTACTAATCTTTTAATCTCATAACAACTTTACAGGGAAAATTCAATCATTCCCCCAATTTTATATATGAGACAACTCAGGCAGGCACTGAGAGGTTCAGTAACTTGCCTAAGGTCACACAGCAAATGGTGAAGCTAGGATTTGAACCCCAGCAGTAGGGCTCCTTGCCATTTTGTCATTGGAATAATGCATTAAAAGATCACATATAACATTATATATATTTTAGCTAATGACTTTTTATATAATGTTTAAAACATTTACATTTTTTTCAAAATTTTAGCTCTACTAAAATTCAACTTATATTTCTTGAAATGTAACAGAGACAGACAGTAAGAGTGATCTCTAATGGAGACATTGGTTGTGTTTATGGAAGCCAGTGTTATAAAGGTATTCTATTCTATGTACAGACTGTCCAGAATCTGCCGATAAAGAATTGTCAGCAGCCCTGACCTGTTTGGCTCAGTGGATAGAGCGTCGGCCTGCGGACTCAAGGGTCCCGGGTTCGATTCCGGTCAAGGGCATGTACCTTGGTTGTGGGCACATTCCCAGTGGGGGGTGTGCAGGAGGCAGCTGATCAATGTTTCTCTCTCATCGATGTTTCTAACTCTCTATCCCTCTCCCTTCCTCTCTGTAAAAAATCAATAAAATATATTTTAAAAAAAAAGAATTGTCAGCAAATGGACAGGATATAGAATCATAAAATATACCGGACATAAGAGCTGGAGAGGGTCCTATGGATCATGTAGTCCAGCCTCCTAATTTATTTTATTTATTTGTTCATTCATTCATTCATTCAAGTATCAGCACTCTTTGAGGACTTTATATGTGGCAGGCATATGCTGGGTGTGAAGCACATCAAGATGGCTAGAGCAACTTTTCTGACCACAAGGAGTTCAGCCCCAGGCTCTGAGAGTCCTGAGCTCAAAGAAATCTCTGGACTGAAATATGTATCAGCAACTGCTAATCATGAAAGTAGGATTTTAAAAAAACCCAACAATACCTTAAAATGTCTATGATCTTTTCATTTCTATAAAGAATGTATTCAGCCCTAGCCGGTTTTGCTCAGTGGATAGAGCGGTCCCAGGTTTGAATCTGGTCAAGAGCACATCCCAAGGTTGCGGGCTTGATCCCCAGTAGGAGGCATGCAGGAGGCAACCAATCAATGATTCTCTCTCATCATTGATGTTTCTATTTCTCTCTCCCTCTACCTTCCTCTTTGACAACATTAAAAATAAAAATATATTTTTAAAAAAGAAAGTATTTGTATATGTATTACTGTATTTAAAAATTAATTTTGAAAAGTTCATGCAAATTACCCTAGTTAGTAAAAACACAATGTAGTTCATTAGGCTAAGCAAAGGGTTTTGAAAGTTGTTTTTTGGTTTTTGTCCTAATGAAAATAGTAGATACTACTACAGAAACAAGTCGTTAAGTGAAAAGCCTATTTAAGTTGGGCATGCCTGTTTGAGTTGAGTGCACCTGTGCACTGGCTAGGACCTTGGGTGTAGGAACCAGCTTGAGCACAATGGGACCTACACAACAAGGAGACCGGGCCAGTCCATGACATCTAAGAGAGTTGGACTGCAGGCCGGCTGAACAGGACACAAGGGCTTTAGGGAACCCAGGACTCCCCTCTCCCGCTCCTAATTCTGCTCCTCTCTGTGCAGCTGCTTTGTTCTCTCTCAGATCAGCTTCTCCTGACTCCCAGATACGGTGGAGACTGGCTTCTGCCAACAGTTCTGAATTTGAATCTCCCCTTTCCCACAGAGCAGTGAGACTGTGGAAACCTCTCAGTTTCAATTCGGTTTCTTAGTGAAGGAGCTCACTGGCTCATTTTAGGTCAGTGCCCTGCCCCGATCTGATTATTTTTTAACATTGTAAGCTTCTCCCTTAAATAATGCTAACAAGAGCAAGTAGTCCCAATCAAGTG
>NW_005368707.1:6983086-6985551 GCF_000412655.1 Myotis brandtii | reverse complement strand
GGGCGGGGAAGGTGTGTGGGGTGAGGGAAGGGCAGGGAAGAGAGCTGATCAGAGAAAGTATAGGACAGTCTGTTCATTAGGCAACACATCTCTATTAAAAATACACTGATACAGCCCTGGCCTGGTGGCTCGGTTGGCTGGAGTGTCGTTCTGTGCATTAAAAGGCTGCAGGTTCAATTCCTGGTCAGGGCACATACCTGGGTTGCGGGTTGGGTACCCCCCCCCACACACACACACTCCCTATACCCTGGTCAGGGCTCATATGGAAGGCAGCTGATCGATGTTTCTCTTTCACACCTCTCTCTCTCTCTCTCTCTCTCTCTCTCTCATTTCTAATCAATGAACATATCCTTGGGTTAAAGGGAAATGGAAAAAATAAATACAATGATCCAATCAGCAATTCTTCTTCTGGATAGTTACCTAAAATAATTGAAAATGATCTCAAAGAGATATTTGTACAGTACATTCATAGCAGCATTACTTACAGTAGCAGAAAGGTGAAAGCAACCCGAGTTCATCAAAGGATGAGTGGATACAGTAAATGTGGCCTATACATACAGTGGAATATTATTCAGCCTTAAAAAGGAAGAAAATGCCAACTCATGCTACAGTGTGGATGAACTGTGAGGACGTTATGCTAATACTCCAGTCAGAAAAGGACAGATATTGTATGATTTTATCTGTTTGAGGTACCCAGAGTAATCAAATTTATAGGATAGAAAGCAGAATGGTGGTTGCCAGAGGCTGGGTGGAGGGGGATGGGAAATGAGTGTTTAATGGGCGCAGAGTTTCAGTTTGGGAAGATGAAAAAGAGTTCTGGAGGTGGATGGTTCACAACAAGGTGAAAGTACTTGATGCCATTGAACCGTAGACTTAAAAAATGGTTAAGATGGTAACTTTTATGTCATGGGTATTTTACCAAATTTAAAAGAAATAAAACAAAAATAATTTAATCTTTGATAAAGAAAACACATCTTAATTTCATAAGATGTTTGGAAGAAGTACACACTCAACTTTGGCAACCTGATGGAAAGGCTGCTCCCCACTTAGAAAGAAAGGGGCCCAGAAGGAGTCCAGCCCCCCTTTGGCTGGGCCCCTGACTAACTGGGTCGGCTCCAACAGTTAGGTCAGTCCTTCCTGCACACAGGTCAGCACTGGCTCCTGGGCTTCCTGACTCTGCCCTGGGGGTCTGGTCACGGCAGACAGCGGCTCGCCTCTGAGGAAACATCTTTCTCCTCACCAGATCCCTGAGCAATCTCCTCTTGGTCCTAAACTTGCCTATGCTGGTCTGTGGGCATTTCCAAGACCAGTGAGAGAGCCAAAGAAACAAAAACAAAACAGGACCACTTCTCCTCAGGTGCTCCCTTAAGAATCCTCCTCATCAGAGGAGGCATAGGTAAACGCCTATACTTGCTGCCTCTCACAACCACATCAAAACTACAACTAAAAGACAAAACGGATATCATCCAGAACCACAGGAAGCCTGGCTGTGTGGAAGTCTGACAACTAGAGGGAAAGAGAAAAGTGCATCTAGACTGGCAGGAGGTGCAGAGGTGCGGAAGAGCAGAGGTACGGAGGCAGGCGAAACGGGCTGGCAACTGGGTACGCTGTGGTCTTTTCCAATCGGGAGGGAGATACAAACTCCCGACTGCTCTGAACTCCAGTTCCGGGCGAGACTCTGGAAACCCACACTCATACAGGGAGAAACTGGACTGTCTGGCATCGGGCCGGAACTCGAGGGGGACTTTCTCTTAGAGGTGCTTGCAGCGTTCATTGTTCCTGCATGGGGCTGCGGGACACAGAGACCCAGGGATCTATCTGGAGCAGGGCCAATCTGCAACCATAGCTGTTTGCACCACCCTGTGATTCTCTGAGACGACACCCCACCCAATTTACAACCCCACCCAAGCTGTGAGCAGAGGCTTTTGCATATGAATGGCCTGGCCTTTTGCCTAACCCAGTGGTCCACAAACTCATTAGTCAACAGAGCCAAATATCAACAGTACAACAATTGAAATTTCTTTTGAGAGCCTAATTTTTTAAACCTAAACTATATAGGTAGGTACATTGTTATTAACTAAATTAGGGTACTCCTAAGGCTTAGGAAGAGCCACACTGAAGGGGCCAAAGAGCCGCATGTGGCTTGCGAGCTGCAGTTTGCTGACCACGGGCCTAACCTAATCTAACAAACTGAAGCTGGGTCAAAGAGTGCCAAAGCTTCCAAAAGAAGGCCTAAGGCTTGTCAGCAGCCTGCATTGCTTCACAGCTGCACCTTATCTGGGCACCTCCAAACCCCAAACAAAGAGGAAGAATCTGCAGATCTCTCTGTTGCTCCTGCTGGGTGGCCTAAGGCAGTGGCTGACATAGCACCTCCTTGGAGATCCAAGAGCCAGTGTACCCAGTGTTCAAAGTGAGACCACACCAGATTACAACTCTTCAGATCCATAAGAGACACACTCAAGGGA
>NW_005368707.1:6977254-6981731 GCF_000412655.1 Myotis brandtii | reverse complement strand
GAAGAAGAAAAAGGTAAAGATAAAAATTATGAACAACAAATACATATTTATCAACAAGTGAATCTAAAAATCAAGTGAATAAAAAATCTGTTGAACAGAATAAACTGGTGAATATAATAGAATCAGGGGCATAGAAAGGGAGTGGACTGACAATTCTTGGAGGGAAGAGGGTGTGGGGGGGCGGAAGAGACTGGACAAAAATCGAACACCTATAGACAAGGACAATGGGGTGGGGGTAAGGGCATGGGGTGGGGTGCGAACCGGGTGGAGGAGAGCTATGGGGAGAAAAAAGAGGAACAACTGTAATAATCTGAACAATAAAGACTTATTAAAAAAAAAAAAAAAGAATCCTCCTCATAGAGGCCAGAGGTGAAATCCCAGCTCCATTGTTTGCTTTTTGTGCAAGTCACTTAACATCTTTAGACCTCAGCTTCTTCATTTATAAGGCAGGCCTTCATGGGGTGACCTTAAAGATTAGATAAGAGTGTTGGGGCCCTAGCCGGTTTGCCTCAATGGATAGAGCATTGTTCTGCAGACTGAAGGGTCCCGGTTTCCATTCCAGTCACGAGCACACATGCTCGGGTTTCAGGCTCTATCCCCAGTAGGGGGCGTGCAGGAGGCAGCCAATCAATGATTCTCTCTCATCATTGCTCTTTCTATCTCTCTCTCCCTCTCCCTTTCCCTCTGAAATCAATTTAAAAAATTTTTTTAAAGAGTTTGGGTATATTTCTTTTCTGTTCTTATTGTTTGTTAAAGAGCCTATTCAGACTTCACTTGGTAAAGAGGATCTTAAAAATGAGGTCTATGTTACCAATAAAAACAAAGAAAACCACTCCCAGACCAGTAACAACTATGCCTAGGATGTTACTAGAACCTTACAAGGAAGAGAGGTGCCTCAGAGCAGCTTCAGTTAGGATGACCCATGGCCGTAATTTCGTGTTGGTCCCTCATTGCTCTCAAGGAATCAGGCATCTTCCTCCAAAACAAAAAATACACAAAAAAACAACACAAAACACCCACATTTCTTCCATCATACAATGGTCTGGAAGCTTTCAAATTGTTTCCATTCACTTGTCATAATTAAAAATAAATTAATTAACACCAGGGTTTTATAGATATTGTATAATAGATGATGATCTGCTCATTATCAAGACACTTATCTCATTAAATTCAGGTCACTTGAAAGAGATGTAGAAAAACTTGGGTAGGGTGAGTGGGAATGAAAATAGCTAGAGGGTTGGAAACTAGGACTTAATAGATGGCAAAGACAGCTTTAGGAAAAAATATTAGGCTGACCAAAATTTTGAGTAATCTGAAAATTTTATATATCTTTCTTTCACATTTCAGAATTTCACTCTGGTCTCACAGGCTCTCCCAGTCACACAAACTCCCTTTCATACATCCCTACACAGAAGACTTCACTCACACAAGCCCACATTCACCACTTGTTAACACCTGTCCTGTTCACACAGACACTCTTTCATAAATTCCCTCAACAGAGGAACCCGGACACCAGTCAATGTGCGTGTATGTACACACACACACACACACTCACACCATATATCAACATTCCAGGTCTCAGTCCCTCAGATTGACCTGACCGCTGTTCCTGCTTCTCTCAGCTTTCATCCAAGCTCTCCACATAAATCCCTTCCACAGAACTTATTGAGGGACCATGGCCAGGTGCTGTCGTGACCCCTGGAGGCAATAGAACCAAGTAAGGAACTGGTCTTTTGCTCTCAAGGAGCAGAGTTTGCTTGAGAAAGGGGTTGGGGAGGGAGGGAAATCATGTAAAAATCTAAATGCATGGGGTAAGGAAGGCCCTAAAATTGAAGGAGAGCAAAAGGAAAGTGAGGGCAAAGGGGAGAGAAGGGGAAGTGTGGACACAAGGAAGAGGTCTCTCCTACCAGGAGAGGTTAGGAAACAGACGTAATGAAGAGAGGGAAGCACTTGAGAGTAATCTTGAAGAATTAGAAAGACATTGCCAGGTGAGCAATGAGGACAAGGTGGTTCACCAGAGAGAGAATGTGAAGAAAGGGAGAGCCCACATGGCATGACAAGGGTGTGATATACCAGAACTCAGAGGGGAAGACAGAGGAGATGGGGGTGGAGAGGTAAACGGGGACAGGTAATGAAAATCTTTTTTTTAAAATATATTTTATTGATTCTTTACAGAGAGGAAGGGAGAGGGATAGAGAGTTAGAAACATTGATGAGAGAGAAACATCGATCAGCTGCCTCCTGCACACCCCCCACTGGGGATGTGCCCGCAACCAAGGTACATGCCCTTGACCGTAATCGAACCTGGGACCCCTGAGTCCGCAGGCTGATGCTTTATCCACTGAGCCAAACCGGTTAGGGCATGAAAATCTTTCTATGCCACGCAAAGTAATCTAGAATTTATTCAATATTAGGGGAAAGTCACTCAGGATGCTTTTTGTTTGTTTTTTTGTCAACGCAGGTGGCAAGTCACAGAAAAAGTCAATTCTGGAGATTAAACTAATAAACAAAATGGATTAACTCATATAACTGGAAGCCCACAGGAGAGGCATACTATGCTCAGTGTCATTTTCACCTGTTTCCTATTCCATCCTCGTCATCTTGTTCACTCTTCTCATGATCACAAAATGGCGGCAATGGCCTCAGGAACTGCATCCTCACACAGCAACATCCAGAGGCAGAAAATAATTATCTCTTTTTGTGTGTGTCTCCTTTTGAGGATTAGAATCCTATCCTTGTGTCTCTTTTTAAAAAACTAATATCCTTTCCCAGGATCTCCCCCACTCCAGCTTTCTCTCTCCCCTAAAGTTCACACGCCCTTTCCTAAGTCAATGTTTAGCAAGGAGATTTACTTGATTGGTTGACTAATCAAGACCCTGCATATGGAGTCCAGGGCTCTCTGAAACCCAGAGCTGACAGAGAACTGGACAAATCTTGGCTCTGTTGGTAGAGAATGGGGTGGCAGCTGCCATCACTGTGCTGTGCATCCCTGGAGGGTCTTAGGTGGTGGTGTGGTATGATCAGACTTGCACTGTAGAAAGATGAAATCTGACAGTAGTTCACAGGATAGAGGAGAATGAGACTAGTGGCAGGAAAACAAGCAACAGAGGGTTTGAAATGATAGCCTATAAGCAAATGCGTCCATACAAAAGTGAATGGTATTTAAGTCATGGAAGTGATAGAAGGTAGATACAATGATGAGGGAGAAGGAGGAGTTCAGGTGACCCCTGGTTTCTTGGGGGTACTCCCGTTTCCCTCTGCCAAATTCACCTGAGAGACCCCAGCAAAGCCGCATTGGGATTCTTTAAAAGAAGAGCTTTCAAAACCTTAGAGATTCCACTGAGAATGAGTGTCACGTGTATGTGGTCCTTCTGCCACCAACTCATCTTCTTTTTGAATGTTCTAACCCAGTGGTTGGCAAACTGCGGCTCGGCAAACCATGGTTCGTGAGCCACATGCGGCTCTTTGGCCCCTTCAGTGTGGCTCTTCCACAAAATACTGACTTTGATGGCAGATAACAAATCCTTTTCTAACTCAAGTGGTTTCCAAATTCTTAGCTTTCATCAGAATTGAAAAAAGATTTAATAGACCTATCAGTTGATAGCTCCTTACAAACAATATTTTTAAAAAATATTTTTTATTGATTTTTAGAGAGAGAGAAGGATAGAGAGACAGAAATATCGATGAGAGAGAAACATCATTGATCGGCTGCCTCCTGCATGCTCCTCTCCAGGGATCGAGCCTGCAACCTGGGCATGTGCCCTGACCAGGAATCATATAAAGTTCTCTTGGTTCCTGGGTTTACACTTAACTACTGAGCCACACTGGCTAGGCAACAAACAATATTTGATGGCAGATTGCTATATGATTTTTGGCATGTAATTCAGAAAACTTTCAAAGAATTGAGTGACATTGCTATAATAAAACTTCTTGCTTCATCTATTTATTTATGAGAAAAAGCTTCACCAGCTCTTCTATTCATAAAAATTAAAAACAGGAAGAATATTATTGCTGAATCTTGTCTCAGTCTAACAATAATAATAGTTATCCACATATATAAATTAATTTGCAAAAAAACACACTCATTTCATGAAGAGATGTTTAATGGCTATTAAACATCTATGATGACTTGTTGTTTATCATTTATTAGATAACTAGAGGCCCGGTGCACAAAAATTTGTGCACTCGGGGGGCAGGGGAAGGGGGGTCCCCCAGCCCGGCCTGTGCCCTCTAGTCTGGGACGACCCCTCGGGAGATAACGACCTGCTGGCTTAGGCCTGCTCCCGGGTGGCAGAGGGCAGGCCCAATCCCTAAGTGCAGCCCCTGGTCAGGCTCAGAGCAGGGCCGATTGGGGAGTTGGGGCGCCGCCCCGTCATGCACAGAGCAGGGCGGATCAGGAGGTTGGGGCGCTGCACCCTGTCACACTCAGGGCAGGGCCAATGGGGAGGTTATGGCTCTACCCCGTCACACACAGAGCA
>NW_005368707.1:6959625-6977064 GCF_000412655.1 Myotis brandtii | reverse complement strand
CCGCCACTGTCACACTTGGGGCAGGGCCGATGGAGAGGTTATGGCTCTACCCTGTCACACACAGAGCAAGGCCCGTGGAGGGGGGTTGGGGCGCCACCCTCTATCACCCACAGAGCAGGGCCGATCAGGGGGTTGTTGTGCTGCACCCTGTCAAACACAGAGCCGCAGGGCAATCAGGGGATTGGGGAGCTCCCCCCTATCAGGCACAGAGCAGGGCAGATCAGGGGGTTGGGGTGCCTTCCCCTGTCACAAATAGAGTAGGGAGGTTGTGGCCCCGCCCCCTGTCACACACAGAGCCGCAGGGCGATCAGGGGGTTTGGGCGCTGCCCCCTGTCATGCTGATCCCGGTGCCGGGAGCCTCGCTGCTCCGCTGATCCCGGTGCTGGGAGGCCTATTACCCTTTTACTATATAGGATAGAGGCCTGGTGCATGGGTAGGGGCTGGCTGGTTTGCCCTGAAGGGTGTCCTGGATCAGGGTGGGGGTCCCCACTGGGGTGCCTGGCCAGTCTGGGTGAGGGGCTGAGGGCTGTTTTCCGGCTGGCGAGTGACTAAAGCTTCCAACCGCTCCTTGTTTTCTTCTCTTTTTTTTTTTTTTTTCTGGGCCAGCTTTAGCTCTGAGGCCTCGCTGCTGAAAACATAGATACAATGTTGCGGTCCGAGCCCGGCTGAATGGAAGCCCTTTTCTGGGGTTTTGTTTAGCTTCTTATTTGCAACATAGTATATAGTTGCTTAGAGTTGCAACTGAGAGGCTGGCAAGTTAGGCGGGGAACGTTGGAGTCTGCAGCAAGCAAGCCTCGTGCTCGCTTCAGTGCCTGGCTGCCGGCCACCATCTTGGCTGACAGTTAATTTGCATATACTCACTGATTAGCCAATGAAAAGGGTAGCGGTCGTACGCTAATTACCATGTTTCTCTTTTATTAGTGTAGATTATGTTGTTTGCCCAGTTATGCACTAATATTAATTGTAATAACAATTCAATCCAGAAGAAAAAAATTAACAGTAGGGATTATGGTTTCAGAAACAATATAAACTGGCAGAAAAAGCATGATAGGGTGATAAATAAAAAAGTTACAAGCTTAAAGATATATTGCATTAGAAAAATAGTTTGTGAAAAAGTGGAATGGAAAGACCCTAGGGCCTTGGCACTTTCTATTTCATCCCAGTGGACTGGAAATAAGAGTTAAATGAGAAAGAGAAAAAAATATGTCACATTTCCAATTGTTAAAAAAAAGCATGTTCACGTGTGGGTTTTTGTTGTTGTTGTTAATCCTCACCTGAGGATATTTTTTCCATTGATTTTTAGAGAGTGGAAGAGAGGAAGGAGGGGGGGAAGAGAGAGAGAGAGAGAGAGAGAGAGAGAGAGAGAGAGAAAGGGGGAGAGAAACATTGATGTGAAAGAGATATACAGATTGGTTGCCTCCTGCACACGCTTGACAGGGGCCAGGGATCAAACCTGCAACCTAGATATGTCCCTTTGACCGGAAATCAAACCCGCCACCCTTCAGTGCCCGGGCTGAAACTCTAACCACAGAGCCACACCAGCTAGGGCTGTTCATGTGGGTTTTTTTTTTTTAATGGATTCCATTGGAGACACCTAAAAGAGCAATGTAGCAACTTTACTTAAAAATGTTAGTGCTTCATATGACAAACCTACAGCGAACATCATACTAAATGGGCAAAAACTAAAACCATTTCCCCTAAGAACAGGAACAAGTCAGAAATGTCCACTTTCACCACTCTTATTCAACATAGTACTGGAAGTCTTAGCCACAGCAATCAGAAAAGAAGAAGAAATAAGAGGCATTCAAATTGGAAAGGAGGAAGTAAAACTGTCATTATTCACAGATGACATGATATTGTACATAGAAAACCCTAAAGACTCCACCAAAAACTACTATATTTAATAAATGAATTTGGCAATATAGTAAGAATCAAAATCAACACCCAAAAACTGATGGCTTTTTTATACACCAATAATGAATTCTCAGAAAGAGAAACTAAACAATCCCATTTACCATTGCAATAAAAAACCAAAATACTTAGGAATAAACTTAACCAAGGAGGTAAAAGACCTGTACTCAGAAAACTACAGGACATTGAAAAAAAGAGATAGAGGAAGATATAAACAAGTGGAAGAATATACCGTGTTCATGGATTGGTAGAATCAACATCATTAAAATGGCCATACTATCCAAGGCAATCTACAGATTCAATGCAATCCCTATTAAAATATCAATGGCATATTTCACAGAGCTAGAACAAGTACTCCAAAAATTTATATGGAATCAAAAAAGGCCCTGAATAGCTGCAGCAATCTTGAGAAAGAAAAACAAAGTTGGAGGAATCACAATACCAGATTTCAAGTTATACTACAAAGCCACCATAATCAAACAGCCTGGTACTGGCACAAGAACAGGCATATAGATCAATGGAACAGAACAGAGGACCCAGAAAATGATCCAAACCATTATGCTCAATTAATATTTTACAAAGGAGGCAAGTACATACAATGGAGTCAAGAGAGTCTCTACAATAAATGGTGTTGGGAAAATTGGACAAATACATGCGAAAAAATGAAACTAGACCACCAACTTACACCATACACAAGAATAAACTCAAAATGTATAAAAACCTTAAATGTAAGGCATGAAACCATAAAAATTCTAGAAGAAACCATAGGCAGCAAAATCTCAGATATCTTTTGTAGCAATATGTTCACAGACATATCTGCTAAGGCAAAGGAAACTAAGGAGAAAATAAACAAATGGGACTACATCAAAATAAAAAGCTTCTGCACAGGAAAAGAAACCATCAACAAAACCAAAAGAGAGCCCACTCTATGGGAGAACATATTTGGCAATGATACACCATCAGGTGTACCTCTGTCTCTAGCTGACTCTCATCTCTCCTTGGCAGAGAATCCCTGCTGATTTTCACAGCCAGATGTTTTATGGGTGCCTCTACAGCTCTGGCATGGAGTTGAGGCCCCACATTCCTCGAGGGGAACTTTTGCAGCTGAGATATCCCTCCGGATTCTCAGCCACCATCCATGAAACTGGGCAGGCCTTTTCACATCTCCATTCTTCTTACCAGTCTTGATGTGGCTTATTCTGTAAATCCTTGGTCATAAGATTTCTGTTCAGCTAGTCTTTGGTTGGTTATTCAGATTGATTGTTATATATTTTAGTTGTAATTCCAGTTTGGTTCTGGGAGGAGGTGAGTATAACTTCTACTTACTCTGCCACCATCTTCACACCCCATTATAAGCCAAATTTAGAATGCCTGCCTTGCTCTCCCTCCCAAAGCACCCTGTGTTCACCCTCCGAAAATTCATGTCTTCCCTTACATAGGGGCTTTCTTAGAAGCTTTTTTGCCTACACTGACCTTTCCAAGATAATTCTTTGTTTTTATCTATGCCTTTGGTGCACACAATTTATTTTGTCATTAAAAAAAATACACACAACTGTTTCCAGTGTGTATACCTTCCAAGTTGGACTGTATACTATTGAGGGCAGGGACCCAATTATGTAATACTTATTGATTGTTCCTGACAAAAACCATTCTAGATATAGACTCTCATCACTAAATGACCAGTTCAGATGTCCCCAAAATAGTCCATGGAATGTTAATAAGGACTCCATGAATAAAGATGGTGTGGTCAATTACATTTGGGTAATGCTAAACAAAAACAGATTTTCCAGCTGCAAGACTTGTCAGAGTCTTTAAACTACTCCTGTGCATTGAACCTGGTGGGTAGGAGCAAGATAGAGTCTGTAGTATTTCTCAAATTTACTTATACCCTGGAGCCCTTTCATCTTGGAGCATCTTGTAGTACTAGTGTGTCCAAACTTTGGGGAACCTACACCTTAATAAATTCCCCAGAGCTGGAGTGGAACTGGGATGTCAGTAGGATAATGCGCTGGTAAGATGCATCTTGGCATCTAGTAGGAGGAAGAGGGCCAGGGATCACACCTGCCATTTTCCAGTCCTGTGGCTCCCCAGGCCAGTTGTGTAGGGCTTAGCTGAGCAGAATCCCCACACAGGCTTGCCTTCAAAAGCATCCCAGGAGGATGGAAAGATGGGGGCCTGTGTGCCTTTTTCCTTTGGCATGGCTCAGCCTCAGGCTTCCTGAGGTGACTCAGTTCCTCTCTTCTCTGGGCCTGCCTCAAGCAGTGCCTACACACAGCTGTCTGTCTGGCCGAGCACTGGCCCAGCTGCCCAGGACCGTGGCGGACTCAGAATACAAGCCATACATTCACTGGGTTTCTGGACAGTCAGGGACCCCAGCCAGCGAGGCCCACACTTCTTATCCCACAGACCTCATTTATATGTTCTTCCACGGGCTTTGCCAAAGCAGCCTTTCCTTTCCTTTTGCCTAGATAGCCCATCCTGAAAGAAAGCAGCTGTTTCATCTCCAGAGAGAGAAAGAGAGTGCACCCTTTGTTCAAAGGCATAGCCAACTCTCCAGGTGCCAGCTCAGGCCCAGGTTATCAATAATACCTCTGTCCCTGCAAATGTGTGCAGGATCCTGCCCTCCAGGCACTCTCTGGCTAGGAAAGTGCCTGATACCAACATGGAACAAAGAGCAAGCATCTGCTGGTCTCTGTGAAGTGCTGGATGCATTGCACTGACCACAGGCCAGGAGGAAGTCAGAGCAGAGAGACATCTGGGTGTTGTGGCTACAGGATGTCTCAGAGAGAGATGAGCGGAATCTAGATAGATTGGTAAAATTTTTGTTTTGTTTTTATATAGTATCTTCAGCTTTTTCTCTCTGGATTATAAAATGATTGCATGATCACTGTCCAAAACTTGAAAAATACTAAAACTCTCAAGAAAACTAAAGCAAGGCCCTGATCGTTTTGGCTCAATGGATAGAGCGTCGGCCTGCGGACTGAAGGGTCCCAGGTTCGATTCCGGTCAAGGGCATGTATCTTGGTTGTGGGCGCATCCCCAGTGCGGAATCTAGATAGATTGGTAAAATTTTTGTTTTGTTTTTATATAGTATCTTCAGCTTTTTCTCTCTGGATTATAAAATGATTGCATGATCACTGTCCAAAACTTGAAAAATACTAAAACTCTCAAGAAAACTAAAGCAAGGCCCTGATCGTTTTGGCTCAATGGATAGAGCGTCGGCCTGCGGACTGAAGGGTCCCAGGTTCGATTCCGGTCAAGGGCATGTACCTTGGTTGCGGGCGCATCCTCAGTGGGGAGTGTGCAGCTGATCGATGTTTCTCTCTCATCGATGTTTCTGACTCTCTATCCCTCTCCCTTCCTCTCTGTAAAAAATCAATAAAATATATTTTTAAAAAAAAACGAAAGGAAGAAATATACTAATATTATAACTTTTTCTCAATGCACATATATGTATTTTTAATACAAAATTGGATGAAAAACAATTGGATGAGTCTGTGAATGTGTGTGTATATATACAGGGTATCCTAAAAAATGTATACACACTTTGAGTAATTATTAATTCCAAAGGGTTAAATCTAAAAAGAAAGAAGCATTAGAATTAATAATTATTCAAAGTGTGTACACATTTTTGGGACACCATATATATATATGCACATGCATATATACTTGTGCATAATCAGAATAAACATACTTCTGGCAGTGGTTCTCAACCTTAACTGTTCATCACAATCACCTCAAATGTTTGTAAAAAAAAATACTGATGCCCAGACCCCAGGCTAATTAAATAAGAACCTTAGAAGTTGGGGTGATGGATATGTTAACTAGCTTGATTATGATGATTATTTCACAATGTATATCAAAACATTAAATTGTACACCTTAACTATATACAATTTATATTTGTTAGTGATGCCTTAATAAAGCTGGAAAAATTAAATGATTCAGGGACTTTTTAATTAGCACTTGCTGATAAAAAAGACATGAATTTTTCAAATTATACACACACACACACACACACACACACACACACACAGAATTGTGGGGGTTGAGACCCAGGCATTGGTATTTTTAAAGCACCAGGGAGATTGGAATGTGTGGTCAGGTCTGAGAAGCACATCCCTAGACCCTAGAGCCATGGTTGGCAAACTGAGGCTCGCGAGCCACATGCGGCTCTTTGGCCCCTTGAGTGTGGCTCTTCCACAAAATACCACAAAATACCACGTGCGGGCGCGCACGTACAGTTCGATTGAAACTTCGTGGACCATGCATAGAAGTTGGTATTTTGTGGAAGAGCCACACTCAAAGGGCCAAAGAGCTGCATGTGGCTCGCAAGCTGCCGTTTGCCGAGCCGCAGTTTGCCGACCACTGCTAAAGCTAAGGCACCTCCAGCCATCCTGAGAGGGAGAGCATTCAGGCCTCCCCATCTGAAGGCAACAGCAGAATCCAGAGCTTAGCCTCTTCCACTGTACGCCAGGGATCCTGTGGGCAGCCATACAACCTGCCTCAGCTGCTGCATCTTGGGAGGTTGACCTTGGGACAATGGTCTGATGCGATTGGGATTTGTGCTGGACCTGGCCTCGGTGACCTGTGTCCCAGTCAGCACCTGGGTCAAGTCTTTAGTTCCTAAACGGGCTGTAACTGCGAAGCTGTCACCCTCTTCTAGAGCAGTGACGCCTTGGGTGTGGGCCTCTCACCCTCAAGTGTCATCCTCGGGAGAGGGGCTCAGAGCCACCCTGACCGGGATGCTCTTCAGATCCCTGACAGGTCAGCTTCCAAGCGATGGAGATTAAGGCTGGTGCACCAACAACCCCAGCCCCCCAGGTGCCACTCCCAAAGCTGGGGCGCTCAGGAAATGGCCTGTGGTTCAGTCTCTTAGGTCAAACGGCAGGAGACTGCAGAGGAAGCAAGCGGGTCTTGGTCATCTCAGGCTACTGGAGAGGGACCCAGGCCTGTGTTGGCACAGCACCCCCAGGGGTGGAGGCTGGATGGTGGAGACCGAGTGCTCTGCTTTAGCTGCTGCCCAGGTAGCAAAGGGCCTTCCCTTCATTTCTCTGGGGAGAGATGAGCCCCAGGAGACTCTCAGTCTAGGACAGTGATGGCGAACCTTTTGAGCTCGGCATGTCAGCATTTTGAAAAACCCTAACTTAACTCTGGTGCCGTGTCACATATAGAAATTTTTTGATATTTGCAACCATAGTAAAACAAAGACTTATATTTTTGATATTTATTTTATATATTTAAATGCCATTTAACAATGAAAAATCAACCAAAAAAATAAGTTATCGTGTCACCTCTGACACACGTGTCATAGGTTTGCCATCACTGGTCTAGGATCTCAAGCCCAAGGTCTGACGAATCTCAGCAATCTTCAAGATCAGCTCTTTCTGGTTCCACAGACAAAATGCCCAAGGAATGCTGGGTCAGGACCTCCCCAAGGCCCCTACCCCTGATTTGAACCAACTCTTCACCTCATCTCTTCCTTCACTATCCCTCCTTCCCCTCCCATTAGTCCTGATAAAAGTGATTCATTTTCTGAACAATGAAGATCTATCCATTCAAGGTTATCTTCTTTCAGAAAGATAACCCTTCCATTACCAGTATATCACTTGCTTACTCTTTCCTACTCTAAAGTGATTCTTCAGCTAACCAAGAGAACTTGCTCTAGTGGGATATCTTTCGCTACCTACACACTCTTGTAGCTTCCTCTTGGAATACTATTATGATATTATCATGTTCCCATGTCTTTCAAAACATTTCTGATATACAAACTCCTCTCACACATGCACCATAATGTGTGCCCTGCTGTTTTATTTAGATTGTTTCCAATTTTTCACTTTTGTAATAAATATACTTTAAACTCCCTTGTACATGAATCTTTGTACATGAACTAATAAGTATGGGATTTTTGATGGGGGTTGGGGGAAACAGTACAGAGGTGGCAAAAAGAGGTGGAATAAATATAAGGCAAATTTAGGGGACCAGGGAATTATAAAAAACCCTTGAATTCAGAGTGATGTTAAAATGTTTAATTGGCACAGGATTAACACTGACCAATCTGAATCAAGGCTAGCTGTGAGAGCAGAGCAGGGTTCTAGAGGTTCCTTGCTGGGCCAAGCATCACCCCTTTAGATAATGGCTTATGGAAAGTGGGGGTTCTAGAGGAAAGCCTGGGGCACCTGGGGTGATAGAGGGCATTAGGAAGATGGCTCTGGAAAGCAGCTATTGATCAACTGGTGAGGAAGTATTTTGATATTTTATTTTATTTACTTATTAGATATTTATTGTTGAAAGTATTGCATATGTACCCCGCCCCCCATTGACCACTTCTAGCCTGCCCCTGTCCCTGCCCCAGGTTTGCACCACCCTATTGTCTGTGCTCATGGCTATGCATATATGCATACAAATTCTTTGGTTGATCTCTTCCCATCCACCCTCCCCCAACTTCCCTCTGAGATTCGTCAGTCTGTTCCATACTTCTGTGTCTCTTGATCTATTTTGTTCAACAGTTTATTTTGATATTTAGCAACTTGCCATAACAGTGCTTGCGTGCAGAATACCAGCTCCTTTATGGTGCTCTCATGGAGTATTCCACGGAGCTGTAGAATGTTCCATGGCTTTTTCAAAGCTTTTCTCAGCTAACACGTCATCTGTCCTAGTGGTGATGGTGGAGGGCAAATGTTTCTTGGCTTCCTTGTAGAGATAACAGGAAAAGTGAGACACAGAGAAGGGCTTATAACTGTCTCTATAGACTCAAGAAAGTCATTGGTCATGCTGGGAATAGAACATGAGGCTAGTGATGCAGATAAGCTCTGAATGGAGACAGCTCCTGACAGAAAATTTCACTAGGAGACTTCAAGCCAGTTTCCATCAGGATTGATAATATTTCCATGACACACAGGGGAAAAAGCTATAAAGAAGCTCATGACACTCTGGCTAGGTCTTAGAGAAATGAATGTATTTCATAGGAAAGTAAGAAACCAGAAAGGTTTTAGATATGTTGTCCTGACTCCTGAAGTCCTCATTTCCCGCACCGTGTCAACATAGTCAGCTCTAGAGGGACTTCAAATGAGTTAAAACTTTTTTGCAAACTGTCACTATCTTGTTCAAGAAACAAGCCTTCATATTTATATCTAAGGTGTTTCCTTCACACTGCTTCTGAGGCTTGAGGAGGTGGGAGGAAAGGTGATCATCTATATTCTTCATGGGGGCTCCTAAGGAAGCCGAGTTCTGGGGACCCCCTGGTTTCAAGGGTTATGAGTCTCCTTCTTGGTACAATCCTTAACTCACCTTATCAAATGGGTGGTGGTGGGAGGTGGGGCTCAGGAGCATAATTAGTCCATTGGAAAGAAAGTGAAATAAAGGAACATGTTATAGTCTTAACATTAGGTATAGACAATGGGCTTTTATATATTTATTTCGGGATAGAGCTTACTGTTGGGCTATGGCATCTGGTGATCTCATTTGCATGGAAACCCTCTCACCAAAGACCATTTCCACCTACAATTATGATGGGTCAGGTGATAAGTTGAGTTGCTGCTCTTATCAAAATTAAAATTGCACTGACAAAGTTAAACAGGGTAGGAGGACTTTATTCTAGACTATTTCAATAGAATAGAGAGAAGAGCTGGGGTGGGGGGAAGAGCAGGACACCTGTGTTGGCTAGTTAGCCTTCACAATTGGAGTAAGGAACCCACCAAAGTCAGGCATGTACCCTCCTACAGAGACTGGGAGGAGGGGGGTGTTGTTGCCTCCAATGTTTTCATTTAAAAAAGATGGTTCCCAGGTCCCTGGGAAAGAAATTTCCTGGGTTGCAAAACTAGCAAGAAGCTGGGAGAAGATTTGTATAAGTTTCAAAAGGGCAGAATAATTGCAAGTTATTACTTACTTAATTGCAAGTTTTCTAAAGTAAATGCTCTAAATAAAGAAAGGTCAGGGGCCATAGTCAGGAAGAAACCTGTCTAAAGTTTAGTCAAGGTGAAGGGAATGTTAAGGATGCCTTGCTCGCCCTCTAAGGCAATTCATAAATAAATTTCAAAATTCATTTCTTCTGGTTGAGGAAAACCCTTAACCCAGTGATACACAAACTTGGACATCTGGAGTCCCTGTACAGGTACCTTCTTCTGAATAGTCCATTGAAATGAACTCATAAATGCTTCCTTTTAATGCCTTCAACTAAGAGTGTTTTCACTGATTAAGTCAACAAACATTTATGGAGTATCTATTCTGTGCCAGACACCATTTCAGGTATGAATGAGGTGGACACTTCTGCTAAAAGAGACTTCACAGCAGTGAAGGAAGGAATAAATGAACATTTAAAATATAATGTGAAAGTCCCTCAAAAAAGTCAAACATGACCCAACAATTCCATTCTTAGGTATCTACCCAACAGAAATGAGAACATCTGTCTATACAAAAAAGTATGCAAGAATGTTCAGAACAGAATTATTCATAATAACCAAATGGTAGAAACAACCAGACGTTCTTTAACTGGTGAATGGATAAAATGGTCTATCTCTACAGTAGACTGTTACTCAGCAGTGAGAAGGAATGAGGTAGTGATACATGCTACAACATGGAGGAGCCCTGAACACAGTGTTATGAAAGAAGCCAGTCACAGCAGGTCATGTGTTGTATGATTCCATTTAGATGGAGTGTCTAGAATAGGCAAATCCACAGAGACAGAAAGCAGATCAGTGGTGATCTAGGGCTTTGGGGTTGAGGGGCATGGGGAGTGACTGCTAATGGGTATGAAGTTTCTTTTGGTGGTGATGAAAGTGCTTCAAAATTGCCTGGTGATGGTTTGGTATCATCACAAAATTATGGTTATGGGAAAATGGAAAGAGCCCTGGATTTGACCTCAGAAGACCTGGTTTGAATCCTAAAGTATTGTAGGCTTGATTTTTCCAATGCCATGTCCTTTGAGCTCTCTCTTTTCTTTTTTTATTTTTTTTATTTTTTATTAAATCTTTATTGTTCAGGTTACATTTGTTCCTCTTTTTTTCCCCCCATAACTCCCCTCCTCCCAGTTCCCACCCCACCCTCTGCCCTCACTCCCCACCCACTGTCCTCATCCATAGGTGCCCCTCCATAACTCCCCTCCTCCCAGTTCCCACCCCACCCTCTGTCCTCATCCATAGGTGCACGATTTTTGTCCAGTCTCTTCCTGCATCTCCCATTTCCCTTTCCCCCCCAAGAATAGTCAGTCCATTCCCTTTCTATGTCCCTGATTCATTATAATCACCAGTTCATTCTGTACATCAGATTATTTATTCACTTGGTTCTTAGATTCACTTGTTGATAGATGCATGTTTGTTGTTCACAATTTGTATCTTTACCTTTTTCTTCTTCCTCTTCTTAAAGGATACCTTTCAGCATTTCGTATAATACTGGTTTAGTGGTGATGAACTCCTTTAGCTTTTCCTTATCTGTGAAGCTCTTTATCTGACCTTCAATTCTGAATGATAGCTTTGCTGGATAAAGTAATCTTGGTTGTAGGTTCTTGGTATTCATCACTTTGAATATTTCTTGCCATTCCCTTCTGGCCTGCCAAGTTTCTGTTGAGAAATCAGCTGACAGTCGTATGGGTATTCCCTTGTAGGTAATTGAGTCTCTTTCTCTTGCTGCTTTTAAGATTCTCTCTTTGTCTTTTGCTCTTGGCATTTTAATTATGATGTGTCTTGGTGTGGTCCTCTTTGGATTCCTTTTGTTTGGGGTTCTCTGCGCTTCTTGGACCTGTAAGTCCATTTCTTTCACCAGGTGGGGGAAGTTTTCTGCCATTATTTCTTCAAATAGGTTTTCAATATCTTGCTGTCTCTCATCTTCTGGCACCCCAATTATTCTGATGTTTGTACGCTTGAAGCTGTCCCAGAGGCTCCTTACACTATCTTCGTATTTTCGGATTCTTTTTTCATTTTGCTTTTCCGGTTGGGTGTTTTTTGCTTCTTCGCATTTCAAATCTTTGGCTTGATTCTTGCGCTCCTCTGGTCTGCTATTGGGTGTCTGTATAATATTCTTTATTTCAGTCCGTGTATGCTTAATTTCTAGTTGGTTCTTTATCATAGCATCGAGGGTCTCATTAGTTTTCGTGACTCTCTCCTCAAGTTTATTGACAGCTTCTAGCACATTTTTGCAAGCCCTCAAAATTGCGATTTTTAGCTCTATATCCTCCATTTCTGTCATGTTTTTTTGTCTCCGCATTTTTTATGCTTTCTTGGTGCACCCCCTAGTGGTCTTTGTGCGCAGTCTTGTTCTAGTTGAGCCTTGATTGTTGTAGTTAATACTAGAGGGATTTGACCACCAGGCCGACTGGCTGTGTGAATCAGCTGTGTCTGCCGCGGAAAACTTCTGTCCTCTGGGGAGGTGCTAATCTAGCCTTTGCCTGAGGCGATCCGGCAAATGGCTCTGCGCAGGGCTTGGGCGGGGCGGGCTCAACAGGGCGGGCGGAGGGAGCCGTTATGGTGCCCTCAGTCCTGTTCCCAGAGGCTCTGCTTCTCAGAACCCCCGGAACCGCTGCAAACCTCGGAGGGAAAGCTGCCTTCCAACTGATGCCAGACACTCCCGCTTCTCCCGTTTGGGTCCGAGTCCCCAGCGATTCGCCCGTATCTGGAGCTCAGAGTCTGAGACTCCCCCCTGACCGAAAACGACAACCGCGCTCTCAGCCACCAGCCCGCTTTGCGCGCGCACCTCCGCACCTGAGTTTTTTCCACACTGCGCCTCCTCTGAGCCTCGGTGTGCTGTTATTTTTCCTTCTAGTTGAAGAGTCTCTCCTCAGCCAGCCTTCCTGTGGTTCTGGGTGATGTCCGTTCCGTCTTTTAGTTGTATCTTTGAAGTGGTTGTTTGCGGCAGCAGTCTCAGGTGTTTACCTATGCCGCCATCTTGGTCTCCCCTCTGAGCTCTCTCTTCTTTCTGTTTTCTCCACCTCACTGAGTGATCTCGCCACCCATCTATCCAGCTGCCAAACTAGAAACTCGGCAGCCATCTGAAATGCACGCCTCCAAACCTCTCACTGCCCCTAGATAGTCAGTCATCAAATCCTATTAATTATATTTCTTCAATCTTTTTAAATGCGCTGTCCTCTCCATTCCTGCTTTCTCCTGCCTTTTGCCAACATTATCTCTCACCTGTACTATTGCAAAAGCCTCCTCTCAGTCTCACCACTTGAGTCGAATCTCTCTCATTCTCCATATGGCTGGGAGGGTGGTGTTTATAAAAGAAACCTCATGTCGCTTCCTTGCTCAAAATCATTCAATGGTCATTACTGTCATGATAGCAAACAAATACACAATGCTCTGCAGGCATGATTTTAAGAACTCTGGATGCATTAACTGTAATGCTTGCATCAATCCATTGAGAGAGGAAGGAATGGGGCAGAGAGAGGTAAAATGACTTGCCCAAGGCCAACCAGCTGCTTAAGTCTAAAGCTAGGATTGAACCCAGGGAACCTGGCCCGGGGCCTGTGCTTATAGTCACACTATACTGCCTCACAGAGGTGGAGGCCAGACTCATTTCTGTGACCCAGACCCACCTGCCTCCAGCCCCTCCGTGGCGCCTGTGCCCTGGTATACTGCACTGCCCGCAGTTCCTCAAAGGGGCCTCACTCCTCTGGGCCTTGGGACAGTGCCTTCCATTCTAACTGGACTCTGAAAACCCTTGTCCTTCAGGGCTTGTCTTTGGAGATGTTGGACAGGTAAATACATGTGATTGAAATAAATGGAACTAAAAAAGGCAGCGAGAGGAATTAGGGTATCAAGGATGTCACAGGTATTTCCCATACCCCCTTTTCACCCAGGAGTCCCATCAATATCACTCTGTCCTATGGCCCGTCCCTCTCCCAAGGACATCTAGTTAATCTGATAGATAATTCCTTGTCGTGTCCTCATGCACATTGCCGCCCCTCCTGGGTGGATCATGCAGAGCCCACCCCCGTAGGTGGGGTCAGCCATGTGGACGGGGAGCCCTGCGTATGCTCCCAGCCACCAGGGGCCTGGACAGGTGTCTGTGGCACTTTCCTCCACTGGAAACCAACCCATTTATTAAACAATATATTTTATTGATTTTTTACAGAGAGGAAGGGAGAGGGATAGAGAGTTAGAAACATCGATGAGAGAGAAACATCGATGAGAGAGAAACATCAATCAGCTGCCTCCTGCACACCTCCTACTGGGGATGTGCCCCCAACCAAGATACATGGCCTTGACTGGAATCGAACCTGGGACCTTTCAGTCTGCAGGTTGATGCTCCATCCACTGAGCCAAACCAGTCAGGGCGGAAACCAACCCATTTATTTTGTTTACTCTGCCAGTTACTAGTATTTTCCTGCCATTAACATTCTTTTCCTGGCCAATGGTCTAAGTACACAAGGGATGTTACCATGCATGCCTGATGAAAGGGGAGCTTCGGGTGGGTGTGTCGGCTGTGTCCTAGTCTAGCGGTGATCACCATTAGGGAAATTCTAAACAAGGCCAAAATCAACTCTTTAGCAGGTAACAAAGAATTGAGGATGGTTCATGATAGATGACAGTATCAAGACATCTCCAAAGGGACTGTGCTCCTGTGACCCCATAGAGCTCTGATTCTACTGGCATCCCCAGTTCTGGAGCCCATCTCCTCCCCTACATGGGCTTTGCCTTTGTCTCCTTCTACAGAGGTATGCCCAGGGGGGCTCTGTCCACGCAGTGACTCTCCCTCTACAGAGGAAGGCTGACTGCCCCTCTTCCTTAATGTCTTGAAAGGGCTCTGGGACCGAAGGCTCCCTGCTTTGCTTGAGAGTGAGCATCAGCTGGGGACAAAGTGTCAAGGTGAGGGGTACTTTGATGACTATCAGAATGGTCCACCTGTCCATGCAAGTGTCACCCTGATGGGGGTCTTCCCGCCTTCCTGGTCCCTCTTTGCTTGACTTCTGAGTGGAAGTCCCCCTCGAGCCCCTCTTGGTCCCTCCCATGGGCTGCAGTCCCCACCTCCCCTGCAGCAGATGCCAGGAGCTCTTTAAACTTGCCCTTGGTCTCTGGAATCCTGACTCTGAGGCTGGGCATTCCAACAGCAACTCCTTGGGTGCGGATCTGGGAAAGGCCACTGCAAAACTGTCTCGGCCCAGGCCCCAAGGACAGGCTCTGCTTCTGTGAGGTTTGCAAGGTGCCAAAACCATCTCCGGTGCTCAGGCTGGAGCAGCCAATGGAAGCCACGACCCAGACCCCTCCCACTCCCTCCTCAGTGGCATCCCAGCCTCCTGAGTCTCTCCTCCCTCTCTCCCGGCCTTTCTGACACAGAAGTGAGGACCCAGAGGCCTTGGGCTGCAGAACCCTTTCCATCTGCCCTGTGGTTCCCAGACGGAGCCTCATCCTCTCCAAAGATGGCCTGGAGACAGCTGCTCCTTGTCGCCTGTTTCTCGGCTGCTGTGCTCCTGTGCAGTGAGTAAGGGGAGGCTGGGGGATGGACTGGTGTTAGGTGAGGCTGTCAGGTGGCTGGCCCAGAGAGAAAGGGGCGGGTGCTCATCTATAAGATGGTTGTGCCGTGTGTGTGTGTGTGTGTGTGTGTGTGTGTGTGTGTGTGTGTAACACAACACAGCACAGAGAAAACCTTTGCTTGGTGGTTTCTTGGGGCTGGTGTGTGTGTGACCCAGGACCCCCCACCAGGGCCCGGCAACCACACTGTCCTGGGAAGGACTGGCCTTGCCTGGCTGGGGTGAGGGTCCCTTCGGTGCGCTGCCCTCACTCTCTGCTCGTGCCCACAGTGCTGCAGGAGGGGACCGGCGCATCAGTGGGCACCGGGCAGGGGGCCGGACAAGAGGCCCAGGAAGGTGAGTGCAGGGGCCACCCAGGGGTGCAGGGTGGGTGGGCCAGCCCCTGCGGTTGCCCTGGTGAGCCCGTGCGGGTTGTGACTGGCCTCCTTCGGGTTCCAGGTGTGGGACAGAAGATTTTCATGCAGGAATCGGATGCCTCGAATTTCCTCAAGAAGCGTGGCAAACGGTCCCCCAAATCCCGAGATGAGGTCAACGGTAAGGATGCTGATGACCTGCCTTCTGCTGGCCCCTCTGGTTCCTTCTCGCTCCCAGTCAGCTCGCCCACGGGCATCAAAGGGCCTGCAGCTCTTAGTTAGAAAGCCCACATCTCCTGGATTGCAGGTCACATCTGTTTCGACTGACTGTTGTCAGGGTACGAAACAAAAAGATGATGAGATACATTCCGATTGCAGAAAGTTAGAAACATACAAGGGAAAACCTACGTTCTAGCTGGAACAGACACAATATCTCTGTGTGTGCTTGTTGGGGTGCTGCAAAGTGAGCCCTTATATGCAAGAGCAATAGCATTGTGAGCAGGGAGAGGGCACATGGCACTCCGAGCCAGGATTGTGGGTTTGGTGACAGCTTTACTGCTAAGTGGCCTTGGCCACTTCCTCTCCTGGGGCCCAAGTTTCCTTATTCACAAGCCCCTGAAAGTGTGGTGTTCAGCCAGCAGTGTTTTCTTTAAGTTTTTGTTTCCAGTGCATTTGGGAGGCTTTGAGCTCAGAAGTATGTCTCCTTTCAGCCTGAAGTAGCCCCTGGTGGCCCCTGCCGAGAGGGACCCTCATTTCCATGACCTGTCAACCCTCAAAGGCATTTGCGTTTTCTGCCCTTGAACTAGATTCTTCCAAGGGCTGTGGGTGCTGACTGTCTCCCAGTCTGGGGCTGGATTCATTGCTTGTGTGTGTGTCTGAATAAACTCTTTGTGTCGCTCAGCAAGTTAACTTGCTCCGTAAAAATAACAGGAGTGTTTTCAAATGATGGAGAAGAAAAGAGTGGAAAATGCTGGGAGATAAAATTCCTTTTTAAGAAAAAAAACAAAAAAAAACACCCAAAACACCTGGATAAATATTAACCAAACTGGGAAAATTTCCAGGCCTCATACAATTTGAGACTTAAAAGCTTGCAAATGTCAAGAATCACTGAAAAGACTGATGGAGATTGGGCAGTTCTTGATAGAAATCAGAGAAGCAACCTTCTGGCAGACTTCCAGTGGGGAGCAGGTGTGAATTTTAGGGCAAATAGTTTCCATCCTTGGAAGCTGAGCAGAACAATGAGGCACACGACAGAAGCCAGAGGTTCCTCACCTCAAACAGAAGCTCAGTGTGTTGGTCGTGGGGAGCCCAGGGCAGCCGGGAGAATACCTAGGGTGCACCTGAGTTCATGTCTTGGCCCCTTGTCAATTTCAGTGGGTAGACAGGAGATCCGTGCCCAACTATGTCTCGGGTTGGGTAAAAGGCAAGTGATAAACTTGAATTTGGAACAGGGGACAGGCATCTTACACCTCTAAGCTTTTGGGTAACGATGCAGGTCACTTTAGGGTGAAAGGAGGAACGAATCCGATAAAATGCATGCTTTTGAGAAGAGATGTACACAATGCACAGTGTAAGGCAAAGGTCCAATGTGGCACCTCCAAAAAAGCCATTTGGGAAGGCTGTTGCTTTTCTGGAGTACACAGTGTTGGCAAATGCTTCCTTAGGAATTGGCGTGGCTCATTAAGCACCTGCTTAGAGTCTAAACCCCTGCTTT
>NW_005368707.1:6947210-6959414 GCF_000412655.1 Myotis brandtii | reverse complement strand
CCCCGCTCCCACCCCCAGCAGCTTTCTGGTACCTGTAGCACCTCGGAGCGTGTGGGTTGTAAGATTCTGCCATGCACAGTGTGTTCTGTCCAGTAATGGAGTGTGGGTACCTAGAGCTCAGGCCCCAGTCCCAGCCCTGCCCTGACCAGCTGTGTGGCCTTGATGAAATCACTTCACCTCTCTGAGTGAATCGCCTCCTAAGAAATGTGTGGATGTGGGGCAAGAGGTGAGGCATGGGGATGGACTGGAGTACCAATTCCTTCTGCCAAAGTAAAGATTCCTGCAACTATGTAGGTAAAGGCACAAGTGTGGGGAAAACGTGGGATTTACCGAAGGAATCTGCACTGAGACCAATTCAAATAACTTGATTTTTCATCTGAGTGAAGTTAAATAATATAAACCTAATATAAATAACTAGTCTTTAATTAATTTACTTATTCTTGTAAGTTCCTTACTTTCAAAAAGGGTTTGAGATGGTTTCTCCAGCACCCTTATACTGTGGGATGGGGCAGGCAGTGATGGCTTTTCTGCTTCCATCATAACCCCACCTCCTCTTGCACATCCAAGCTGGTGGGGGCAACAGCACCTCAGCCTCCCCCTTTGATGTGAGGGGAACCACACCTCACCTCCTGGGAGGGATGAGCGTTCTGAGGGAGCAGTTCCTCCTGCACCAGACACAGCCTCCTGCTGCCATGGATGTTCTGGATGAAGCCCAGACAAAAGAAATGTCTTTTTTTAAAAAAAATATTTTTATTGATTTCAGAGAGGAAGGAAGAGGGAGAGAGATAGAAACATCAATGATGAGAGAGAATTATTGATTGGCTGCCTCCTGCACGCCCCCCACTGGGGATCGAGCCTGCAACCCGGGCATGTGCCCTTGATCAGATTCGAACCTGGGACCCTTCAGTCCTCAGGCTGACGCTCTATCCACCGAGCCAAACCAGCTAGGGCCAAAAGAAATGTCTTGAAACCAAGAGCACTTTAAATCATTTCCACATTTAATTTCCACAGCTCTCGCACCAAAGAGGTCAATGTGCAGATTTGAGGGCAGAAATGGATGAACTTGGAATCTAATTTATTTTAGATCTAAAACATAGAGGTTTTGTTTTTCGACTAAATTAGAGCAGGAGAGAACAGCTGCACCTGCTAATGAGGTGGAATGTGGTCGTTCAGGTGGGATTCCCTTTGGGCTCAAGGTAGTGTTGGTGAGCTTCATTGTTCAACTGCCAAGGAATGATCACCATCTTTATGTGTTCTCAGTGACAGTTTTCAGTGTTTACTGGGTGTATTTCTTCCAACCATAGAAGTGTACTTCCAATTTTGTCATGTGGAACTCGGATTCCTCATAAAAAGGTTTACAGCCAACTTTACTGGAATGCATTGCCTTACAAAATAAGGGATGCCTGCGGTTAGCGTTTCCATCAGGAAATTTGACTGATCATCCATATCCTGTACTAGTTATCTATTGCTGTATAACAAACAATCCCCAACCTAGCAGCTTGAACAAATTACCTCAATTTTTAGCAGCTTCAAACATTTGTTGTTTCACATTTGCTAGGGTCAGAAATCTAGGTCTAATGAGCTGGTAGCCTCCAGCTCAGGTTTCTCAGGCTGCAGTTATCTCAAAGCCTGACTGTGAGAAGATTTCTTTTCAAGCTCATTTACCTGGCTGTTGGCAAGCCTGAGGTCCTTGCTGTTGGTCAGGGACACCAGTGTCTCGCCATGAGTGGGCCTCTTCATAGACAGCTTACAGCATGGCAGCTGGCTTCTCTGAGTGGAGCAAAACTGAGAAATAGGCCAACCAGCCCAAGACGGAAGCCACAGTCTTGTTTGTAACCTATGTGGGAAGGGACATTCCACCACTTTTACCATATTCTCTTCATTAGCAGCAAATCACTAGACCAGCCCCACACAAGGGGAGGGAATTAGCACAGCTAGGGGCATGAGTATCGGGCTCATCTTAGATTTCTATCAGCAGCCATAATGCCTCTTAGTAGAGGGACAGAATCACTCTTACTTGCCTCTTTAACCCCAGTGCGTAGCATACATTCTGACCATGATAGGTGCTCTAAGATGTTGAATGGATTTGAAGGTATTAATTAATGTGAAATGAACTTTAAGTTGGATGACTCCCTCTTATAATTCATTTCTTTTTTAAAAAAATGTTTTTATTGATTTCAGAGAGAAGAAGGGAGAGAGAGGGCGGGGGATAGAAACATCAATGATGAGAAAGAATCATTGATTGGCTGCCTTCTGCACATCTCCTACCAGGGATTGAGCCCACAACCCAGGAATGTGCCCTGATCAGGAATCCAACTGTTACCTTCTGGTTCATAGGTCGAAACTCAACCATTGAGCCACACCGACTGGGCTATAATTCATTTCTGATCATTGAACTTCTAGTTTCTAAGTGGATATACAACTAATTTTATGACTGAAATTAAACTGCTTCATGTTTTGGGGTCTCAGTCTTCTCATTTGCACAAAGAGGCAGCTGGATGGGAAGACATCCTAGGACCTAGGACCTAGGTCCTTCAAGTTTGAAAGTCTATGTCAGGAGTACACCATTTCAGTGAAGCCCCCATCCTTAGCCCTCACAAACAAGCCTTCCAAACCAGATTATGTTTCTTAGGCAAAATAACGGGTGTTCCCCTAAATGCCCCTGTTCTTGGGGGCAATTCTCACCTCTTACCCTTCCACAGTGGAGAACAGGCAGAAGCTGCGGGCTGACGAGCTACGAAGAGAATATCACGAGGAACAACGGAACGAGTTTGAGAACTTTGTGGAGGAGCAAAATGATGGTAAGAGCTCTTCAGCCAGCGTTCCAGGGAAGTGGGGCTTTGCAGGAAAACCACAAGTTGTCTCTACTTCTCCCTACATTTATAGGAGAAAGGGAAACTCTACTTTCATGTTTATGAGAGTCTTTTTTTAAAAAATATATTTTATTGATTTTTTACAGAGAGGAAGGGAGAGAGATAGAGAGTCAGAAACATCGATGAGAGAGAAACATCGATCAGCTGCCTCCTGCACATCTCCTACTGGGGATGTGCCCGCAACCCAGGTACATGCCCTTGACCGGAATCGAATCTGGGACCCTTCAGTCCGCAGGCCGACGCTCTATCCACTGAGCCAAACCGGTTTCGGCAATGGGAGTCTTGAAAAGAAGGGAGAAAGTCATAAATGGACATAGAACCTGAGAAGGGACTGAAAAGGATAGTACCCCTCGGTCACCATGGGCGCAGGGACTGTGGGCTAACTGCATTTTCTCCTGCTTGGGGATCACTGTGGTGGCCCGTGTTGTTTGTATTGGTGAACTCAGTACTGGTAGAGTTGGATTGGGAGGATTTCAAACTCAGTTTTAAGTGTCTTGGACTCACATCAATGTAATGGCTTTAAGAACTACCCATCCTGGGAAACCAAGGCCTCCCTTTACTTAGTCACTATGATCAGCATCTGATCTGACGGGTGGAGGTAAACCAGGAAAACTCAGCAAGCACTGGTCACCGGTACCCTGCCTCTACCCTTCCCCACCTCCAACACCAACATCCACAGGTGACATGAAGGCTCCAAAACACGAATAACACTTGGCGTCGGCGTGCTTGTAGTATGCGGTTTGCTTGTGCCCTTGCCTCGCTGCTCTAGTGTCATCCCTGCTAAGCTGTCACCTGCGCCTCCGCGTCTCACTAGGCAATCAGCACCTCTCATGTCTGCTCTCAACCCTTGAGCAGACAGGGCTCCTGCTTCCCCAAGGAAACGCCGATTTCATCACGGCCTCAGTGAGGCAGCTGGGAGTGGGTGTGGGTGAGGGTAAAGGGAGGCTCTATCTTTGAACCACACAGCTTTCCACCGGGTTGCATTTGACCTTGGATCTACTGAGTACCCTCGAGTAAAGGTCCTTTGGTACATTTAATAGTGAGAGACCAGCAGGCCTGTGTGTGTGTGCGTGTGCGTGCGTGCGTGTGCGTGTGTGTGTGTGTGTGTGTGTGCGCGCGCGCGTGTGTGTGCTTTCTTTGGTCTTGAAAGACCAAATGATCCTGAGCAAGCTCCGGGCGGCATGTGAGCTTAGACACAGGCCCGATTCAGGTCACCTTTGTCAGAGAAGGCCAGCAGTTTCTGTTCTGAAGTTGTTATCTCCTGGCTTGTTTGCACTGGTGTGTTTGAGAGGTACCACCCTCCTAGGGCACCTCGTAATGAAGAGGATAGGATCACCAGATACCCGAGGGCTGCAGGCCAAGCCCCTTGCGCTGTGGCGGCACCTGGCTGAGCCTGCAGCAGGTGTCAGGCTCGGATCCTGGCAAACCAGACTTTCTGGGAACAACTCAGGCGTCATAACTCAGAGGCAAACACTTCTGTTTACCTTGGTGGACAGCTTGGGGAGAGGCATTTTAAAAATGAGAATGTGGCCTCCAAAATTCCTTCAGCGTTTTATATTCCCCCCCGCCCCCCCTCATAGCATTAATAACAGCATTTTATTTTGTGGCTTTTTAAATGTTCCAAGTCCAAATCCCTGGCACCTGGGTAGAAAAACTCACTGTTTTCCTTTTCATGATGAAATTAGGATGAGAGGTCAGGTGCCTTGGGGATGACGGGTCCTCCACCAAAGCCAGAGGAGACTAAGGTCAGGGACCTCAGGCCTTGCCACAGAGATGCAGACACTGCAGGGCAGGGCGCAGGCCTTCCGGGCGGCGGCGCGGTCGTTGCTGAGCACTTGCTCTGTCAGGCAGCGGGCGGAACCGCCCAGTCCTCATCACCAGCCTGAGGTCTTGCAATCTCCACTTTACAGTTTCAAACCTCATCCTGAGACAGGACACATGACTATCCAAGGGGCATTGCTGGTAAGGGGTCTGAACGAAGCCGGCAAACTCGTGTTGTTAAGTGAAGGATAATCAAATGTGTAAGGTCTGGAGATATTCGCTTCAAGGACTGCCGTGAGGATGGAGTGAGGAGGGCAAAGCAGAGGGGCCCGGAGAGGGTCTCCCAAGAGCGGCATGAAGGAGGCAAACAGGTGGAGCCAGCCCGGCCGGCCTGAGGGTACAAGTTCACTTTTCTCCCCTTCCCCTGCCTCTGCCTGGAGCACTGAGTCATGCGCAGTGGCCAGGCTGCTGGAAACCTGCACCCAGGCCTGCTCCCAGCTCTTCCCTGAGGCCCCCACGCCCACAGCTCTCCCCTCCTCCCCCAGGACTCTGGTTCCAGTTAGCTATCTTCATCTGACAAAGTCACCGGTTCTCAGAATAGTAGAGAGCAGTTGGATGTTCCTCCTCTCCCTGAGGTTCTTGCTTCATTAAAGCAAGTGCTGAGGCATTCCCTTGGGGAACCAGGAGGACTCCGATTTCCAAGGGAGGAACTGTAGGCAGTGGTCTGGAGGGAGGTTTCTGGATAAGAGCAACCTTCCAGAGGACCTGAAAATCCACCCCAAAGGCCTATCAACCTACCCAGGCCTCCGGACCTGGTTTGGGGAAAGTGGGCGGGAAAGTTTAGCGCCTCACTCAGCTCTGCCTTGGCTCCTGGTTGCAACTCTACTCAAAACTGCCAGTGTCACAGGCAGCAATAACAGGTCTGCCTCCGAAGCTCTAGGACAGTGGTTCTCAACCTTCTGGCCCTTTAAATACAGTTCCTCATGTTGTGACCCAACCATAAAATTATTTTCGTTGCTACTTCATAACTGCAATGTTGCTACTGTTATGAATCGTAATGTAAATATCTGATATGCAGGATGGTTTTAGGCGACCCCTGTGAAAGGGTCGTTCGACCGCCAAAGGGGTCGCGACCCACAGGTTGAGAACCGCTGCTCTAGGACAAACAGTGCTGAGCTCCCACTTCTAAGGCATAGTGGCAGCACATGTGGGCTTCCACCTTCAAAGCCAAAGCCAGGCAGGCCCTGCCAGCTCTAACCTTTGATGTCTGTCACCAGTGCACACAGGTGTTGGTTCATGGCACCACGCATGGGAGGTTTGGGTTGACAGCTCCAAGAGAGCTTGGTGGCTGCCTTCAGGTCAGAGTCCTCTCTATCCTAACATGATTTCATCTCTCCTCCCAGAACAAGAAGAGAGAAACCGGGAGGCTATTGAGCAGTGGCGCCAGTGGCATTATGATGGCCTGTACCCATCATATCTCTATAACCGCCACCACATCTGACCTCACCCTGATGAATCTAGAAGATGGAGCTTGAAATGCACGTACTCACCCAGGTGTTCCACTCCAGGTGTGGATCAACTCTTTCCCACAAAAAAGGCCCCTTCAAAGGGTCTCAATTTGGGGCCTGCTGTGGTAAACACAGGCCTTTCATTCTGACGGATTAAAATGCCCTGGCTTTCGCTTCTTTGCAAATGAATTCTGAGGTGAGCGAATGCCTGTGGGGCTGCCTAGCACCAAATCTACGGTTGCCCCTTGCTTAGCCATTGTTCCCAAAGTAGGAGTCCCATTCCATAGAACAATGAAAAGAATCACAGTAAAGAGAGATTACATGCTTGCTTACAGCTTACAAATAAAAATGCTGAGTCAACAATAAATTATCTTCTCTCTCTCTCTTTTTTTAATCCTCATGCTTAGAGAGAGGAAGGGAGAGAGAAACAATGGCGTGAGAAATATCAATTGGTTGTCTTCTGTACACGCCCAACCGAGGATTGAACCTGAGACCCAAGCACGTGCCCTGACCGGGAATTGAACCGGCAACCCTTCGGTGGATGACGCTCAACCAACTGAGCCCTCTGGCCAGGCATGAATTATCTTCTCAAATCCCAAACTGAGGGGCGTTAACCTACCACCCCTGAGTGACAGAGTTACTCACACTGACTTGGGTGTTTGAAAGCTTGAACTCAGGAGTTCTATTCACTATTTCCTCAGCATGGCTCAGCAGTCACATGAAGAACAATGCAAAAACAATTGTTTTTGTAAAACCACTGTCTGAGCCCAGGCTTCTCTGAAAAGAGTGTTAAGGTCCAACTGTGGTTTTTTTTTTAATTGCACCAATCAGAAGCCAGGGTTACAGCAAGGCCAGTTGTAACCCAAAGTAGAAAACAGATAGAATTGAGTTTTGGTATCATCTGCTTTTTCTTCATAGTGCCTTTCTTAGTTTGTTAGGGCTGCCATATCAAAGTACCATAAACTGGGTGGCTTAAAACGATACACATTTATTCTCTCACAGTTCTGGAGGCTAGAAATCTGAAATCAAGATGTTGACAGAGCCATACTTCCTCCCAGGCTCTAGAAAAGGGTCCTTCCTAGCCTCCTCCAGCTCCTGGTAACACAGGCTTCCCTGGCTCATGGCAGCATCCCTCCATTGTCACATGGCTTTCTTTTCTCCCCATGTCTTTGCATCACCTTCTCTCTTTCTGTGTTTCTCCTCTTCTTATCAGTCATATTGAATTAAGAGTCCATCCTACTAACCTCATCTTAATCTGATTACATCCGCAAGGACCCTATTTCCAAACGAGGTCACATTCACAGGTTCCAAAGGTTAGGACTCCAGCAAATATTTGGGGGAGGGGGTCACAATTCAGTGCTAGCAGCGGCCCCTTCCTTCTCTCCCAACCACTCTGCCTTCCTGCCCCAGACTCAGCATCAATCCCACTTCTATCCTTGCTCTCCACTCCCTTCAGGAATTCCACACTAAGATAAATGCCACACTAAGAACGCAGAATAACGTACACAGGCACCTCTGCAGAGTCCCAGCCCTAGGGAGAATAAAGAAGACCCTGGGTGGAAAATAGCATCCACTCTTGACCTCTCCCTGTCCCCACCCCTGGGACCCTCTTTCTCCATGCTGCAGTGGTTCTCAACCTCCTGGCCCTTTAAATACAGTTCCTCATGTTGTGACCCAACCATAAAATTATTTTCGTTGCTACTTCATAACTGTAATGTTGCTACTGTTATGAATCGTAATGTAAATATCTGATATGCAGGATGGTCTTAGGCGACCCCTGTGAAAGGGTCGTTCGACCGCCAAAGGGGTCGTGACCCACAGGTTGAGAACCGCTGCTCCATGGCTAGTCCAGCCTGCTTTTGAGGTCGAGCTTCCCGTGCACTATAGGGCAACTTTCCTTTGAGATGGGGCTATTTATTAGATCAGGATACTTTGCAACAAGTGCATGTATTTTAAAGTAATTTTTAAAGATTGTTAAAATTTTTAAAAACATTCTGGTAATAAAGCGATTAGGCATTTTCCAAATCACCTTTATATATGGTCAGCACTGTAGGTTGGTAACCCCAACTTAGGAGGGGGTGTGTGTTTTCACACACCCATTGGGCAATAGAGGCAAGGCAAAGCATTGCTCTCTCCCCCCGCCAGGAAACAGGAGCCACAGTCTGGTCTGTTGTAGTAACGCTGACACATCCACATGCCCTCTGGCAAGGCCAGTGAGCAGGCGGATGATGGCTAAAGCATTCTCAGTCCAGTCGCCACAGCCAGTGTCTCAAAAGGCCTGCCCTGTCCACAGGAAGAAACACGGGGGGAGGGGGGCACACGGATGTCAAAACCCAAGAATGGTCTGGGTGTGGGGCCAATTTAAAAGAACAAAACAGCCTGTCCTTGCCTCTTTAATGTCCACACTTGGAGTGCTGGCTCTAGATAAACTAGATGGCACAAACGGGCCCCCTTATTTCTCGCAGAAATAAGAATTCTATTACCTCATTCTACCCCTGTCTTTAACAAGGACCCTATTATACTTCAGGGTTTTCAAATTCCACCCAGAATTCCTTCATTAAAGCCAATCACAGTCATTTCCTGGGCAGGGGGAAGCATGCCAAAGGTAACAGGACCTGGAATCCGGGCAGCCACATTCAATAGGAAGTTAGTAATGGAGCGATCTGTATTTTTAGAGACTGGCCTTGTCGAAGTGTGGTCTTTGGGACATTCTACCCCCTAGTTCTTTAGTGGTTTCAGGTTAAGTGGCTGAAAACAAAGTCTACAAAGGATGGACTGGTGAAAACTCATTTTTTATTCACTGCCCCCCCCCTTTTTTTTTTTGAGTATGTGTACTCCAGGGAAGATACTGCAACTGATTGCATCATGTGCCTTTATTTAGATTTTTTGGGGGATGTGGCAATTTTCATGACCCTGAATGATTTTTAAAATTTAAAAAATTTGTTAGATACTTTTTATCAGTTTCATTTGGTTGGGTTATTTCATTTCTAATTCATTTTCAACCAACTAATGTTCTAATTCTTTGGTAAGGTTTTCATAATTTGAAAGTTCTTAAGGCAGGGGTCCTCAAACTTCTTAAACAGGGGGCCAGTTCACTGTCCCTCAGACCGTTCGAGGGCCGGACTATTGTTTTAAAAAAAACTATGAACAAATTCCTATGCACACTGCACATATCTTATTTTGAAGTAAAAAAACAAAACGGGAACAAATACAATATTTGTATTTGCATGTGGCCCGCGGGCCGTAGTTTGAGGACCCCTGTCTTAAGGGATTTGTTCCAAAGCAAATTGGTTAAATATGGAGGATCTTGTTCACAGAGTAATTCTGCTACAGTCTGTGATCTTTTTTTTTTTTTTTTTTTAAATATATATTCCATTGACTTTTTACAGAGAGGAAGGAAGAGGGATAGAGAGTTAGAAACATCGATGAGAGAGAAACATCGATTAGCTGCCTCCTGCACACCTCCCACTGGGGATGTGCCTGCAACCAAGGTACATGCCCTTGACCGGAATCGAACCTGGGACCTTTCAGTCCACAGGTCGACGCTCCATCCACTGAGCCAAACCGGTTAGGGCTACACTCTGTGATCTTATCATGTTCTTCGGCTGCTTCCTGCACGCCCCATACTGGGGATCGAGCCTGCAACCCGGGGAACGTGCCCTTGACTGGAATCAAACCTGAGACCCTTCAGTCCGCAGGCCAAGGGACGCTCTTATCAACTGAGCCAAACTAGCTAGGACTGTTCTAACACTTTTTAAAGGTTTGCCCACTTTCCACATTATTTTGATATTTTAAATTAAAAATATTTTGAATGTATACAAAGTTTAAAAAATGTAAAGGATGAAAAGGAAGTGTCCTTCCCCTGTCTCCCAAAGGAAACAGTCATTCCCGAGTCTTGAGTATTCTTCAGTGATCTGTGCACATCTAGGTATCTAGCTATACTTTTTCTATTTTTATTTTTTAAACTTCAAAATTCATTTTTGACCAATAATGCCTACTTTACTATTAAACAAATTTTCTACCATTAAAAAATCTGTATAATTAATTTATATTCAAGCAGTTTTCAAAAAGCTTTCTCAGATAAAAAGCCTCCTACAGGAATGGTAATGTTTGAGGGGAAGTGCCTGACAAAAACACTTATTTAATGTGTAAAACAAAGGTGAAAAATATTTAGACAAGTTCTCACTAATTTTCACACTCTAATAATGCAAATTAAACTACAATTTCATGTTACCATGCACCTATCAGGATGGTTAAAATTAAAATGCCTATCAAATACTGGTGAGGATGTGGAGAAATGGAACTCTCATACATTACCAGTGGGTATGTAAAATGGGACAATTACTTTGGAATATAGGTTACCAGTTTCTTACAAATCTAAACACACACTTAGCAGCTGACTCAGAAATCCCACTCCTATTTTCATGAGAAATGAAAACACATAGCCACAGAAAGACCTAACATTGGTAGCAGCTTTACTCATACCTGCCCCATAGTGGAAACAATCCAACCCAAACACATTCATTGGGGGGCATATCCACAGTGAAATACTCAACGATAAAGAACGAATTGCTGATACAGTCAAGAACTTCAAAAATACTATGCTAGTCTGGCTAGTGTGGTTCAGTGGTTGAGCATCGTTATGAACCAGGTCATGGTTCGATTCCCAGTCAGGGCGCATGCCCAGATTGCAGGCTCGACAACAGTAGGAGGCATGCAGGAGGCAGTTGATCAATTATTCTTTTTCATCATTGTTGTTTCTATCCCTCTCTGTGAAATCAATTTAAAAAATACTATACTAAGTGAAAAAAGCCAGATATGATTTCAATTTATATGAAACTCCAGAAAAGACAGATCTAAATTATAATGACAACAGACCAGTGATGGCCAGGGACATGGAGTGTGGACTGGGAAGTGGCACGAGGCAACCTTTTGGGGTGATGGAAATATCTTCTATCTTGCTTATGGCAATGGTTATATGGTGTACCTATTTGTCAAAATTTAGTGAACTGTACACTTAAGATGCATGCCTTTTACTGTTTGAAATTCAGACCTTAATTAATTTTAAAAAGTAGCAACAGAGAACCAAGATGGCAGCATAAGGTATAAACCTGTGCGTGCGGCCTCCCACAACAACACTGAAATTACAACTATAAGACAAAACAGCTATCATCCAGAGCCATGGGAAAGCTGGCCGAGTGTAAGTTCTACAACTAGAAGGAAAGAAAGAAGAGCATTGAGACCGGGTAGGAGGTGCAGAGGCACCAAAAACAGAGGTACGAAGGCGCGCACGCGCGAGAGACGGCTGCACCTTGGTGCGCGGTTTTTTTCAATCAGAAGGGGCTACAAGCTCTCCAACGCACTGAGCTCGTTTAAGGCGAGATTCTGAGGTCCCAGACTCCTACGGGGGAGAAACTGGACTGTCTTGCAGCGGTTTGGAAAGTGAGGGGGGCTTTCTCACAGAGCTGCTTGCAGGGATCATTGTTGCTGTTGGGGGCGCGGGACTGCAGAGACGCGGAGTCGCAGAGACACCAGGAGTTGCGGACACGCTGAGGACAGTCGCTCTGCCCTGGTGATTCTCTGAGACCCCGCCCCACTCAATTTACATCCCCTCCCAAGCTGTGCTCAGCAGTGCAAAGGAATCACCTCGGCTTTTGCAGCCTAATCTAACTGCAGCTGGGTTAGAGAGCTCCAAAACTTCCAAATTCCAAACAAAGAGGAGAAATCTGCTGATATTGCTGTAGCTCCTGCTGGGTGGACTCACACAGTGGTTGACTTGGAGAGCCAGGAGCCAGGGTATCCCTGGTCAGATACCAGATTTCAACTCCTCACATCCATAAGGGACACACTCAAGAGGCACACTCAGTGAGCACCAAAGCCCCACTGAAGCAAGTCCTGCCCCATAAGGGTGTCTCCAGCACAGCAGTTCTTCTTATGGACACAGTGGGTCCTTGCAGTCAGCCAAAAATGCGAAGACAAAGAAACATGTCACAAATGAAAGAAATGGAGGAAAGCAAACTAATGGAGGACATAGAGTTCAGAACCACAGTTATAAGATTACT
>NW_005368707.1:6934870-6946678 GCF_000412655.1 Myotis brandtii | reverse complement strand
CAAAGAGGACCACACCAAGACACATCATAATTAAAATGCCAAGGGTTAAAGACAAAGAGAGAATCTTAAAAGCAGCAAGAGAAAAACAGTTAGTTACCTACAAGGGAGTAATACTACTACTGTCAGCTGATTTCTCAACAGAAACCATGCAGGCCAGAAGGGAGTGGCAAGAAATATTCAAAGTGATGAATAGCAACCAACAACCAAAGAAATATTCAAAGTGATGAATAGCAAGAACCAACAACCAAGATTACTCTACCCAGCAAAGCTATCATGTAGAACTGAAGGTCAGATAAAGAGCTTCACAGACAAGAAAAAGCTAAAGGAGTTCATCACCACCAAACCAGGATTATATGAAATGTTGAAGGATACTTTTTAAGAAGAGGAAGAAGAAAAAGGTAAAGATAAAATCTATGAACAATAAAGTGACAACAAATAAATACCTATCAACAAGTGAACCTAAAAATTAAGTCAGAATAAACTGGTGAATATAATAGAAGCAGGGGCATAGAAAGGGAGTGAACTGACAATTCTTGGGGGGAAGGGAGTGTGGGGGGTGCAGGAAGAGACTGGACAAAAATCTTACACCTATGGATGAGGACAGTGGCGGGGGGTAAGGGCATGGGGTGCGGTGGGGACCAGGTGGAGGGGAGCTATGGGGGGAAAAAAGAGGAACATCTGTAATAACCTGAACAATAAAGATTTATTAATTTTTAAAAAAGTAGCAACAGAGAAGTCTTTGCTTGTGCAATATTACTATAGACTTGGTTCCAATCTTAGTTTCAACCCATAATTTTCAAATCACTTAACCAATTTCCTAATCTGCAAAGTGGGGACACTCCTAATTATCTGTGGTCTTACCTAATTGCTCTTTTATTTGTAACTCCAGAATCAGTACTTATGGTGCTTTTGTGGTCACCAATGGACACGTACATGTGCAGAGGAACAAAAATTTTGACTTGCCTAACACACGATCCCAGCTGAGGTCAAACAAAGCATCACTCTTGTTCAGCTACCTTAAACAAATATCCTTTTTGTGACATTCCTCACATTTTTGTGCTTTTGCTGTTTCAAATGGCCCCCAAGCAGTGCTGAAAAGTGCTATCTAGTGTACCACAGCTTTTTCAAACTGCTGTCAACTTGAATGAGCTGATTTCTTCCTCTTTTGTGTATTATTTTCTTTAGGTGTATTATCTTCTTTCCTCAATAATGGCAAACATAGAATTTCATTTTTTGAGCCACCCATCCTTCTTGAGAGCTGTATTGTTTCCAAATCTCCACATGAGATCAGAGATGTCTGAATTACTTGTAGATGGCTGCTATCTGTGATAGACTTACTCTTTTTAAAAAATTAATGTTATCGGAAATTTAATGTTATAAACATCAAGCTTTACTTGTATCATCATCTATTTCTACAGAAAAGTCCAATTTAGGAACTGCAAACTTTGCTGTACGCATCAGCCAATGTGTAATGATTTTAAAAGTTGAAAATCTGAAAATTTTTAAAAGTCGAGACTTTTGTTTTCAGTTCTCTTTGGGGCAGATTCCACACCTATCATTACTATTCTGTATCGTTTCCTAAATTACTTGTTTTCCTTTTGTGGTTCAGAAGAGAAAATGTGTTTCATTTATTTTGACAAAACTCAAAAGAAAGATGATTTTCTTTAAAAAGTCACTTATTTCCTCCAAACAGAAAAAGGCAAAAAAGAAAAAAGAAAAAAAACCTATTGTGAAGATCACTTTCTCCACAATTCTCCATGTAGGACACAGCCAGTTTTGTTCTGTGTACTGAACCTGTTCTGATGGCCCATGATTATACAATAAGCCCTACACTGGCAATGACAAGGTAAGAAAAATTAAACACACACTTTGGTTTTATATGAAAGCATTTATTACATGTTGATAAAGAGGGTAGGATTAAAAGATTGATCTCACTGATTAATCCTATTTTCAATCCAAACAAGTCGCCCTGGCAGCCCATGTACCTCTTCAAGTCCCTGAATATTTTAAGTGGGCGCGTGCACACACACAACCACCTCAAATGAAAACTCCCCAAGATCTACTGTAACTGAGTAGTCATTCAATTAGAGGGAGAGAGAGAAACATCAATGATGAGAATCATTGATAGGCTGCCTCCTGCACGCCCCCTACTGGGGATTAAGTCCTCAACCTGGGCATGTGCCCTTCACCAGAACTGAACCCGGGACCCTTCAGTCCGCAGGCTGATGCTCTATCCACTGAGCCAAACTGGCTAGGGCGTCATTATTATATTTTTCAATCATGTTTATATTTTAAAATTTAAAATCAAACTTTATAAAAGGAAGCCGTCAGATTCAGCTCACCATCAATCTTTATAAGAATATCACACTACTCACATACAAGATTCAAGTGAATATGGACTTGGATGCCCTTGTTTCAAACAAGAACATGTTCTCACATAGGAAGGGAATTTCTCAACAAGCAACCTGGAGTTCAAGTTCTACGCAGCTGCTCAGTTGTGACCATTTCAAGTACAGAGCTCTGTTCTAAGTTTATGGGACAAATCATCTCCAAGCAAGCCATTAAAAATACCAGTTTCAAGTGGTTTTAGTTCTAATTAAGAATTAAGCACTTTACTGTTAGTTAAAACTGAAAACCCAGTACCTCCTGGAAATAAAATACTCCTAAAAATATAGTTATTAGAGTATGACCTTAGGGGGAAGCACAAAGGCAGACATAGCACCTTTTACCCACACAGAGTTTGATGAATTTTATTTGACTCTTATATACCTAATCAACCATCTTCCACAATCACCTCCCGTAATTGTAATGTTCCTACCATAACACCATCTTGGGGAAGCCTAATCTACTTCGAGCGAGAGCTCAAATCCCAATACAATAATCCTACCAATTTACCTGATTTTTAAGTGATATTAGCATTCATTTGGGTCAAATGTTATTTGGAAAGCCAGGTCGCACAGGCAGAGGACTCCCCTAAATGGGATTTTCTGACGATAATTTGCCAGAGCTTGAACTATAATTCTTGATGAATACAATAAAGTACATGTGCAAATCCCAAACTCCATTTATGGGATGCTTCTGTTTTTCAGTCATGCTTCATAGCTTCTCAAATGTTGCATTCATTTTGGTTAAAGGTTTCAGCTTCTTTAAATGATATTTTTAAATGAGATTTTTAGGTATTTGCATTCAAAGCTCCACAATATGGTATGGGCAGAGAGCCATACAGACAAGACTTGAAATGCCAGTGGTTCGGTGACTTAATCAATTAAAAACAAACCAACGAAAAAACCAAAACAGAGGTAATGTAACAGAAAGAAGGAACCTGGCTTATAATATCAGTATATCAAAACTATATCGCTAAATCAAGGGCAATGATCATAATTATCTAGATGAAAAAAAGTTATATATTTATAGAATATGAGTGCTAAAAGACACATTTCAAGATCAGTCAGTCCAACTTTCCTCCTTTTACAGGTAAGGAAACTGAAGCCCAGAATTTAAGCGACTTGTCTGGGGTAAGCTAAGTTAATTCTTTTGCCTCTGTGTCCATATAAAAACCAGAACTTTATTGCGATAAAGAAGTGATACTGCACACTCTATAAGCCAAGAGATAAAGAAACACAGAATCTCAATCTACCTTACAGTTTTGGGGCAAAAATTTGTATGAATGTGGCCATCGGTACTAAGAACACAGAAGATAAAGATAACTTGACTTTCCACTTATAGGTTAATGCTAAATTTGGTGTTTAATCAACACAATGAAGGGGAGTATGTAGGCAAAGCTTGTAGGCTTAACCAGCACTTGTTTTGACTATGTCAATTAGGAACCTGGGCCACACAGAACCAATCCTTGCTTTCCCAGAACCACAAGAAGCAATGTAGGTGGTAGGTATCTGTCAGAAGTCAGGGCTATTTAAGGCTATTCAGGAATTTGGCATGTTCTTCTCCTCTTGGTAACAGAGTTTCTCCTCCTATTTTTGGACCTGTCTTTTCCTAGAAAAATGAAAGTAGTTTCATAAGAAATGGGTCAACATTATTTGCATGGGTCACTAAAATCAGTCATCTTATAAATGCCATACCTACCTTTAGCATTCTGTCCCGCTCCCATTTGAAGAGACCACAGTTACTGAAATAGAAGAGGAGATTTACTCAGCAGTCAGATATAGACCCACACACATACAGATCAGGCAGAAGCTGATCAAGGTGACACTCATATTACAGGCTATGGTCAAATGCTACTGAAAATATACACTCCAGTCATTTCAGAAATGGTCTTCAACTCTGTAATAAGCCAGATACATCAGAAATGGAATTTCTAATGACAGAATGGCAGACTTGTGCACATGGTAGGTGATGAAAGCAACCGTGGTTCCTACTGACAGTCACTAAGATGACACTGGGATTTAGGAAGCTAGCCTAAGGCTTACCCGACCCCTGTCTCTTTTTCTGGAACTAAAAGGTTGGGATAAAAAAGAATTAATCTTGACCAGCCAGCATGGCTCAGTGGTTGAGCATCGACCTATGAACCAGGAGGTCATGGTTTGATTCCTGGTCAGGGCATATGCCTGGGTTGCAGGCTCGATCCCGTGTGGGGTGTGCAGGAGGCAGCCCATCAATGATTCTCTCTCATCATTGATGTTTCTATCTCTCTCTCCCTCTCCCTTCTTCTCTGAAATCAATAATACTTGCCCTAACCGGTTTGGCTCAGTGGATAGAGCGTCGGCCTGCGGACTGAAGGGTCCCAGGTTCGATTCCAGTGAAGGGCATGTACCTTGGTTGCGGGCACATCCCCAGTAGGGGTTGTGCAGAAGCAGCTGATCGATGTTTCTCTCTCATCGATGTTTCTAAGTCTCTAGCCCTCTCCTTTCCTCTCTGTAAAAAAATCAATAAAATATATTTAAAAAAATGAAATAATTAATAATAATGATAATAATACTAATAAAACGATTGATCTTTTTCTGGTCTGAATAATCTTTCCTCCTTTTTCATAACCCAAACAGGGTCACTCTCTTATTGCTCAAGTGGCCTAAAGATGCTTGTTCTCCTTTTTTAACTTGGTGGATGAGTCCCAACCCTGAGAAGGGATGTGGCTACTATGAGGAAAGTTTATATTCAGTAGAATTTACTCTGGGGAAGAAAGAGAGGAACAGAAAAGAAATACAGAGAAAACATAGAAATATGTCTTACACTCGGGTGTGGGGCATAGGGGACTGCCTTATCTGCCTCATTCTTCTTCTCTATCTAGTTTTGTAGTGGAAGCCGTGGCATTTGCCTTTTCTTTTCTTTTTGTAATACAAGTGCCTGACTTAAGCTTTGATTGCTATTTCAAAGAGGCATCCACTTCAAAGATGGCTAACTCAACAAACACATTGCCAGCCCAGCTGCCGGCCTCCCCACATTGAGATTCCTTTGGTTTAGAGATCTCTTAATTTAAAAAATGACCATTTGGGCTACTTGTTTTCTCTTCCTGTGCTTTAAATTCCCTCTCTTACGTTTTAAACTCATCAATAGTGAGCCTTGGAAACCCCAGACCCCACCTTTAACCCCAATAAAAGCAGGACCCCAGACCAGTGTGATCTGTCTCCAGGCTTTCCACAGGGACCTTGCTGTGTGGCCCCAGGTGTGCTGTGTAATATTTAGGTCTCATAAGTAATAAACCTGTATCTTTTCAGAGTTCCCTAATAGTTATTGCTGAAGGGCAGCTTGCAATCATAGTAAGAACTACTAGGGCTGGTCCAGCCACAACATTGGTTATTGATAGGCTGAGACCAATACAAAACAAAGTTAGATGATACTAGTATTACTAAAAAAAAAAAAAAAAAAAAAAGAAGAAGAAGAAAAAAAGAAAATCACAGTTCTAGTCAGGGGTCAGCAAAAAATTCAAACCATGGGCCAAATCCAGCCTGTACTTGTTTTCGTAAATAAAGTTTGATTTGAACAGAGCCACAATAGCAAAGCTGAGTAGTTGTGAAACAGACCATGTGGCCTCTTTGCAAAGCGTAATATATTTACTATCTGGCCTTTTACAGAAAGTGTCTGCCCACTTCTGCTCTAGATCTAGAATTGACAAGAGAAAAAGACCAGAGAAAGCAGCTACTCTTACAAAAATAACAGTGTCACCTGGAAGCCAAAAAGGCATCTTGTGCTTCCATTTGTGAGCTGTACTTAACTGCTTATCCTTAATGAACAGAATTTCTCTGTACTCAAATGTTTTACAAAAGCTGTTGTCACAATATTTTGGAGAAGTCGAGTAATATATACCCAGCTACTTAAAACAATTATCTAGAATGAACAATTCACAAATCAGCTCCTGACAAGATGATGAACTAGTATGAAGTTCAGTTCAAGTCCCCTTCCTCCCAAATCAGACCTGGGATAACTTGAAGTAGTGAAGCATGGGGTTTCAGGAAACAAGAACAAAAACCAAACAAGAAACAAAAAGGTAGTGTGAATATTCTGGTGAGATATTCTTGGGAAGACTAAAGGTGATCCTAAAATTGCCTCAAATTCCAAAGGATTAATATCATACAAAGATTATGTCTTTTAAGAACCATGTAATAAAGTTAGAAATTAATAATAACGAAAATCAATCCTACATATTTAGAAATTAAACATTACTAACCCTTGAGTCCAAAAGGCAATCATTAGGGACATTAGGAAATATATTTAACTACACTTTAGACTGCTAGAGCAGGACTACTTAGAGGGAAATGACTGGCAACATAGGTCTGTTTACACCAGCATCACCACAAACACGGGAAGACATGGTGGCCATGGCATTATGACAGATACCATGTCATGACTAACACGTGATTATGCAGCACATGTGACGGTAGATACATAGGGTGAGCACCGAATGGACCAGTGATGGTGTACTACAAGCTGCGTGTGATCAGCCACCTTGAACTCCAGAGGGTGTATTCATGGTGTGTTCTATGTGAATAACACCCAACACAATAATAGCTGTCTCTATATCTGAAGTCCCCCCAAAAATAAAAAGAAAACTCCTTAAGAGTAGAGGGAAATAATCCCATCTCCTAGCCCTGGGCAAATACACATATTCCCCAACCCATCTTATCCATACTTCATTGATTGATTCAACAAATGTTTCTGAGGACCTACTAGAGCAGCGGTTGCCAACCTTTCGGGCCTGACGGATCACCGGTTGGCGACCGCTGTACGAGAGGTCAGGCAATGTGTATTGGGGATAAAGCAGTGAAGAGGGCAGGATCCCTTCTCTGCAGGAGCTGTAAGAAGGCACGGAAATAAGGCTTGACTCTCACAAAGGATTGTCCAGTGTTTCAACGGGACAGCATCACGTAAGAATTGAAAAAAGGGTTCAAGAAGTCCAGATGGGCCATGAAACTCCAGGCAGTCCTCATACCTGCAATGCTTTTTGGGAAGCCTGTCAAGGGAGATGCATCTGTTTCCACAGGGACACTTGAAAAACCTTTTTATGCCGTCGTGCCAATGGTAGTCATGTTGCTCGCTGATGCAGGTCTCCAAAGGCTTGAAGTGGGTATAGGCACACTGCATAAAACCAACACACGCGGTCAAGAGCTTTGAAGGAGAAACTTGTGAGCTACGACAGCAATCTCGTCATGATCCAGGTGCTTGCTAGTGGAGTGACCACCTTATCTTTCAGTTGCCATGAGCCCTGTGATTTCCTGGGTCCCTCATACCGATACCACTTTTTCTCATGTTTGCCTCAATTTCTAGTCAGGTACTAAGCACACAATAATCTTGTGACATCAAGACAATAGGAAGGTCAGGGGAAGAAAAATACTGGAAGCCTCTCAATAGCCTGGGCTGGGCTGTCCTGGGCTCACTGCAGTCCCTGGTTACGGGACACTGAGGCACGGGGCCCACTGAGGAAGTGGATCAGCAGCTCGGTCACTTTCTCTTACAAGGCCTCTGAAAGGATATAAGCTTACTCCTCCTATTTTTTTAAGTAGCAAAACCAAGACAGATATTAAATAATTCACAATTTTGATTCTCAACAGGACTGAAGAGAATAAGAAATGGTGGCTGAAGCTCAAAAAAGATGCTGGGATAGTACAATGTTAATTTCTGCTAATTACACTGAGTCTAGATAAATAATTCCAGACTTTTGACAACCTCAACAAGTGCAGAGCAGCCCTGGCTCAGATGGTTGGAGTGGGGTCTCGTGAAGGTTGCAGGATTGATTCCCAGTCAGGGCACATATCCACATACCTAGGTTGCAGGTTCAATCCTGATTGGGCTGTGCATGGGAGGCAACCCATTGATGTTTCTCCCCTAGAGTCTCCAGAAAGGAATACAGCCCTGGACTTTAGCCCTGTCAAACCTACACAGACGGCTCGTCTGCAGAACTGGGAGCTGAGGTCAAACGAGAAGAAAACCTCACTACAAATGCTCCCCCTTATCAGAGCTCACTGGACAGTGGGCATAAAGCCAGCTCCTGGGCTATCGTAACAGTTTTGTTTCCAGTGTAAATAAATGGCTTAAGCAAGATTCTGGTCACAAGATATGGCCCCACATCCCATAGATCACCATGTTCCGCTGAGTCACAGCAGCACAACACAGGGCCCACAGTCAGACCGTCCTCCTGCACTCACCGTTTTGCATGTCACCACTCGACATTTCACTTCTTTGATGTTTCTCATCTTTTCTTCCATTTGTTCTTTTTTCACCAGTGGCTCAAAATAGAGTTCTTGCAGCTCAGCCTCGGCCTGAAATGGCAAGGCATATAGGAGACCTTTACCAAATCCAACATATACTCAGACAACAGTTCAATAATAGAATGGAACAAACTTCCTGTCAATGAGGACCACTTGATAATAGCTTGGTAAATGCAAACCAAGAGATGATCATAAGTAGACACAAGTTCTTGACATGCAAAAAAAGGGTACAAGAGCATGTGATTTTAAAAACACTAAATACAAACTTAAAATACTACCATTACTAACAGTGTTACCATGTCAAGTGTGCACCAGAAAGGAACTAGTCCTACTATCCCAATACAGACTCCAGCTATGGAAGGTACTCAATGCCTCCCCAGCAGTGACAGCCCACTCTATTCTATACTCTTCTCCAGACCAAGTACTTGTTAGGAGCAATCCTGCCTGTTTGGAACAACAGGGAGGAGATATGAGGGCAATGAGATATTTTTAAAAATATATATATATTTTATTGATTTTTTTACAGAGAGGAATGGAGAGTTAGAAACATCGATGAGAGAGAAACATTGATCAGCTGCCTCCTGCATACTCCCTGGGGATGTGCCTGTTACCAAGGTACATGCCCTTGACCGGAATCAAACCTGGGACCCTTCAGTCCGCAGACCGATGCTCTATCCACTGAGCCAAACCGGTTAGGGCGGCAGTGAGATATTTACAGCAGAATGTGGTCACAGGTCTGGAGTTAGTGCAGCTAAGACATAAAGTCCCAGGGTCTTTGGTGGCCACAACAGGAAAGAAGTTCAGCTCTACAGTCATTTGAGCATCTTTCCTAATTTCAAGTCCAGAAAAAAAGATATGATATATAACCTTTTTGTTAGTCATTTGCTAATCAAAAGAATAGCAGATCATTTAGAGTAGTGGCACTAAATGGGGGTGATTAGTGCCCCCAAGAGGACATTTGAAAATCTGTGGGCCTTAATCGGTTTGGCTCAGTGGATAGAGAGCATCGGCCCTTGGACTGAAGGAAGGTTTTGGGTTCGATTCCCAAAGGTCAAGGGCATGGATCTTGGTTGCTGGCTTGATCCCCAATAGGGTGCTTGCAGGAGACAGCTGATCGATGTTTCTCTCTCATCGATGTTCCTAACTCTCTATCCCTCTCCCTTTCTCTCTGTAAAAATCAATAAAATATATAAAAAAAGAAAAAAAAGAAAATCTGTGGGAACACTTTTTTGTTATCTCAATAATTGCTACCCTTGCTATTAGCAGGGGCCAAGGCTGCTACGCCATCTGCAATGCACAGAACAGTCCCCCATACAACAAAGGGTTTTCCTGAATGTTCTTTGGGACATGTGGATAAACCTAACTGCTTTATATCAAACCCTACAATATGTGTGCATGGTTTTAATATACACTGAATATTCTAAGAGTGCATTTAGGCAACTCTTATGTATATGGAGGGACAACTGCACATTGGTGCAGTGGATAGAGCGTCGGCCTGAGGACTGAAGGGTCCCAGGTTCGATTCCGGTCAAGGGCATGTACCTTGGTTGCGGGCACATCCCCAATAGGGGGTGTGCAAGAGGCAGCTGATTGATGTTTCTCTCTCATCTATGTTCCTAACTCTCTATCCCTCTCCCTTCCTCTCTGTAAAAAATCAATAAAATATATATTTAAAAAAAAAAAATCCCATTTTGAAAGAAACAGGCCCATGGTATTTAAGTTACTAAGAAAACACATCTCTATGAGTCTTCCTTAATATCTGTCTCAAATATTTACAACACTTATAAATCTAACACTCTACTTCATACACTTCAATATTTCTTCTAGGGTGTTGTGTCCATGTACTTACATAATAAAATACATATTTTTAATATAAATATTTCCCCTTTTCTTTTTTACATTACATTTAAGATATTAACATTTCAATAAAATTCAACTAGTTAGGTGATAACATCATCATAAATGTTATTTCAGGATAATAAGGGAACAATACAAAATACTTATTGTTAAAAAGGGGCACTGGGAGTGCTGGGTTGATAGTTGCTGATTTAGAGCATTTGAAATGCCAATATAAAAATATTTGAATGGAAAAATCCCTTTCACATTGCAAGGCAGAAAACAGTAGATAGTGGTGATCCATTTTTAAAAAAAGTTAAGTTCACAAACTGACATGCAGCTACATCCTGTTTGAGGTAAAAGAAACAAATTCTTAGTCACACAACAAAGCACTGCGAGTCTGAATGGCAGCTCTACCATCTTTAATCTTTTGAGCTCTTACCTCCTTTAGGATCCCTGTGTGCTTCGATTTTGCTTTTAGAATTTTCTGAAATTCTTCAGATTCCAGGTAGGCAAGCTGTTCTCTCCTTTTTTTCCTGGCAGGCTCCAATTCATCCTCAGCTAGAGGAGAAAGAAAAAGCATCAGCTGGTATAGCCCACCTACTGTCATAAAACAGTGGGCCTTATCCACTCAGTTTCCTGCACTCTCTCTATCTCTGCCCACCAGTCCCTTCAAACTTAATTCACTCCACTAGCTACCAGCAGAGGAAGGCTCTTAAGAAGTGAGCTGAGATGCAGAAACTAGAATATGGGAGGCAGCAAATTTGACCACTGAATTAAAATATTTTTCACCTTAAAACAGGTACACTGACTATGAAAAGAGATAACAAGTATCCTATTTACAAACTGATGTTAAAATGACATTGCCAACTTCAGTTTTTTTTAAAAAATATTTTATTGATTTTTCACAGAGAGGAAGGGAGAGGGATAGAGAGTTAGAAACATCGATGAGAGAGAAACATCGATCAGCCGCCTCCTGCACACCCCCCACTGGGGATGTGCCCGCAACCAAGGTACATGCCCTTGGCCAGAATCGAACCTGGGACCCTTGAGTCCGCAGGCCGACGCTCCATCCACTGAGCCAAACCGGCCAGGGCCAACTTCAGTTTTTAAAATAAAAATAGGGCAGCCCTAGTCGATTTGCCTCAGTGAATAGAGCATCAGCCTACAGACTGAAGTTGTCTCGGGTTTGATTCTGGTCAAGGGCACATAGTTTGGTTGCAGCTTGATCGAGTACAGGAGGCAACCAATTGATGTCTCCCTCTCCTCTCCCTCTCCCTCTCCCCCTCCCTCCCCCTCCCCCCTCCTCTTC
>NW_005368707.1:6905574-6934850 GCF_000412655.1 Myotis brandtii | reverse complement strand
CCCCCCCCCCCCCCCCCCCCCCCCCTCTCCTCTCTCTCTCTCTCTCTCTCTTTCTCTCTCTCTCTCTCTCTCCATCCCTCTCCTCCACTCTGTCTAAAAATCAATGGAAAAAATATCCTTGAGTGAGGATTAACAAAAAAATAAAATAAAAATAGGGCAATTCTAAACAAAGGAATTCTACTTCTTTCAAAGTAAACCTTTATATTAATATATACATGCAAAGATCCAATGAGTAATCCTTTATTCAAGTTTTCAAATAGTGCATACTTTCAGTTTAATGCAATTATAAAAAACAAACAGTTCCAGTTGTGGAAATTCTATTTAGGTATTCTACCTAGAGGTAAACTGAAGTAAAATAATAACTTGATATCAGAAATGCTGGTTATGGCTTAAACACTTCCTTCTCTTTTACTGTGAACTCTGAAATCTGCAGTACCTTGCGGAGAGAATGTGGTATTCTTTTCTACACGTGCCTTCACTTCCAGGACATCCTCGGGGTAGTTTTTCTTCTTTTTAATGCTGTTTGGGTCTGTTTTTGAAAGAATTTGGCCTTTTGCCCTTAATTTGGATATAGCAGCTAACTAGAAAAAAGAGGAGAGGGAGATAAAAATCTAAACAATGAGATAGGCATTTGTAGCTCCATATCCCTTTCCAGTTATTAACCAATGAATTCTGGCAGCTCTCAAATATAAATTGGCAAAATATCTTCATTTTATTTAACATTACTACTATTATTAAAATTTAAAAGTATGGGAAACAGGTCTTATAACTTAGTAAATGAAGTCTCAGCTTATTTAAATATTGTAAGTTTAACATCAGCTAGTCTATAGGGTTCTAGACCCCTAGAGGAACCACATAAACATTTTGGAAATTTGTTTTAGAATCAGACAGAATTAGGATATAATTCCAGCTCTGTCACTTACTGGATTGTAACCTTAGTTACATAATTGTTCAGCCTCAGTTTCTACATTTCTAAAACAGGGATAATAGCACTTCCCTATCTTTGAAGGTTGTATAAATGAAATGAGTTAATGCATGTGAAACACACACTTGGACACAAAAAATAGCATTGGCACATCTATCACAGGGACAGTAACAGTGATGAAGACATGCAATTATTATTATTACTGTAGGTACAGCTTTGGCTTACAGCTCGCCTTTGCCTTCCATGTGGTTATTGCTGCTACTACAGCAAAGAGAAGACAACTCAAGACAGGGTGACTCAGGAAGGGGAGTGGTGGAACATGCTGAGCAGTGGGGTTTTGAGCACTTCCACTTCCACTTCAATCCGAGCAACTCGGTTATTATGTGTAAGATTTCTTTTAAAGGATTCTTTAAGCCACTATTTTACCATCTTGCCTCAATAATTTCAAGAATTTTTTTCCTTAATGCCAGTGTCTCCAGTTATAAAACAGTATATTCTTCTAGGCTATCTCCTTCAGCCTGACAAAAAAGTGTTGAGATAATGGCTAATTTTCTTGGACTAAATTAATGGCATTATGTTGACATCATTATCATTTAAAATTTCACTGACTTTAACAATCATGATCAATAAATAGCTACTGCGTGGCTGTCATTCCTGATCATAGATATATAAAGTGAGAAACTCCAGCTATGTCTATGAAAAGCAAATTCAAACACTGAAGAAAACAAATACCAGTTACCTTTTTGGCTTCTGCTAAAGCACTCAGTTTTGGTTTGGGAGGTGGTGACTCATCAAAAAAGAGAACATCATCTCCTTCTGAGATGCCTCGCCCCAGCTTGGGCACCGGTGTGGGTGGGGTTGCTTCCAGCCTGGGGAACTCGGCCCCTGTTGGTGGAGACCGAGGAGGGGGCTGTCGAGAAGACGATGGCACAGCTGGGCTCGAGACCTCATTTGAGCTTTGTAAAAATCTTTAAAGAAATATGCAATCACACACTTTGCAAGCACAAAGTAATAGACTGAGAGACTGCAGGCAGGCCACCAGCTGATGAGTAGTTGTCAGTAAAATTTCCCTTCCTTGGTTAATAATTCAGATTAGCATGCTATTAAGAAGAATGCTAGTTTCATTAACTCTTCACTCCTAAGTTGTCTGATTTTTCATTGAAATAGCTCTAATTGTTTTACCAATTTAGAACTGATCACTATTTTTTTAAAAAAATATATTTTATTGATTTCAGAGAGGAAAGGAGAGGGAGAGAGAGAAACATCAATGATGAGAATCATCGATCGGCTGCCTCCGGCATGCCCCCCCACTGGGGATCGAGTCCGCAACCCAGGCATGTGCCCTTGGCTGGAATCGAACCCAGGACCCCTCAGTCCGCAGGCAGACGCTCTATCCACTGAGCCAAACCAGCTAGGGCACTGATTACTATTTTTATCAATTAGCTTTCTAGTGGGTGCTGTATATAGCAGCAGTCGCCAACCGGTGGTCCATGGACCACTGGTGGTCCGTGAGGTCCAAAAGGTTGGCGACCGCTGGTCTATAGAACACAGCCCTGAAGGTGAGCTATGGACTATATTCCTAGCCTTCTGATTAGTCTAAGAATTCACCTAGATCTTTAGGAATTTACCAAATCTCTCTGTATTTTAGTTTACTCTACTGGAAAGAGATAACTCATGTGATAAATTTGGAAGTCGTCAACAGATAGGTTTTATAATTCCGATGGTCACTACTTTACATACAGTATTAAGAGCTATTTAAAAACAAAAATCAGAAGTCATCTAGTACAAACCTCTCACCATATATATGAAGAAACTGAGGCCCAAGACCCATTTGCTCATAGAGACAGGCTCAGGATTAGTACAAGGTAATCCCAGGCCAATATTATTTTTTTAAAAATATATATTTTATTGATTTTTTTACAGAGAGGAAGGGAGAGGGATAGAGAGTTAGAAACATCAATGAGAGAGACACAGCTGCCTCCTGCATATCCCTACTGGGGATGTGCCTGCAACCAAGGTACATGCCCTTGACCAGAATCGAACCTGGGACCCTTCAGTCCGCAGGCTGACGCTCTATCTACTGAGCCAAATCGGTTAAGGCCCAGGCCACTATTCTTGTCACTACCACAGACCTACTCTTGCCAGCAAATTGCCTATTACATCCTTCCCAAAGATATGTTTAACTTGTTCAGTCAAATTCTGAAAAACTACAAATTATAATGCCTTTAAACTGACAGGTGCTCTCTTATTTCCCACAAGGTCCACAATTCTACATATATTTTTATGTACACACACACACACACACACACACTTATGTCATCTGTTGGCACATGATGAATATCTCTATAGATATCCATTCTGCACATCATTATTGTAAGGAACAGCTGAGACACTTAACACAGTGCTCAAGGTACATGTTAAGCACCTGTACGTACTTATTACCATTACTATTATCTTATTACTATTCAGATAATTTGAGCTAAAGAATCTTTGGGATAATCACTTAGTAAGTCATATAATGTCTAATCACTGGATTGTATAACTGAAACTAATATATGTCAACTGTAATTGAAAAATAAAAATTTATTTAAAGTAAAAAAAAAAGGATCTTTGATTAATTTACCTTCCATATTCATTCCCACTTGATTTTGTCTCTAAAATGACTTCATTTTTAGTGCCTCATTTTTGTCATTTACCTCAACAACTACAAAAACTACTCATTGTGTGGCCTGTAATTAAAAACCTAATTGTGCCAAACTAAGAAACAGGAGCCAAACATACTTTCCCCTTTCCCCAAACCCTTTTCAGATGTGCACTATAGATAAGGGTCCTTTCTTTTCCATGGTGATATTAATTACTGTAACCTGTACCACTCAGTCTCAGGATTCACTAACATAAGTCAGAAATATGTAACTTTAAATGCTATCTATTTAGGTTATGTCAAAATTATTTTAACACTTTTTAAGTTAAAAAGATATCCAACCATCCAAAATGTAAAGTGCATTTTTGAAATCTCTGAAGATATTTTGAGGATTCCTGAGATGAGTTATCCAAGCAGGGATATTAAATGTTACTCTTACCGTTTCTCCATTTCTTCTGATTTCCTCTTCCTCATCTCTAACATAAGCTGCTTCTGTTGCTTCAGGAGGGCTGATGCCGAGATAGACTGGAAAGCAGGTTTTGGGCTTCCCATGATCCCTAAAACACAAGTCATAGATTGAGGGGATTCTGAGAGGCAGCAGGAACTCAGATATGAATGCTAAGCAGGTACAAGTTGACTCTACCTGATGATTTGGCTTTGGCTAAATGTTGTTTCAAGTTTCTGGCTCCAAATGTGGGCAAGTCCATCAATTCTCTGAATTCCTCAGAGCAAGACAAGCTCTTCTGGGCTATTCCTGGAATATACAAACATCAGCTTTAGAGGATCTGAAATTTAAACCCTTTGATGTTATGTGACATTGCTTTTATTTTTTAAATATATTTTTATTGATTTCAGAGAAGGGAGAGATTGAAACATCAATGATGAGAATCACTGATCGGCTGCTTCCTGCATGCCCCTACTAGGGATTGAGCCTGCAACCCAGGCATGTGCCCTTGACCAGAATTGAACCCAGGACTTCTGTCCCCGGGCCGATGCTCTATCCACTGAGACAAACTAGCCAGGCCAGGGCTGACATTACTTTTAAACTCTGCATTCATAACTTACGTCATTTGTAAATGAACTAGATGGAATACCAAGAGAAAAAAGGATCCTTAACCTCTAATCAGACTAGTAGGACAAGGGGATGGCAAATATAACTTATTTTGAGTAATGATTAGAATACTCATATCTGTGGAGTCACATCATACACTATTTCTGGAATATGCACTATGGATAAGGGTCTACACTAGGCCCTGACTGCTGTTAAATGAATAGAGCCCCGCCCTAGCCAGCTTGGCTCAGCGGATAGAGCGTTGGCCTGCGGACTGAAGGGTCCCGGGTTCGATTCCAGCCAAGGGCACATGCCTGGGTTGCGGGCTAGATCCCCAGTGGGGGGTGTGCAGGAGGCAGCTGATCAATGATTCTCTCATCATTGATGTTTCTATCTCTTTCTCCTTCTCCTTTCCTCTCTGAAATCAATCAATCAATCAATAAATGAATAAAGCCCCAAGTACAGGGTGAAGGCAGCATTTTCTGATCTATATCTGTTTTAATGAAAGAAAACAGATGGGTTTGATTAGGAACCTGATACTAATGATTCTAATACTGGACATTAAGAGTTACACCCAGATACATCAAGAAATTTTAAAAAGCATATTAAGCTAAGACACAGTCAAGATGAACATGCTGTTTTTTCTTAAGATGCTGCCAACTAAACTTGATTTCTTCAGCTTAGGCCATATTACTAAGATAGTGAGGAGTGGATACTCATAATTTAGAGTACAAAATGTGACCATTTTTAATCCTAAAGACTACACATTTAAGCAACAGAAAGAAATGTAGTTTTGAGAAACAAAGTTACCGAGTTTTTGCTGAGTTTCCTGAATGATCAAATCTGTGCCCTTCACGACCAGATTAGTCAGAGTGGTTTGAATCTTCTTTTTAGGAGCACCAGCTGCTGCACTGTAATGACAAGTCACCCCCAAAGGAAAATCATTGAACTTCAGTGTTCTGATAAAGTGAAGAAGGCACAGAAGTATGCACAGTTTCTCAAAACAGCATATAACTAGACTCTTACTATCATGACCCTATAGCATAACTGGTGAAAGCATTGTATCACGGATGTGAAAAACAGCAACATGCAAATTTGCTTGAGGCCATCTGGAAGGAAAATTTGACAAAAGAAATAGAAAATATGCCAACACTTCAGTCAAGAAATCTAGGAATTTATCTTAGAATAATTGACTATTCAAAAAACAGGATATTAACAAAAGCTTTATAACATTAAAAATCAGAAACACCATTAAGGTTTAACCATAGGAAATGGTGTAAATTATTGCAGTCATGTAAAAGAATACTATGTAGCCACTAAAAATAATGCCACAAGTAAATATTTGATAAAGAAAACAATATTTTGTTAAAAAAAGTTATTAACTAGATACAGTATGATTTCATTTTAAATTACTAAAAATTTATACATATGGAAAAAATATAAACCACCTAGAAGCAGCTATAACAAGGAGCTAACATATACATACATATATATTTTAAAATAATGTTTATTGCTTTTTGCAGTTTGGAAAATCACAGAAACTATTTCTAATTTAAAAATGAGCTTGATATTACAAAATAGGCAGGAAGTGCGAGTCCTCTTGCCTAATTTCTGTTGGACATGGGACAAAATCTATGCTTTGTTCTTGGATCAACTATAGCTCCCTTGTGCCAAGTCCACAGACATCACGTACCCAGATGTGCTTTTCACAATAAGGAAACGATCATCGATCACCTACTCAGGGACTCTGTAGAGGCTGATCCCCAGAAAAGAGGCCACAAACGCCTGCCTTCCATGCCCCTTTGTGAAGCTGCATATTCATTCACTGAATTAAATATGGATTTTAAGAGGTCTGCAACCTTACTCTAATCATACATAATAAGGGAAATGATTTAAAGGATGTCAACACAATGATTAACAGTCTTTTAACTACCAAATAATAAGCCCCTGACAAAGTTCCACTATTCACATTAGAACCCAAACAGGAAGCATGGGTTTTTTGTTAAAGACCATCGTGACATGGCTCAATTTCTCCCTGTTCTGTGGCTTTTCTTTCTACCTGGGAATAAAAGAGGCCCTCATCTATTAAAGATAAAACCTGCACAACTCTTCTAGGACCATTACAGAAATGTACAACCACTAGGTTTATTCTTATCAGATAAGCAAGGTCCTGGTCTCAAAGGCAGCTCAAGAATGTCTTACACTGAGGCTGCATATGATGCTGAAGAAACCCCTCCATAGTAAAAACCATCCTGACACAGCCGTTCTCTCAGACTGATGCCTTTGCTGGCAAACTTCTTCGGAATTCGTCCTCCGGAGAAGGTGGACTGCAAGTCAGCTCGCTTGGCACTGAGCTTCTTATACTGGGCCTGGATGTGATACTGACAGTACTCGCAGTCCTTCTGCAAAAAGGAAGAGAGGCTGCCTCAGGATTAGGGTAACAGTCCAGAAAACAATGTACACCCACAGGGTCCCTTTCTCCCAGCTTTGTGAGACACCATTCTGTGTGCAGAGCCCTCCCTACTGACCTCCAAAGCCATTTGCAAAGTGTAGTCATGCAGTGAACAGGGGAAAGAAGTTCTCTTAAATTCTAACTAAAGCACTAATTAGGTTAAAAAAAGTGATATAGTTCACTCCCTTTGCACTCTTTCTACAATCAAAATAACACCAAATGAAAGAAGTCAGACACAAAAGATCACATAACATATTGTATGCTTCCTCATATATCACATATCCAGAGCAGGCAAATCTAGAGACAGGAAGCAGGTTAGAGGTCACCAGGAGATGGAGGTAAGGGGGATGAGAAATGTTTTTATGGGGTGATGAAAGGTTTTGAAACTAGAGAGCTAGTGGTTGCACAACAGTGAATATACTAAATAACACTGAAGTGTACATTTAAAATGGTTGATTGTATGTTATGTGATTTTTACCTCAATAAAAATTAATTTTAAAAAATAAGACAAAATCGGCTTCTAGTGAGATTTTTCTATTTTTTTCTGGTTGACTCTTGGACAAATGTTCCTTCAGTGAAAGGAACAAAAGAGAAACAGCATACTATTATTCTACTGGGTGAGCACTTAGATAAGGTAACAATGCTCACTAGTTCATCTGTGAAGCAGGAATGAGGAAAAAAACCGAGATGCAACCAAAATCTGTCATTTAATCCTTTCAAAAAGCTCTATGACAGTGGTTCTCAACCTTCCTAATGCTGCGACCCTTTAATACAGTTCCTCATGTTGTGGTGACCCTCAATTTCATTGTTATAAATTGAACATAATTTAAGCATAGTGATTAATCACAAAAACAATATGTAATTATATGTGTTTTCCGATGGTCTTAGGGTCGTTCGACCCCCAAAGGGGTCGCGACCCACAGGTTGAGAACCGCTGGACTAGATGGAGAGCAGGCTGACAGCTGTTGTGGGAAGGGTGGGGTAGGAATTTGGGAGGCTGGAGTTGGTGGTGAAGGGACTAAGCAAAAAAGAAAAGAAAAAAAACCTCATGGACATGACAATAGTGTGGTGATTACCAGAGGCAATGGGGGGCTTGGGAAAGGTAGAAGAGGGTATTGGTGGGATAAATGGTGATGGAAGGAAACTTGACTTGGGGTAGTGAACACACAGTGCAATATACAGATGATGTACTACAGAATTGTACATCTAAAACCTATATTAACCAAAGTCACCCCAATAAATTAAAAACAAACAGCCAACATAATTATAACCAGGTGTGAATTAATCAAAATTATGCCTTTCTTTTTTTTAAGATTGGGAAAAAATATATGTTTTGGTTTTGCCGCAGAATTTTAGTAATTAGTTTATGTGTGCCATGAGATGAAAAAGGTTGAAAATTGCTGCACTATATGAAATGTCCAGAACAGGCAAATTCAAAGAGATAGAGGTTAGATTAGAGCTTACCTGGAGCTGGATGAAGAGAATGGGGAGTGGCTGCTAATGGGTATGGGTGTTTTTTTGGGGGGAGGGGGGTAATTGAAAAATGTCCTAAAATTACATAGTGATGAAGGTTGCACAACTCTGAATATATTAAAAATTATGAAATTGTACACTTTAAAAAAGCGAATTGTATGGTAGGTGAATTATATCTCAATGAAGCTATTTTTTTTTTAAACTCTAAGAGAAGGTATAGTAAGCATAGACTAAACTAAGGTGTGCAGTGTATTACATCATAGAGTTTGATCTCTGGCCCTACAAAGAATGGATAAAAGAATGGTGTAAGTTTAGAATTGAGGGTGAACTAAAATTCTGTTTCTTATACCTCCTAGTCAGCTGGCAATAAAAGATCACTTTCCTAAGAGGTGAAATCCTTCCCCTACTCTCAGCTTTTCAAATTGGCAATTATTAACCACACATTCAATTTTCTCACTTTGATGCTTCCTGTTATGTAGGAAACTCAGTTCCAAAGTGGTTGTTACCACTAAAGTACCTATAATTTATTCCTATTAATTCCTCTCTTTAGCAGAAAACATCCTAACAAGGCTGAAACCAACCAAATTAACAGTCTGTGTACATGGTTCTCCATTCTTCTTCTTTGCTTTACAGGTTCCCAAGTCAAGAGCTTCACCCATAATTAAGATCTTTTGAGGATGATCAATAGATAAGCACACCTGTAGAAAAGAAGTGGAATGGGAGTTAAAAGCAGATGAAAATATGATCTTTTATCAGCTAGAATGGATAAAAGAATGGTTGGTGTGAGTTAAGAAGTCAGTCTCAAGGAATTTGAAGCCAGTGCCCTATAAAACAGTTTTAGAAATGGGAGGTGTAGAAGACATATTTAGTTCTCTACCAATATCCATTCTCTCCTGTGTCTTTGCTATCAAAATCTTGATTTTATTTTGGTTGGCAAAGGCTGAGTATAAGGTAATGGATCATATTCCCAGTTTTCCCAGCACTCCTTACATATAGCAATGGTCATGTGACTATATTCTTTCTGACCAATGAGAAAAGCTGGGATTGGTACAGAGGTATTGGGGAAGCTTTGGCTTTACTGATAAAAGCAGATAGAGGAGGTTGGCTCAGTTCCTGCCTTGAATGGAGAGATGATGGCAAGAGCTTCAAAGCCATCTTGTGACCAAGAGGAAAAGGCTGAGAGACTAGCAGACATTGGTCCTGATATCACTACAGTGCCTATGTCTAGGTTTTTAAAAATTATGTGAGAAAAACAAACCCCACTGTTTACTGTAAAAAGAAACTATAGTGAAGTTTTCCTGTTACTTGTAGCCAAACACATTGGAACCGATAGGTGAAGATTTGTTGCTATTCTCTGGTGAAAATAAGGAATGAAAAAACATTGTCTCTCAATATTCCTGATAATAATAATCTGTCTACAACAAAGTTTAAAGTGTAGCTTCTTGCAGGGTCAGTTGAAGAAATGATATGTCCCATTTGCACCATATTAAGATTTACAATTTACTAGAGCAGCGGTTCTTAACCTGTGGGTCGCGACCCCTTTGCGGGGGGGCAAGGGGGGTGTCGAACGACCCTTTCACAGTGGTTGCCTAAGACCATCGGAAAACACAATATATAATTACATATTGTTTTTGTGATTAATCACTATGCTTTAATTATGTTCAATTTGTAACAATGAAACTACATTCGGCACATCAGATATTTACATTACGATTCATAACAGTAGCAAAACTACAGTTATGAAGTAGCAACGAAAATAATTTTATGGTTGGGGGTCACCACAACATGAGGAACTGTATTAAAGGGTCGCGGCATTAGGAAGGTTGAGAACCACTGTACTAGAGAATCAGTGGGTAGTACCAAAACTCTAATGATGCTTAAGAAGGTAAAAATTCACTATGATTCTAAGTTGCAACTATGGTTGTACTAATCAATGGTGTGGGGCGCGGCCACAGTGTTTTGGCCAGGTTCAAGCCTTGGACTAATGAAAGGACAGGGTCTTCTCATTGCCAAGTGCAAGTCCCAGCTGGAGGGCAGGGCCCTCCCAGCACAATTATAGCCAACAGCTATAGTTGTAAGCTTGAACCTATGGTCCGAACACGTGGCCCCACGTGCCTTGTGATAGAGTTCGGGTGCATGTAGTTAAGTGAGGTTGAAACTCACGAGAATGCTGTAAACAACTTGATCACGCCCCTACTTTGCCTCGTGGCATCTGCTATAAAATAAAGACACGGCTTTTGGGGGCTGGCGCTGTCTCCTCATCAGGGGGCAGCGTCCCACCGAGACTTAGGTTTCATTCTCTTGTCTGTCTTTTCTCAATCCTTTCCCCCCCCCACTCAGGATCACCTTTGGCCATAATACAATGGAGCAAAGTCCTCTCAACCATCAAACTATAAGACCTTGCCATCTTGATATACCATGGAAATTTATGAAGGAGAGCTAAGGAGACCTGAGCTAAGAGTTCAAAAAACTCCAGGAACCTTGAAACTAATTCAAAAGATATAATGAAAGAAGTTGATACAAAACAATTTAGAGCAGGTGGAAAATTCAGAATACTGGTGGGCGAGGAATGAACAAGCAAGCAAAAAAACAGATTAACGGAGGTAATACTTTAAAAGCATGATTTATTATCTGAAAGGAGACCACTACAAATCTTTTTGACAGAATTTGACTAAGTTGCAAAGGCATTTCCCCCAATAATCACAGAAACAGATTCTTACCTCCTCTGAACCATCCTTGGGCTTCATGGGGTTAGCATTGAGTAGCCCTATGACGGTACCCTGTTCAGTCTTCCAGAGTTCTTTGTGAACTTCTCCAAACAAGAACAATGACACATACCGTGTCAGGTCACGAAGATCATTTAGTCGCCAGATGCTAAATGTTTTCCCCTGGAACAAATATTTATTCTTAATTTTAATTATTTTTGAATAATGGGGTACACTGCCTCCATTTACAGTTCAAGTGTTCTGTTGTTGAAAAATACATAACTATAATCCACCCTAAATATATAATCATCAGATTTTCTGTTAATTATAAATTAATCCTTTCTCTAGGCTTTAGTACTACCCTTTTCATTTTAGAGATGAAGGTAAAGTTAAGGCAAACCAGTAGCAAAGTTGTTACTAGAGCCTCTAATTCTCAGGTCTAAATAGTCAATGGGATAGCAGCACTGCCTGTCTAATCTCTCTCACTCAAATATTCAAACACACACACTCATGTGCATATCACAGATATAAATTTGATAACCTTATCACTGATTAATTAAATTAAAGCTATAATGAGACATCACCTCACACCTGCCAGAATTGCTACCATTAGTAAATCAACAAACAAGTACTGAAAAGGATGTGGAGAAAAGGGAACCCTTATGCACTGCTGGTGGGAATGCAGACTGATGCAGGCACTTGGAAAACAGTGTGGAGTATTCTAAAAATATTAAAAAAGGAACTGCCATTTGACCCAGTGATCTCACTTCTGGGAATATATCCTAAGAATCCCAAAATACCAATTAGAAAGATATATGCGCCCCTGTGTTCATAGCAGTGTTATTTACAATACCTAAGATCTGAAAATAGCCCAAGTGCTCATCAAAAGATGAGTAGATAAAAAAGTTATGACACCTTTACACAATGGAATACTATGCAGCTGTAAAAATAAGGGTCTCTTACCCTATGCAACAGCATGGATGGACCTGGAGAGTGTTATGCTAAGCGAAATAAGCCAGTCAGAGAAAGAAAAATACCACATGATCTCACTTATGTGGAATCTAATGAATAAAATAAACTGATAAACAAAATAGGTCCAGAGGTATGGATGCATGGAATGGAATGACAGGTATGAGGGGAGGGGGGGGGTCAGGGAGATGAAAAAAGATTAACCCAAAAAACATATATGCATATATGCAAAACCCAGGATACAGACAATAGTGCAGTGCAGGCAGGGTGGAGGGGAGCAAAAAGGGGGAAAATGGGGGACATATGTAATACTGTTAATAAAAAATAAATAAATAAAATGGCTCACACTGTTACAGCTCTGCGGAGTGACTTTCTTCAATATAACCCCAAATGTTACCCAGTCTACTTCTTCTAGCTTTTCACTTGCCATCTTTTCCTTGAGCTGAGACAGTCTGATCAGTTTTCGACCTGTCATTTTCTTGTTCATTTCTGTAGAGGACACTCGAGGCCGTCTGCGTCAAGAAATCAGCAATTAGTAGACCATCTATAACCCTAATGTGCAAACAGACTGAACAGCAGAACAACCGAACCACCGGTCGCTATGACGTGCGCTGACCACTAGGGGGTGCGCGCGGAACATGGTGGGTGTCGGTCGCGGTGGGATGGTGAACAGGTGAGCGGGGGCGCCAGTTGCTGTCATTGGGGCGAGCCTCTTGTGATTACTGAAAATTCTTTGCTCCCTTGTGCCGCGGTCCCGCCTGGCACTCACACCCACTGATGGCTCTGGAGCCGCCACTTGCACCCACTGCCAGTGCCGGCCCCACTTGCACCTGCTGCTAGCGCCAGCCCCAATCGCTCCATGCTGTCAGCGGGTGCGAGTGGGGCCGGCGCTGTCAGCACATGGGAGTGGTGGCAGCGGGAGCGGGGCTGCCAGCAGACAGGGAACCTGGGGCCATGGTGGGAGGGGCTGGGCGGGGACACAGGGGATGGGCCGAGACCCGCTCCTGTGCCCACCACAGCCTCACGGCCCACAGTTCCTCTCAAGGTGCACGAATTCGTGCACTGGGCCCCTAGTCTCTCTGTCTCTGTCTCTCCCTCTCTCTCTATATATACATACACACACACACATGCCTTTCGACCCATAGCTGTGACACTCACTGATCACCAGGGGGCAGACGCTTAACGCACAGGCACGGAAACATGGAACAGACTGATGAATCTCAGAGGGAAGCAGGGAGGAGGGAGGTGGGAAGAAATTAACCAAAGATCTTATATACATACTAGTGGCCCGGTGCACCGGTGGGGTCCCTCGGCCTAGCCTGTGGGGATCGGGCCGAAACCAGTAGTCCGATATCCCTGCACCGGGCCTCTAATAAAAGTGTTAACTCTAGCTCCAATTAATATATTCTTGTTTCTAATGACTGGCTAAAACTTGGTGAATTTGCAAATTGTCTCTCTAGTAAATATTAGTATCTGTTCCATGTTTGATTACATTATATATTCAAGGACAAGAGAAAATACACAAATAAATGTGCCTTTGACTCTTTCAGTAGTCTAGAATAGAAAGTCCTAGAGCAGTGATGGCGAACCTATGACACGCGTGTCAGAGGTGACACGCAAACTCATTTTTTTGGTTGATTTTTCTTTGTTAAATGGCATTTAAATATAGTATTTTTAGGCTCTGAGGTTCACATATTACAATTACAGGAACTCAAACAATTCTGCAATCCCTTCAATTTGTAGGCCACTGAGAAGCTCTGGCTGAGTAATTTCAACTTTGTCTACCTCCATTCAATTCCCACATGCATTACACACTTGCATCAGCAACATCTTTCATTATCCACCAGGAGTGTCACCTGGGAGCTTGCTGGGGCAGGCAGTATCATCTCAAGAAGGTCATGTTTACCTTGAAAAAGAAGCTAAAGCTACTTAAGGAGCTTTACTGTATTCCATCCCTCAGCCTCCATCTCAACCATAATTAAAACATTGACTTTTATTGATTTGGAGTACTACTGATTTTTCACAATACACGTCCACTGTATTACTCTATATACAGTACCATACTGCAGAATGGCAGCTTGTTTTTCCCCAGCTCAATAATATACAATTCAAGAGCTTGGTAGTTTTAGTTTAGATCGACAAGGTTTAAGTGTTCTAGGGGGGTGCACTTGGCCAATCAGGACTGAACTAAGAGCAATCTGTTCTCAGAGTAAAGATTACCGCTCCACCCTGGGCTTTAAGAGAAGTAATGATGGAGATGCAATGGAGTAGTGGCACAGAGCACAGAGGATTTTTTAAAAGTCTACACTTTCCACTGAACTGATCCTGGGATTTAATCCTATTTTAATTGAGTATCTTAGTTTTTCCACATAACAGATGCAAAGAATATAAATTTACCTTAAAGGTTATTAAAAAAAAAAGGAGCACAGCTATTTTTCTTAACATCAATTACAAGATACTATTATCCTGGTTAAACTGTATGTATCTTTATGTATTTCAAAATAGTCTCTATCACTGTTTCTTTCTGTCAGTTTCTGATTAATTATAATTTCACATCTATCTATTTACCTATCTATCCATCCAAGCAAAAGTCTTCCTTAAATACTTCGTATGCAAATGTACTGAATCACAACCAGTGCTCAATGCCAAGTTTTGTCAAGTTCCAGAGTTATTGGTGTTATGTGGATCTGCTGTACAAATATACTATTTCTAAAAGGCTCAGCCCTCAGACAGAAGGACGAGGCATCTGGCGGGGCATGTGATCAGTGAGGGGCTGTATGTTACTGACCTGAGCCTCAGGCCAGAGAAGGCTTCCACAGAGACCGGCTGAGCTATGTCCCCAGAACTCCTGGCGGCCTCCACACCCTTATCTCTAGTCATCCAACTAGGTTTGTTCCCAGGCGTCATTCGGAGTGGTTGGGAGGGTGCACATATCATCTTTGAAGGTGAGCTTTTGGGCTCTAGAAAATTAACATAAAAATTAAGTGAAAAGAAATCCACACTGATAACTACATTTTTAAGAGAATTGTTCTTTTTTTATCCACCATACAATAACCAAATATTGAGAAAACAAAGGAAGCCCACAAGATCATTTCTGTACTACCCTCAAATCTCTGTAATGATGAAAATGTTTGATACTGGTGCTGTCTAATACGGCAGCCACTGATTACTTATAACTGACTATTGTTTCTAAGGAAATGAATGTCTAACTTAGTTAAATTTAAATAGTGGCATGTGGCTAGTGACTGCTATATTAGATAGTGCCAATTTAAAACACTGTTCCTTGCCTGGCCAGTGGTTAAGAATCAACCTATGAACCAGGAGATCACGGTTTGATTCCTGGTCAGGACACATGCCCAGGTTGCGGACTTGATCCCCGGTAGAAATTGTGCAGGAGGCAGCCAAACAATTATTATCTTTCATCATTGATGTTTCTATCTCTCTCTCCCTCTCTGAAATTAAAAGAAAAAAAAATATATATATATTTAAAACAAACAAACAAACAAACAAACCCAAAACACCATTCTTCTGCAAAGACATTTATTGAGTATTCACCACATATGGAGCACTGTGGTAGATTTTATGAGGGAGCAAGAGCTCTCCTTCAGAATTCCATAATTAGTGGATATTTGTGCACAGATCAGATCCCACCTGAAGAAAATCCAAAGTTAGCTTCTTTTCTTGTTTGTTTCATTTCATTTCAACCCATTCAATTTCATTCGTGGGGTAAGGGGTGTTGGGGAGGATCAAGGTATTCTACTGACATGGTTATTTTTCCTATTTTAGAAGTATTTGATAGTGCTCCTGAAGGTCAGAAAGTTTGAGTATTTTCCTTAATAAAATATCACTTTCTCTTCAACCAGATTTTTGTTTACCCTCTGGATCACTGCTCCCAAACTAGGGGCCAGGGCAACCCTGAACTTTAGGATCTCTAGAAACCATGTCCATGTCCCACCCCTCAAAACTGAATTCTGGAAGTTACCTAATGAAATATCTTAGCAATGCCAAAGGTCCTAAAGGGATGGACACTACTCATAAATAGATATGTAAAGTATAAATTTGTTGTCAAATAAATATAAACACTCAGAGGCTGCAACTATTCTCTACTATTGTCCCATATATCAATGCTATTCAAAAGGGCCTTTTTAATCTCCCGTGGTCAAAAAAATACTGCTTACTCTCAGCTATGTTATCTACAGACCATTTTGTCTTCCAAAGAATAATCACTTTGGGCAAACTGAGGCAATACAACAAAATCAACAGAAAGAGCTTATAAATCTCTTTCATTTTATTGTGTGTGTATATATGTGTGTGCTGAAATAGGCTTTTATTTGAATACTATTCCAGACTACTGGCAAAGAAAATTTTTCTAAAGAATAGACCTTCTAATTTAATACAACCTAACTTCAAATAAAACCTGATTACTTTATAAGAGAATCTGTGCCTCATTCTGACAAGTCAAAAGATTGAATCTCTAGATTGCTAGCATGAGATCCAGTGGTTAGTTTTTACTATAGTTCAAGTCAACTACAAGACTTGGTGTTATGTAGTTTTTTTTAAAACAGAGTTTAAAAAAATTCAACCCATGAAGTGTTTAGGACATACCTACTCTCTACCTAAAAATTTTCTAAGCATTTTGAGATGTAGAGAAAGAGTACATAATAGAGCATATGGTTCCCATTCCCAAGAAACTTTTCTCAGGGGGCAGATGAAACACATACACACGATAGTGCCAAAATATATTTTCAACAGAATCAGAGTAGTGAGAAACCAGGAGGCCTTGAATACTACACCTGCAGGTGAAACTTTTGGTGTCCGAGCCACTCGCTTGGTTTTTGGTAGAGTAGGGACATCAAGCTCTGCAGAAAAGCATGTTGACTCCTGAATTCTCTGAACTTTCTTCTCTTTAAGAGGGGGGCGTGGAGACTTCTCTACTTGATTAAAAATAAAAGAAATTAGTAATGAGTTTAGAAAGGGGCTCAGGAGCAGTTTTACCAGGAATTGGATGCAGAAATATTATAATTTCTTAATATGAGAAATGCATACTATTACTAGAATTACAGTCTGATTACCAGATTTATGTGGACAGGCTGGACTTGCAGGCTGTTTAATTGTCGCCATTTTTAGCTGTTCTTGTAAGGACTTCATTTGCTCTTGCAACTTCCTTAACTCATCTAGGGGGAAAATATTGACTTAAGAAGCAAACCAGAAGAAATATTATACATGACAAAAGTGCTGGAATTATTTTTGGTGTCCACCCATCTTACCCCCAAACCTCGAGACCCACAATATAATCACATACTAAGAACTCAATTAACTTTTACACTTCGAAGGGGTCCCTTTAGAGAAATAAACTTATTTCCAGTAATCAAGCCTCTAATACCAAAGCCAGTTATGAATTTGTACTACTGACAGATCATAGATACCTATCTACAGTTAAGTTTTTAGGAATCAAAACATTAATTTCAGAGAATATCATAATACAACAAATGCTTGGTCTTGTATCAGAAGAAACTGCCAACCACAGAATTTTATTATAATTTAAAAATATAAGAGAAGATGCCAGGAATAAGAAAAGTACACTCCTCAAAGCTTCTGTTCAGAAATGGTCTCCTGCTCAAATAGAATGTGCAATAGTTTTTATAGTCTTGTCTGGCTCCATTTGCATATAACTTCCAAAGTAATTTTTTTTGTAATAAGCATGAAAAGTGTTAGAGTCACCCTGTGAAGGACCAACTATAGTTGGCTGTCCCTGATACATATATACGTTGCTGGCTGGCTATTGCTTTGTATGCTGAAATGCTGGCCTTAAATGTTTGATATACTAACTCAGACATTTTTTTTTTTTACAAATCATTTATCTCCACTCTTGACTCAACAGTTATCTTAATGAAAACTGACAGACTGGTGGTCTTCTTCTAGTCTAGAGAAAGCAAGTAGTTAGGGCACCTTGTAACTCTTGATTAGTTTTCCCTTGATTGGGAGCAGGAGCAGGGAGGGTTCTGTTTTTAGTTGATTGTAATGCAGGAACTTCTTCATCTGATAAGTCCTCCATATCTCCAAAGAGAGTAGCCAAATTTTCCTTTTGGTCTTGAGTCTTTTCCACTTCCCCATCATCAGCCTCCTCTGTGTAAGATTCACCATCACCGTCAGCATCGAAGAGCTCATCAAATGTATCAGGTTTACCATCATCCTGGATGGAAGGGTGGCTCTCTTCCGAATGACAATCCAAGGCTGACTCATTCTCTTCCAGTAGTGAAGTCAGCAGAGACAATTCATCTTCACCCACTAGGGGAAAAAGAAGAAAAAGGAGAGAAAATAAGCCTACCTGAGAAGAACTGCTAATGAAAGCATAGTTAATTAAAACATTCAACATTCATAACACAATTAAAATGACTATATATTTAATCAATTTTCCTGGTATAATCACTGGTCTTATCTCCACCTTCTCTCTTCCCAAGTGCTTCTCGGAGGGCTCTGGGCTAAGGAAGAAGGGGCCAATATCTGCTTAGTAATCACACTGGGCCAATCACTAGGCTAGATCTTTTTCCCTACACTATATCAGCTAATGAGACAACTTCCTGCATACCAACTTCAACCCACAAGGGAGTTAACTGAAAAACACACTAAACATATATTTAGGCCCTAGATGTATGTATTCCCCTAGTTTTTTAAAAAAATATTTTTTAAAATATATTTTTTATTGATTTCAGAGAGGAAGGGAGAGGGAGAGATAGAAACATCAATGATGAGAATCATCGATCGCCTGCCTCCTGCATGTCCCCCACCAGGGATCAAGCCCGCAACCTGGGCATGTGCACCCGACCGGGAATTGAGCTGTGATTTCCTGGTTCATAGGTTGATGCTCACCCACTGAACCACACTGGCAGGCTATTTCTCCAGTTTTTAATTGTTTGAGCAATTTTTAAAAAATATAGACAGGTACATACAATTACATAAAATGTACTCATATCCCGCTCAGCCAGTGTGGCTCAGTGTCGACCTATGAACCAGGAGGCCAGTTTGATTCCCAGTCAGGGCACATGATGGGTTTGCAGGCTCGACGCCCACTGATGTTTCTATCTTTTTCCCTCTCCCTTCCTCTCTGAAATCAATATATGTATATACACATCTATCTATCTATCTATCTATCTATCTATCTATCTTTAAAAATACTCATATTCCATCAGCCAGAATTAGCCACTACTAACATTTTGTCAGGTTTTCTTTTGGCCTTTACATTAAATTTTTAAAAGCTTAAAACAAAACAAAACAAAAAAACTCAAGCCAAATCTTATTCCAACTCCATATCACTACCTCCAGGCCCCACTACAACCACTATCATAATTTTGGTATATCATTCTAGTCAATTTTTCAAACTTTTAACAAATATATAGGTACTTGTAAAGTAATACACAGTATTTGGTTGTCTTACAAATATCTATATAAATTATTTCATACTATATGTATTACCCTGTATCCTGTTTTCCTTCAGGATACAGAAAGATTGCATGTAAGACTGATCCAAATCAAAACATATACTTAATTCTTTCAATTGCTGTTTAGTAGTCTATGATAAGAATGTGTCACATTTTATTAATTCACTTTCCAATAAAGAACATATGAGCTATTTCCAATATTTTCACACTACAAAGTATGCTATAATCATGCATACACCTTGTACATGTGTGAAAGTTCCTTGGAAATACATTATCAAATGTGAAAGTCCTGGATTGTTGGGAATGCACATTTTCCAAATTTACTTGATACTGCCAAATCGTTCTCCAAGTGGTTGTACTCTCACTAGCATTATACTCAAGTACCATTTCTCCCTACCCCCTCACTAAATCTGATAGGTCACCTAAGATATTCTGCCAATCTGCTGGATGATTATAAAAGGCAGGTAGCTTATTGTTTTGATTTGCATTTCTAGGATTATTAGTTGAGGTAAATTCTTGCTTATGTTAACTGGCCAGTGGATTTCTTCTTTTTTTGATTTGTCTGTTTTCTTTGCTCATTTTTTTCCCTATTCAGGCATTATTTCTTTATGAAATCAGAAGCATTTAAAGCAAAAACATTAAGGCTATTTCACTCCCTCACTGGAAAGACAGGAGCTGAAGTCCAGACAGGGCAGGGGACTGCTCAGGGGCCTGTGGTGAAATAGGTCAGCACAGGAGCCTAGGCTAGGATGGAGAGCTCTAGATCAGGAAATCAGTATCCTTTCTACTGCTCTACACTCCCATACCAGATGGGAAAGAGCCAACAGCCAAATTTAAGGCCTAGAATCTAATGAAAGGGTCTGAAGCTTAAAGTCAGAGGTTGTAAAACAATTAGTTTTGAATGCTTAGTCCGCAGACTCTAGGAGTACAGGGTGCAGCAAGAGAGAAGAGGCAATCAGGTTCCCTGTGCTCCAGGTGAGATGGTCACATCCTGGCAAGGGAGCCTCTCTCTTGCTCCCAGCTGCTGTAGAGAGCGCCCCCCAAGAAGAGGCCTTGATCAACACCACTGGGAGTCACGAGTGAAAAATGTTACCTTGTGGCTCCATACTCTTGGCCTTGAACTCACCTTCTTTCATGAGAGCAGTCAGACTAATCCATGATGCCACTATCCCAGGTTACCTCAGTCACCACCAAAAATCATGTTTTCCTGATGTTATGTTGACCTATCTTCCTGCCTTCTTACTCACAAACCTCTGGGATCTGCTATCTGGGACTCAGAACCTACTACCAGCAAGTTTCTCTATACCCTCAGTGGCTGTTAGAAATCAAGCTGCCCCTTGAGTGGAATTTGTTTAACTGCACACACCTCATATTCCAAATGCTAGAACAGTCTCCAGCACACACCAGGCATCCTATATAATAAAAGCCCAATATGCAAATTGTCCCCTTGACCGAGAGTTCAGCTGGGAGTTCAACCGCTCGCTATGACATGCGCTGACCACCAGAGGGTGGCACGGAACATGGTGGGCGTTGGCGATGCGGTGTTGGCAGTGGGCGGCAGTGGAGGCACTGCTGGCCCCGATGGGCCCTGACGAGAGCAGGACCACGGCTGGATGGTGGAGCAGGTGAGTGGGCAGCGCTAGGCGAAGGCGGTACAAGAGGGGGCCCAATTGCCCACAGATGGCGACCAGTGGCTGGCAGGCCCTGATTGCCTGATCGGGGCTGGGCCCAGAGCTGGGATGGGGAACTGGGGGTGGGTGGCAGCAACCAACCTCCTGTGGTGCCCAGGGGGGCCTGTGACCTCTCACTAGCTACCTGGGGGCAGGGGTGACAGGACAGAGGTGCAGTGAGAATGCAGGGTGTCCACTGAGCTCACTCTCATTCCCCCTGCTACCCTCCCCTGGGACGCCAGGGCTCGAGTGCCAGGGAAGCCCCTGTGCCCAGGTACCAGTGAGGACCCCGCCCTGCACCCGCATGGCCTCTTCCAGGTGAGCAGGGCCACAGCCGCCGGGTCCGCAGGGGCCGGTCGGGCTCCCCGTGGGTTTGTGCAGGAGCCGGTCTGCGAGGCCAGCTGGGAGAGAGTGCGCTGCCCACCAGGCTTCCGTGCGGCACTGCAAGGCGGCCTAGAGGCTCATGCTATGCCTCGGCGTCTGGCCGCACTCACCACATCTCTGCGTGGGGACTTGAGCGCTGTGACTCAGGTGGAAGAGAGTGCACGCAGGGGCCTGGGGGCCCAGGTGCTTCCCAGGGCCCAGAGGTCAGCTGGGACCTGCCCTTCCACACTAGATGCTCGCGCTTCTATCACCTGCCAAGCCTAGGGACCGCACCCGTGCATGAATGTTGTGCACTGGGCCTCTAGTGTAATAAATATTTGGTAATCAACTCAAGGGCCCTGGTGACTTCTTTTCCCTTGCCCTGATGTCTTCTTGCTTATCACTGTCACTCTGGAACTATTAACCTTTCTTCAAAACCACACAACATGACATCAGATTTTTTTTCATCAAGAAGCCCTCCTGGTTGCTGTCATTTACTAACTTCCCTTGGGATTCCTCCCACTTCCCCTCCGTCTTTTTTGTTTTATTTTGTTAATCCTCACCCAACAGTATTTTTTTTTTTTAGAGAAAGTGGAAAGGAGAGATGGATGGAGAGAGGAAGGGAGAGGAAAGAGAGAGAAACATCCATCTGAGAGAGACCCATAGATTGGTTGCCTCCTGCTGGGGTCAAACTTGCAACCAACATATGTGGTCTTGACCGGGAATCTAACCTGGGGTGTGCCCGGCCAACGCTCTAACCACTGAACACCAGGAGCCAGAGCCCCTCCATCTTTATTAAGAAGTACAATCCATTGACCTGCCTACAATATTTTTAATATCCCTCATACCCCATTCCTTCAGTCCCCACTTTGGATCCATGTTCCATCATTATAATCACTGCCTTCTAACAACTCTTCATTCCATTGCTTCTCTTGCATACCCTCAGGTTCCTTGACAAAAATCTTTTTTTTATAGTGGCATGTGTTGTTATTAAAAAAAATACAAAAGTGCCTTGGCTGGTGTGGCTCAGTTGGTTGGAGCATTATCCTATGCACCAAAAGGTCTCCAGTTCAATTCCAATCAGGGCACATGCCCAGGCTGCAGGTTTCATCCCTGGTCAGGGTGTGTGTGAGAGACAACCAATCAATGTTTCTCTCTCATATTGATATTTCTCTTTTTCTCCCCCTCTCCCTCTAAAATTAATAAAAAAAAAAATCCTCGGGTGAGGATTAAAAAAAAAATATATATATATATGTACACGTACACCCACCCACACACACACAGTGGTACAAAAATTATATCTCGAGTCTAATTCAGTTCTAAAGGTCTGTGATAACCTAATAGTACACTCCTGATTACAATCAAGTTATACAGGTTAAATGGTGTCTTTTCCTACTCTAAGAGTACATTATTTTTTTTATAATCACCTTATAGTCAATTTTATTATTCACTAGAGGCCCAGCGCGCGAAATCACACGAGACCCAGACCTGCCCCACTGGCATGACCCCACACCCACTACACTGGCGGGACCCCAGAACTGCCACACCGCGAGACCCGCGCCGCGAGACCCATCAATGCACCTCCTGGTGACCGGTCATTTGGTCGTTACGGCCATTGGCCTTTTATAATAGACTAGAAGCCCGGTACACAAAATTCGTGCACTGAGGGGCGGGGGGTGGGGGGGTCCCTCAGCCCAGTCTGCCCCCTTTAGGTCCGGGAGCCCCCAGGAGATGTCCTCTGCAGGAGGCAACCGGGCTGATCAGGGGAAGGCGCCACCCGCATCACCCCGCTGGGGCTGCCACTGCTGGCCGCCATGGTGTTTTCATCAACACGGACTCCAGTCCCTTCGCCACGAAAAAATGACAACTTTCTTTATGCATTTTCAAGATGTCTCTTTCATAGAATATGACATTTCTTTCTTTTTTTTAATCCTCACCTGAGGATATTTTTCCACTGATTTTTAGAGAGCATGGAAGAGAGAGGGAAAGACAGAGAGAAACATCAATGTGAGAGGCATACTTCGATTGGTTGCCTCCTGCATGAACTCTGACCTGGGCCCCGGCCAGGGAGAAGCCTGCAACCTAGGTACATGCCCTTGATCATGATCAAACCCAGACAATGCGGTCCGCAGGCCAAGGCTCTATCCACTGAGCCAAACCAGCTAGGGCAGGATATGACATTTCTTAGCCCCTCCAGCAGTGGACCTTTGTTTTTTCCTCCAGGAGTGAGGTGGAAAAACCCTAGATCACCTTCTTGGATTCTTATTACCCAAGTTGCCAAGAACACTGCGAGTGGCATACCGGGAGCTTAGCCAATGAGTGGTCAGAAAAGGTGTTTCCTCTGCAGCTCTTGTGCAGAGGAGGGACTGCTGGGGCACCGCGGCTGCTGGGGCGGGCCCCCCCTGTGTGTGTCTCTGCTCCGGGGCAGGCCCCCCTGTCTCCAGGCCTGTGCCATCTGTGGCTTGCCTCATTGCGCACGCAGTCCCCTCCTGAGCCGGTCATGACTGTTACAGCGTCCCAGCTAATTTGCATATAACTATCTACACTAATAAAAGAGAAACATGGTAATTGGCGTACGAGCTACCCTTCCCATTGGCTAATCAGCATATCCTTATGCAAATTAACTGTCAGCCAAGATGGCGGCCGGCAGCCAGGCAGCTGGAAGCGAACATGAGGTTTGCTTGCTGCAGTGACTGCGGACTCCAACCCCCGCCTGACTTGACGGCCTCTGAGCTACAACTCTAAGAAACTATGTACTATGTTGCAAATGTAGTAGCTAAACAAAACCCCAGAAATCAGCTTTCAGCCAGCCGGGATCTCAGAGCTAGAGTTATACATTGTTTCGATTATAGCAGCGGAAGCCTCAGAGCTAGAGCCAGAGCTAAAGCTGGCCCAGAATAAAAAAAAGAAAACAAGGAGCGGTTGGGAGCTTCAGTCAATTGCCAGCCTGAAAGCAGCCCTCAGCCCCTCACCCAGACTGGCCAGGCACCCCAGTGGGGACCCCCACCCTGAAGAGTGTGTGACCAGCTGCAAACAGCCATCATCCCCTCATCCAGGCTGGCCAGGCACCCCAGTGGGGACCCCCACCCTGAAGGGTGTGTGACCAGCTGCAAACAGCCATCATCCCCTCATCCAGGCTGGCCAGGCACCCCAGTGGGGACCCCCACCCTGAAGGGTGTGTGACCAGCTGCAAACAGCCATCATCCCCTCATCCAGGCTGGCCAGGCACCCCAGTGGGGACCCCCACCCTGAAGGGTGTGTGACCAGCTGCAAACAGCCATCATCCCCTCATCCAGGCTGGCCAGGCACCCCAGTGGGGACCCCCACCCTGAAGGGTGTGTGACCAGCTGCAAACAGCCATCATCCCCTCATCCAGGCTGGCCAGGCACCCCAGTGGGGACCCCCACCCTGAAGGGTGTGTGACCAGCTGCAAACAGCCATCATCCCCTCATCCAGGCTGGCCAGGCACCCCAGTGGGGACCCCCACCCTGAAGGGTGTGTGACCAGCTGCAAACAGCCATCATCCCCTCATCCAGGCTGGCCAGGCACCCCAGTGGGGACCCCCACCCTGAAGGGTGTGTGACCAGCTGCAAACAGCCATCATCCCCTCATCCAGGCTGGCCAGGCACCCCAGTGGGGACCCCCACCCTGAAGGGGGTGTGACCAGCTGCAAACAGCCATCATCCCCTCATCCAGGCTGGCCAGGCACCCCAGTGGGGACCCCCACCCTGAAGGGGGTGTGACCAGCTGCAAACAGCCATCATCCCCTCATCCAGGCTGGCCAGGCACCCCAGTGGGGACCCCCACCCTGAAGGGGGTGTGACCAGCTGCAAACAGCCATCATCCCTGGGGGTGGCGGGAGCCTCTCCCACCTCTACAGCAATGCTAAGGATGTCTGACGACTTAGGCCCACTCCCCACAGGCCTAAGCCGTCAATCAGACATCCCCTGAGGGTTCCCGGACTGCTAAAGGGCACAGGCTGGGCTGGGGGCCCCCCCCCCCCAGTGCACAATTTTTTGTGCCCCGGGCCTCTAGTATATATATATTTCATTGTGAATATTTTCTAAACTTCTATCTTTATACAATTTCTAAAATTTTATGAATGTTGACCTTGATTAAACCCAACAGACTGCTACTTCCATGCCTGCACCCCAACCAGTGAACTTTCCTAGAAAAAGATCACCATACTGATTGGTTAAACTTTAAATATATACTGCCAAGAACAAATAAGCATTCAGTAGTGCTTAAAAATCCCCACATTTCCCTAATAATTGCTTTCCTATTTTCTAACCACTTCAGCCACTTCTCAAACCTCTGATGTCTATCCTCCATCTTTACTCTTAGCTGATCTTGTCTCACACTTAAAAAAACAAACAAAGGAAGCAATCAGATTCCATCATCTTTCACTACTAAACCTGAATATATATTCTCTGCTTTTCCTTCTATGAAAATGGATGAAGTGTCTAGTCCTATTTATGGCCAGTTCTTCCATTTATTAACCTGAACCCATTACTCCCAGCTTCCCCAAAACTCTCTCTCTCTCCCACATCACCAATTTTTCCATTTTCTGGAGCATTTCTCTCAGCATACAAACTCATTCCAGTGTCTCCCATCCTATCAACTACCAGATATTTTTCTACTTACTTGTTTGTTATCTTGTTATCTCTACTAGAATGTAAGCAGGAATGTTGTTCAGGAAACTCTAGCACCAGGAAATATTTTGATTTAATTTATACTGGATCAAATTGTGAGGCCATGCCAACCAAATGGGATTTTATTAGCTACAATGACTTCTTAGAGAACACATACCCATTCACCACTTATTTTCCCGACCTTCTCATAGCAAAAAAATTACACTCTGTATTACATAAAGGTAATTTGTGATGATTTTAGGAAACAAGAAACTATCATTATACTAATGTGCAATCAATTTCACATAATATCACAGTGTAATGAATTTCAACAACACTGAATTGTACTTTTTTTAAAAAAAAGGACAATGTATAATAAACTTGGATTAAAAAAATACAGTTTCAGACAATGAGCTCAATTATACAACTAGAAAAAGAATGCATTTTATGTTACTAGAGGCCTGGTGCATGAATTTGTACACGGGTGGGGTCTGGCCCGCCTGCCCCAATCGGGGTGATTGGGCTGGGCTGGCCGGGGGGAGGGGCCTCGGGTGGTTGGCTGGCTGGCCCTGTCCCTTGGTCGAACTCCCGGTTGAGGGGACAATTTGCATATTAGCCTTTTATTATACAGGATCCTCTCTTCACAGCCAGCACAATCAGTTTTGTGCTGCTCCCTGGCTAAGCTCTGCTAATTAGAACAACATTTCTTAAGTAAATATTTGCACATATTCCTGCAAAATGAACAAAACTAGAAAGGACTATAATAATTTAAGACAGAGCTAGACTAAAACCACTTCAACAGATTTCTTTTACTTATAGATTTTTAGAGACAGAGTGGGGAAGAGAAGGAGGGAAGGAGGGAGATTGGGAGAGGGAGAGGGGGGACCGAGGGAGGGAGAGAAAGGGAGAGAAGAAAAACACATTAATTTGTTGTTCTACTTATTTATGCATTCATTGATTGATTTTTGTATGTGCCTCTGCCCGGGGGGTGGAGGGGGGTGGATCAAACCTGTAACCTTAATGTATGAGATTGACATTCTAACCAACTGAGCAACCCAGCCTGGGCTCAACAGACTTCAATATTAAATGTGAACTCTGAGACTGCCTGGGTTCAAATCCCTGCTCTGACATTGGTCTTTCTGTTTCCAAAATACAGTTGCTATGAGAATTGTTAGTTAATATAATTAAGGATCTTAGAGCAGCACTTGGCACACTGTAAGTACATGCCAGCTATCATCACTATTATGAAAGACAACCAGTAATGCCAGAATAAATCCCACCTGATTAGACCGGCTGGTTTTGCTCAGTGGATAGAGCATCCACCTGCAGACTGAAGGGTCCCAGGTTCGATTCTGGTCAAGGGCACATGCTCCGGTTGTGGCCTAAATCCCTAGTAGGGGGCGTGCAGGAGGCAGCAGATCAATGATTCTCTCTCATCATTGATGTTTCTCTCTCTCTTTCCCTCTCCCTTCCTCTCTGAAATCAATAAAAATATATTAAAATAAATAAATAAATCCCACCTGATTAAAACAAGTAACATTCAGTGACTGAAGTGACCCACTCAGGCAACACTTGAGGGTGGGGCAGCTATTTTCACTATTTTGCAAGTAGAATAAACAACAATCCACAAAGGATGATTTCTAAAAACAAAAGAAAATTGAGAGAACTGCCAGGACTTACCATCCATGTTGTCTAGGGAACAGTGGCGACAGTGAACTTCCAAGGAGGACCAGGTGCCCCGGAGATGGCAGTAATGCAGAACCTTGGCTCTGTGAAATCATCATTAGAGAAGTCACCCTTGGTTCTCTCTTGCACACACTGCACATCCAAAAAGTCCAGAATCCTACAATTCCTAGGGACTGTAATCCTAGAATCCATCCGGAATCTGACCATTTCTCACCCCTACCGCCAACACCGTCTTCCTCCTAGTATGGAAGCAGTCCCCTTTTTCTTTTTTTGCAAACTATGGTTGTAGAAACTCAGGTGAGGTACAGAGGAGTATGATACTAGATTACATGGATGAAACAAACTGTAAACAGTATTACTGTGCTGTCTATTGGGGAATCTGCTGGATCGTGAGCTCCTCGAGAGTTTAGACAGCGGAAACTATCTCGTTCATTTCTATAGCCAACCACCCTTTCCACCCAAACCCATGCCTTTTCCGCACCCTCATATCTAGGGCCATCTGACAAGTGCTATGGTTCTTATCCCCACAATATTGCTCAAAACTTCCACTCCTCCCCCATTTTACTGCCAAAAGCCTAGTCCAAGCCACTATCAATCTTTTGCCCCGACTACTGCATTGGTCTCTTTGGCCTTCTGTAATCTAGTTTTGGTACAACAGCCACAGTAACCTTTTCTTTCCTTAGAAATCTTTTAGAAACAGAAATCCAATAGTGGTATTCCTTTAATAAAAAATTCTTTAATGACCTTCCATGGCCCTTAGCAAAAATGTTACAAAGCCAACGAGGCAATGGGCACTCTCTACTTCTACTTCCTCATCTTTTCTGCGGGTCCACTCCGCTCCGCTCTACCCACCCGCAAACATGTTCCCGCAAGACTAGCCGGCATTCGCCTCCGTGAACACAAGCGCGCTCCCAGGCCTCGGGCCCTTCGGGAAGCTCTCCCCCGCCGCGGAAACACCCATCTTTCTAAGCCTTTCCGCCTCCCTCTCAACTCACCCTTCCTATGGCTGTACTGCACTACCGTGTACTTGCTTTATCCTCTTTGGACTGCCGGCGCCACGGGGCGTAATGAGTGTTTGGAGCCCCGTACACGGCACATACTCAACATTTATTATTGTGACTTTTAAAAATGAACAAATAAGAGAAGTCCAAACGGCATGCACCTGGCAAGCGTTTTAAAGGTTACTTTAAAGAAAGAAAACACTGCTCCCTTAACTAAAGTAAGCGGCATCTCAGACGTGCCCGGCCACTGCTCACCCCCGAACCTCCCGG
>NW_005368707.1:6884744-6905494 GCF_000412655.1 Myotis brandtii | reverse complement strand
CACGCTCTCGCTCCCGGAGCTCTCACCTCTACCACAGACGCGCGTGGCGGGACGTCTCCCCCGCCGCCCGAGAGCCACTCACACGCCCAGGCCGGGATTCTCACCCGGTCCGCGCCCCTTCCCTTTCTACAGCCAGGCCCGCCAAAATTCCAACTAGACGCCACCCGGTCTCTGACGTTAGACGCACGCCGGCTAGAGGTGAGCTGATTGGCTGAGTCAGAGCCCTTGGCGGAAACGACTGGGGAGGGGGGTGGGGGAACGATTCGTACGTAGAGCAGCCTGATTGGTTCACGTGACCTGTGTCCTCTTTGTTGGGGGCAAGGGAACTTCCGGTCGGTGAAGTCTTGGGCACCTTTAGGTAAAATAAAGTGTTTTGGTGTCCTCCAGCGCCACGAAGTGTAAGTATTCTCAGATGGTATTTTTACATGAGGTCAAAACTCAGTTCCTAACCCTCTTCGGGCCTATGTCATCCAATCCTGAGCCTCATTTTCTCTTTCTATTGCCTCAGGTATAGAAAGTGTTGAACAAAGACGTGACCCATATTCTAGGAATTTACAGTCTAATTTGGTAGATAAGATGTATGCGTAATTAACATAAGGCGACTACTAATGAGTACCAATTTTGTGGAAGAGGAGGCAACAAAGGAGACGAGCGAGAAACATTAAAATAAGTAGGTAAAACGAATTATGTGGATGATGAACTCCAGGTCAAGTTTATTTTTATTTTTATAAAAAGACCGTGTTTGAGCAGGTGGGGGAGGAGCAGTTAGATGTATGGAGAAAAGAGTGGCTACGTGCTTAGACTCTAGTTAATTAAGACTGTTAGATTTTTAACAGCCACATACTAACTGTGCAACCTTGGGTAAATTACTTAACCTCTCAGAGCCTCAACTTACTCATCTGCAAAGTGGATAGTAATAGCTATTTTATAGAACATTGTGAGGATTGAGAAAACCTTGAAAATACACATACAATATTCTTACTACTTCCTTCGTTTTGTTTTTTTGTTAATCCTCACCTGAGGGTATTTTTTTCCTTTGCTTTTTAGAGAGTGGAAGGATGGGAGGAGGGAGGGAGAGAGGGAGGGGAGAGAGAGGGAGGGAGGGAGGGAAGGAGGGAGGGAGAGAGAGAGAGATTGGTTGCCTCCCACAGGCACCCCAACTGGGGCAGGGATGGGACCTGCAACCCAGTTACCGTGCCCTTGACCAGGAATCAAACCTGCGACCCTGCAGTGCCTGGGACCAGGCACTATCCACTTCGCAACAGTTACTACTTTATAGGCTTTGCTGAGGGAGATTTGGCTACAAAGACAGGTACTCAGGAACTGAATGTACCAGAAACTGAAAGCAGAGCACATTAGAAAATTGTCATAGTCCCAGGCTGTAAGAGTTGAAGGGAAGGGACAAATAGGAAACATTATGAAGGAAAACCTGTCTGCTTTTGTAACTGACCAAAGGAAAGTTACTTTTGGCAGGAAAAGGAGAGGACAGTGGCCATGTTGGCAATAACCAGGAGAAACTGGCAGAATTGTAGAAATGGACTAGAAGTCTAAAGGAATCTATCATCTCTTTCCCTTGTTTTGGACAGGGGAAGAGATGATAAATTCAGGCGGTGGGGATGCTCTGGAGATTTCAGCAAGTGCCTTTAGATTTGTGATTGAAGCCAGAGGGACATAGCAGGGCTTCAAGTATAGGGTTTGGGATGGTTTAGTGAATACAGTTGAGTTCTCTTAAGTAGAGATTGTGAAGCAGAATATCTGAGAATGTTTACCGAGTTAATGTACCAGATACTTAAATTAATTCTTCCATCCTTAGGCCCAGCAGGAGGCAATGCTATTCAAAATCAAAAAATCAGACCTTCTACTGGGAGAAATAGCCACTTTTCACAGCCCCCACCCCCCACCTCCCTGTAGAAATCTGTTTACATTTGCCTTTACGTCTGCCAAGCTGTATGGTGCAGGACTCTCTAGAGCAGTGGTTCTCAACCTTGGCTGCCCATTAGAATCACCTGGGAATCTTTTTAAAATCCTGATTTCTGGGCCTCGTCCTCTGGAAATTCTGTTTCTTTGTTATGGGGTGAGGCCATAACATTAGTAACAAAGAAACAGAATTTCCAGAGGATGAGGCCCAGAAATCAGGATTTTAAAAAGATTCCCAGGTGATTCTAATGGGCAGCCAAGGTTGAGAACCACTGCTCTAGAGCCTCATCCCAAACTTGAATTTGTCCAACAAACTGGACAAAGACCCTGTACTGAGAAAAATGTTATCCTTGATCAGAGGCAACCCTCTACTTAGAGATGAATGGCCCTACTAAGAAAGGGGAAAACCCAAGCTACTTAATTTTCATAACAGAATATTGTCTTTGCTGCTCAAATAAATGTCTATTGATTTTCAACCAATCTAGAGGTTACTTTAAACAGCAGAGTATGATATTTTACAAAGGGAAACCAATAAAAAATGCTATCCTTGGTGGTTTCAATGAGCTCATTAGAATGTTCAACTCATTGGTTGTGCTGGGTTAATGACTACAATATATATTTTATGTGAAATATCCAAGATTATAGCTCCATATATTTAAAGGACAAAATTGCTACACAAATCTCTCAGCTCGCTGAGAGCTTCTGAATTAATATTTTGTATTATACTTCACATCTTTGCAATTACTTAGCTAGAAAAAAATAATTAAATTACTCAGCAATGACCAAATTTTCATAGCAAGAGTATTTAATGTAATTTCAATAATTTTTAAATGACATACTATGTAAGTCAAAGGATGCCAAAGAGTGTTAAATTATTTCTACTTTTTATTTGCCTTTCATAGCAAAGCAGTTTGGGTACCTTTTATTGCTCCATTAAAATATTTGAATATCAGTTCATATACTTGATTTCTGATGATGGCAAAATAAATTTGACATTTCATTAAAGGCAATTCCAAGTTAGCCCTTTTATTATAGGTCAGATGGAAGTGTTAGCCAGTCTTCACAAGAATCTTGATTTTATGATGCACACAATACATTTTATCTGTGTTCGTATTAAATAATCATAGTTCAAAGTTATTTTTTAGAAAATAATACTTTATTTTTTTTAGAACAATGAAAGGATTACAGAAAAATTGAGTGGAAAGAACAGAGTTCTCATATAGCCCCTTCAACACATAATTTCCCGTTATTAACATCTTGCATTAGTATGGGACATTTATTACAATTGTACATTATTACAGTATTGATACATTATTATTAATCTAAGTTCATAGTTTACATTAGGGTGCTCTCTTTATGTTATACATTCATGCAGAATCGTTTAACTGCCCTAAAACTCCTTTGTCCTCTTACCTATTCACCCTTCCTTCCCAACCCCCAACTCTTGAAAACCACTAATCCTTTTACTGTCTCTATAGTTTTGCCTTTTCCAGAATGTTATATAGTTGGAATCATACAGTATGTAACCTTTTCAGATTGGCTTCTTTCACATAGCAATATGCATTTAAGGTTCCTCCTTAAACTATGTCTTTCCATGGTTTCATAGCTCATTTCTTTTTAGCACTGAATAATATTCCATTGTCTGGATGTATCACAGTTTATCTTTTACCTATTGAAAGGCATCTTGGTTGCTTTCAAGTTTTGGCAATTATGAGTAAAGTTATTATAAACATTCATGTGCAGGTTCTGTGGGGAAATAAGTTTTCAATTCAATTGGGTAAATGCCAAGGATTGCATGCCTGGTTTCCCAAGAAATTGCCAAGCTGTCTTCCAAAGTACTATTTTGCATTTCCACCAACAATAAGTGTGAGTTCCTGTTGTTCCATGTCCTTGCCAGCATGTGGTGTTGTTGTTGTTTTGGATTTTAGCCATTTAATAAGTGTGTGGTAGCATCTCGTTTTAATTTGCAATTCCCTAATGACATATACTATTGAGCATCTTTTCATATGCTTATTAGCCTTCTGTATATTTTCTTTGGTGAGGTACCTATTTTTCCCATTTAAAAAATTGGGTTGTTTTATTACTGTTGAGTCTTGAGAGTTCTTTATATTTTGGATACTAGTCCTTCATCAGATATCTGTTTTATAAAGATCTATTCCCAGTCTGTGGCTTGAGTTAGTTTTTGTAGAAGGTGTAAGGTCTGTGTATAGATTCAGTTTTTTTTTCTTTTGCACATGGATGTCCAGTTGTGCCAGCACCATTTGTTAAAAATACTATCCTTTCTCCATAAAATTGCTTTTTCTCCTCTGTCAAAGACCAGTGAACTCTCTGGGTCTATTTCTGGGCTTGCTATTCTGTTCCTTTGATATATTTGTCTATTCTTTCACCAGCACCATGCTATCTTGATTATTATAGCTTTATAGTATTTCTTGAACTCTGGTAGTAGCCTCCAATTTTATTCTCCTGCAATACTGTGTTGGCCATTCTGAAGGTCTTTTGCCTCTGTATAAATTTTATAATCAGTTTGTTGATATCTACAAAATAACTTATTGAGATTTTGATTGTGATCATGTGGAATCTATAGATCAGGGTGGGAAGAATTGACATCTCAATACTGAGTCTCCCTTTACGTGAATGTGGAGTATCTTTCCACTTACTTAGTTCTTTGAGTTCTTTCATCAGATCTTGTACATATTTTATTCTATTTATACCTATTTCACGTTTTGGTGCTCATATAAATGTTACTGTGCTTTTTAATTTCAAGTTCCAATTATTCACTGCTGGTGATATTAGTAATTTGTGTCTTAAAATTTTAGTTAACCTGGCTAGAGCTTTGCCAATTTTATAGATAATTTCAAAGAATCAGTTTTTGGTTTTACTGATTTTTCTCTATTGATTTCCTGGTTTCAATTTAACTGATTTCCGCCCTAATTTTTATTATTTATTTTCTTCTGCTGTTTGGGGGGGTTAATTTACCATTCTTTTTTTAGTTACTTAAAGTGGAAGCTTAGATTATTGATTTTAGATCTTTCTTCTTTTCTATATAGGCATTCAATGCTATAGGTTTCCTGCTAAGCATTGCTTTTGCTTCATTCCCGAAATATTGATGTTATATTTTCATTTTATTTGTTAAAATTTCTCTTGAGACTTTCTCAACCCATGTACTACATACAAGTGTGTTATTTAATCTCCAGGTGTTTGGAGGATTTCTAGGTATCTCAGAGTTGTGACCTACTTAATATTTTTACTTGAACAAAGTAAAAGAATATCCCCCAAAACTTAAATGTAAAACCATTTGGTTTGCTTTTCTATTTTAGATAATATAGAAATCTATTTTCCCTGGTATAAAGTAGTAGAGAAAAATTAAACTAGAAGCCTTAAGCAAGAAATTAAAAGTAAAATTTTCATAATTAATTTTAGAAATGTTTTTAAGCAAACATTCTCCCTGGGCTGAAGTGGGAAAATCTTTTAATCTAAGTTGCTATTGAATTTGTACAGTGTGTTCTCTTGGCATGAAGGCATAATGAACTATTTTGATTTCATTTCTCTTTGATTTCCTGTTTGATTCCATATGTGTGTGTATATGAGTGTGTTAAATCAAGTTTGTCTAGGAGAGATTCTTATGACAAAGCCAAACAGAAGATATTTTCATTTTCTGTTAAATGTTATAGGCTCTAGATACATAGGTTATTGTTTACTTTTATGGCAGGCCCAGTATTAGCTAATAACTGTAGGTTCACAAAATATGGCACATCCCTATGTTTTCACCTCCTTAGCTAGAACACTTTCTAATTCAAACAACACATACTGGTCTCTAGTAAAGGGATTTGCTCATATTTATAGAATTAACAGAACAGATCTGAATCAAGCAATAAGCTTATATGAAGCTGAATCCAGAAAATGCATCCTATGAAATTAGCTAATCACATATGACAATGTGAAAGAGTCATAAGCAAAATTTTATTTTGCAATAACTTTTTTATGGTTGTGATTATATAGCCTAATCTAGGAAGAGAATGAATAAATAGTGGTTCTTTTTAGAAATGAATAAATTTTCTACTGTACAAGCCCACATACCTGCAGCACAATGAAAGAATAAAGATGACTTATTTGCACTGTGGTTATATCAAATCCAGTGACCCTAATGTATCCACTTCATCTAGGCCAAAATTTTTCCCTTTGTCCTGATGGCCAAGTAAAAGCTCAGAGTGCTCATATGAAAAAAGCCACATTATAACTTTGGTACAACTGTGGCTGCAGTAGAACTACAACATACACATATATACATAACCCAAATAGGTTTGTCTTAAGTGGAGGAAGAAAAATAATAATATAATTTATTTCACAAATACTTCAGAGATCTTTTTCTTGAAGAAATCTGTGACCACTTCATTTTTCCTGCCTATTTAAAAGGTAAAGTTTACCAGTAATACTTCTTCCATATAATTACATTTATTATGTCCCATGATGTCATACCCTCATTAACTGCATGAACAAATAGTTCAATGCTCACCTAAACTGAACATTTAAAGAAATGATTCTATTATCAGAAGAATGGTATGTTAAGAATTCTATTTTGCGATTTTATGGAAATCCACACAAAAATATGTCCTATATGGAACATACTGGTTTTCTTTCTCCTAAAACAAACATAATGAGCCAAAATATTTGAGTGAAAACAAATAACACAAAAGTAGAACTCTTGGAGGAAAGAAATCTGACATTTACCAGCAGTTTGGGGGAGGCGAAATGTCAACACTTAGATGATGCAGTCCATGACATGAATTTGTAATGTATCTATGTCAGGCAGGACTTCTCCACATTTGGGGCAAGAATGAACTGGTCTATTTTGCTGCTGCTGTTGCTGCCAGTTACTACCATCAGCTCCTGAGAATAAGCATTAAGTGAAATATTATTCCATTCCTTCCATGTTACAAGCAGTCTTACTTGATGGACTTTAATAACAGATGGTTAATTTTAACATCAGTTAAACATTGTAATCTATACCTAGTAGGAAGTGAATCTAGGTCATTTTTGTTTTTTACTGAAGTAATCTATACACACACAGAAAATCTCCAAAAGTAGTACCTGCTTCCCTATTATTTTAAGATTTAGGCTTTATTCTGGGTTCTAGGTACATGAAAATACATGGTTTTATTTCTAGATACCAGGAAATAGATGCTCTAGTAAAACCTAGAATATTTGAGAGAAGAAAGACATAGATGAGGATATAAGCTAAAGAGGAGAGATGTAGAGAAAATGATGAGAAAGCAGGGAGAGGTGGTATCCTAGAACAGTATGTATCTTCCTAGAAGCAAAGACAATAATTGTGTTAATTCAGCAAATACTTTTGAGTACCCTGTGAGATGGAGGAGAGGGACACAGATATGATGGGGGTGTGAGACAAGAAAAGTGACAGCGTGGCATGGGAGGGAGGTGCCATGGCTGTGTCATGCACAAGGTGGTTTAGTGGGAAGACAGAAAGGCACCTGGCTCAGACTGCTGTGTGCAGACAAGGCCCCCTGATTGAGGCTGACTCTACTTGAGAGGAGGCCTAAGAATGAATAAGGGTTATCCAGGTAAAGTAAGTGAGGAGAAAGAATTGAAGAATTATTTCCCCCAATTTTGGAATGGGAATGAGTCTAAATCAAAGAATGCTTGAAATGAGCATTGACTCTAGGTAGGTCCCACATGAGTAAACTGTGGTCAGTGCTGGAAATGATTTCTGGCTCCCGGGGCATCTCCTTCATCTGACCTTTCTGGACAAATGCAGACCATTTTGGTTTTGTAGCGTCTCCACACAGATCTCCAGAATTTCATTCAAATCCCCAAATGTTTGTTTTTTTGGAAGATGACTGGAGGTAACGTTTAACATGGCTATTTGCTTCTGAGCATATTTGAATTGAAAAACATTTGAGACTATTATAGAAAGTCTGTGTTTAGCAAACTTTAGAAGTACCCTTGAATAGAAATATTGATCACAGGCATGATTTCTAAAGCAGGGAGATTTCTTCTCCTGCCCCCTCGCCCCCTTTTATTGAATTTATTGGGATGACACTGGTCAACAAATCATATAGGTTTCAGGTGCACAATTCCACAACACACATCTGCACACTACATGGTGTGTCCACCAGCCCCCTCACCCCCCATACTCTCCTTCACTGCCACTCCCACACTCTGCTCTGGCACCCCCACATTGTTGTCCCTGTAGCAGGGAGCTTTCTAATGGTCTCATTGTTCTACATTAGGGATCAGTAAACTTTTTCTGTAAAGGGCCAGAGAATAAATACAGTGGGGCCTTGACTTACGAGTTTAATTCGTTCCGAGACCGAGCTCGTTAAGGAGCTCGTTAACTCAAATTACTCTATCAACTCAATGCAAAAAAATCAGCCGAGAGATAGCTGGTCAAGGCCCCACTGTACAGGGTGGGGCAAAAGTAGGTTTATACTTGTTTGAATGGAAAATAATACAATAATTAAGAAATAATACAAGAATAAATTCTGTTTCACATACTCACAACTATAAACCTACTTTTGCCCCACCCTATATTTTAGACTTTGCATGTCATATAATTTCTGTCACAGCTACTCAACTCTGCTGCTATAGCATGAAAGTAGCCAAAGACAATAAGTCAACAAAAGTGCATGACTATGTCCCAATAAAACTTTATTTATTCAAACAGGGCAGATTTGGCCTGTGAACTGCAGTTTGTCAAACCCTGCTCTAGAGAACAACCAGCCAACTCTCAGGGATTGTTGACTTTCATTTAAAGTTCCATTGCATTAAAGTGTGCCTTTTTTTTTTTTTTTTTTTTTTGTCCTAGCCTAGGTTTAAAGACTCAGACTTGGGATTATGGGTTCCCTCTACCTCCTGGCTCTTCACTATAAAATAAGCTTAGTCAGTTTTACACTCATTTCAGCCTTTGCCCTTTCGTTCTCATACTGAACTTATCTAAATCCTAGCTTAAAGGTCAAGCTTACAGTCACATCTTTTCAAAGCCTATCTCAACTTGTCTGGCCCTTAATGATCATCCTTTCTTCTTATCGTTAGCAGTATTATTTCTATTACTGAAGTCTTATCTTGTATTATGAATTCATATTTGTATGTGCACATCCTATCTCTCCCACTAGACCAGTGGTTCTCAACCTTCCTAATGCCGCGACCCTTTAATACAGTTCCTCATTTTGTGGTGACCCCCAACCATAAAATTATTTTCGTTGTTACTTCATAACTGTAATGTTGCTACTGTTATGAATCGTAATGTAAATATCTGATATGCAGGATGTATTTTCATTGTTACAAATTGAACATAATTAAAGCATAGTGATTAATCACAAAAACAATATGTAATTATATATGTGTTTTCTGATGGTCTTAGGCGACCCCTGTGAAAGGGTCGTTCGCCCCCCCCCCCCCCCCCCCAACAAAAGGTGTCTCAACCCACAGGTTGAGAACCGCTGCACTGGACCATAAGCCCTCACGGATCTGACCATGATTTATGCCCATTTGTTTCCTTGTTCTCAGCCAGTGACCTAGACCAGATTAAACACTTAGATGGCTGCTGCTGCTGATATTACTGAGAGGGGCTCCTATTTAAGGCAGCTTTGTTAGAAAATGAAAAAAAAAAAAATCTTAAGACATCTTATCTCTGGAATATTGTTTTTTATAAAACAAAACTTATTAGGAATAAATTTACACTTTGTGATGATTTTTAGATTATAAATGTAAACCAAAGAGTGTTTGACCAATTCTTGTTTCAATTCTTTTTCATGTAAATACGCATTTGTCTTATATAGTTATAATGAATGGAAATCGTCCCTTAAAAATCCAGGTGCAAGAGATCACCCTTTTGACTAAAGACAAGTGTGTAGGTACTTCTAGATATGAGGTATATTGATGTTCCCAGGATATTTAAAATTAGGTTAGAGAAAATGCATAGCGGTGCTCAAGTGAGTAGATGCAGCTTTCAGAGAACATAGCTTTACCCACTGATCCTAAAAATGCCTGAGGCTCTTATTTATGCCAGTTCACATGCTGCTACCTCTGCCCCGTGAATACTATGTTTACTTGTACCCTGAATTACTACTGCTAATATTTACTTTAGCCTATTTTTTTTCCTGTAAAAGAATTTTGGTGGTGGTGGTAAGGGGAATAGGAGGAGGTGGAAGGTAAAAGGGGTACTCAGAGGCATTTCCCCAAGATTTAACATTTAACTATACATACTAATATTACTTCCTTGCTGCTGATAACATTGTGATCTAGTTCCATTTCAGTAGTCAGTTGCTATATGGAAGGGGCAGACTTGTCCAGCGTTAAAAAAGAATTTAAAGAAATTTCACAGTTTTATGTGAAATTTAGGATGACATCCTAAACCCAGAGTCTTCTTACTGGCATTATATTAACTTTTCTTCTTGTCATGTCAGTCTTTGATCCTTTGAGTGTTGTTGTTTTTTCCATATCTAGAATCAAGGACACACTTCCCTTTTTAGTACTAAGACCGTGATTTATTACAAATTACAGAATATTATTACTAGTGTATTAAAACCATATAAACATAGCATCTTTTAATTAAGTGTCATGATCAATTTCATTCAGGAAATTAAAATCTGTTTGTAGTACATAATTAATGACAGTATTTCATGCAGTACCATGCAGTTAGGTTAAGGGACAGATAACCTTGGGTTCCATGAGGCTCATATAGCCTTGGGTTTGATGGTCCACTTCTGCCCCTAATTCACCTTGTGATCCTGAGTAATTTAACCTTGCCTTCTGTAAGGTAGTGATGATATATATATCTGATAGAATTTTGTGAGGATTACATGAAATAATGTATATGAATGAAATGATCAGCACAGGGACCACTCATAGTAAACTCTCAATAAATGGTAACAGATGGTGGGTGAAGATATATGCTCTGAGAGAGCTTATTTAAAAGAGACTTAACTGTTTATTTAGAACATATAAATAATTATAATAAACTAGAGGCCCGGTACACAAAAATTCATGCACTGGCAGGGGGTCCCTCAGCCCATCCTGCCCCCTCCTCACAGTCCAAGAGTCCTCAGGGGATGTCCTATTGACGGCTTAGGCCCACTCCCCATGGGCCTAAGCCGTAGTCTGGCCTCCCTCTTCGGAAGGTGACCAGCCGATCAGGGGAAGGCACCGCCCTCAGCACACGCTGCGGCTGCCTGCCCTCGGCTTTCGCAGCCACTGTGGCTTTGTCAGGAAGGACGTTTGGCTCTCCAGTCTAATTAGCATATTATGCTTTTATTACTATAGATAGTATTATAGATAGCAGGTAAGTACTAAAACAGGAATAAAGTACTTTGGAAATTCAGGAGGGAGACATCACATTCTGTTGGTATCATAAAGCTGGTATTTGAAATGGTTTTTAAAGATGGGATGAGAGAGACTGGAGGAATACAAGGATATGAGGGAAGGGCATCTACATGAAGGATACTCCATAAACAAGTAAATGTAGGTATACAAGTTTATGACAAGTTCAAGGAACAAGGAATGATTTAGTTGGCTAATTGCTGTAGGGGAATGCAGTGAGAGAAGGCTTAAAAGTTTGGCTCTGCCAGCCCTTAACTGTCAGCATGAAGAGTCTGGTCTGGATTCAATAGGTAATGGATGGAGAGCGGAGTACTATGGAAATAGGCTGATGGGTACTACATTTTTTGATAGCTTGATTTGAAATCCATTATATAGGATGTAGGTGAATTTTTTTTCTAGCATCTTCTTCAAGGATAGTTATTCCCTGGATTCTTGAAAGCTTAAAATCACACATGACTCACCTCTTTGAACGAGGTAGTCCTGTTGGTCAGGGTCATTGGTTCTGGCTCCATGACGGCTCTGCATTTCCATCAAGGACTCCCTGCTGGGATTAAAAGCAATACTCTATGTGATGTTCTAAAATCCTGAAACATGACAACATTAAGCACACATTCAGTAGAAATATGAGAAAAAAAAGAGCTGAACTGTATACAATGCCAAGGTGCATAGAAACCAGAACTTAAGACTAACTTGAGTTGGAAATATTATTGGAAACACTACAGTGCAATTAAACAGAATTAATTAAATCTAAACATATCTACACAATTCAAAAAATCACAATGTTATGTAAAGCAAGTTGCAAAACAATATTTGTAGTGATCATTTTGTACGTTAAGCATAAAGAAATTAGTATTAATTTATTTTAAGATATTATATAGATGAGTATGTATGTAAAAATATAAAACATGGGGATGCTACCCACAAAATTCCAGGCAGTATGGGGAAAGGGAGAGAGAAATATAATGCAGGCTGGGGAACAACAAGACTTCAATCTCATCTGCAATAAAAATATACTTTTTTCTTTTAATAAAAATATACTTGAAGCAAATAAAAGAAATATGAGTAACTGTCAATTCTGGATGGGATTTATATTGGTGTGTATTTTGATCTCTGTATTTTTATTTTTCTACATATTTCAATTTTTTCTCAAAATGAAAATGTAGAGGACAGAAGTAACTTAGCAGTATTTCTTTTAAGATATATTACGGATTTATTTAAAGTGTTAGGACTATTTCATCTATAACAATGGCAAGATATGACTTTGAAACTCAGTGTCATGTTTTTACAGCTAATCTAAAAGCAAAGACTTTGATCAGGTTTCCACAAAACACTACTGAGTCTTGTAAGTCAAACTAAGCATAGGCACCCAAGTGAAGTGCAGCCAGAGATTCTTACAGCTCAAATTAGGAACCATCTTTGACAGGCCCCATGTTGAAATATGCTCTGTCTTCCCTTCACCTTACCTGCCTCCATCTTCAAAAACATTATTGTCTTTCAGCAAAATTGCCAGCTGCAATGCCAGTTGCTCCTTTTCTTCATGAATCTTCTCTCTTGCTGCTCTTTCAGCATGAAAGTCCGAGCAGTAAACCTCCATCTGTTAGAGGAAGAAAGAGACAGCAGTTACTATCTAGATGAGGTGGATTCTCTGTAGCTCACCTGTTGAGGTGAACAGGCATTGCTGCAGCTGTGGTATGTCTATGACAGGTACATGTTCCTGCTAGAAACAAATATAGTGACCAGGACTTTGCAACTACCTTCAAGTAAAAGACACAAGTTGTGTATGTGTGTGCACTTTAAACAATTAGAACTCAGCAATTACATTGATAGAGATGGTTTAAGTACTGTATATAGCATCAATTCAGTAAAATTCTTTGGTCTCTTTTTAAAAAATAATATTCAGGATTAGCTTAATATAGTACTAGTAAATGGTTTATTTACTTTGTCAAGTATATTTATGAAGGCTGGCCTTAAGTTAAATTTAAAATAAATAGATGCTATTTATTGAATTCTAAACACATGTGAAGTCCTATGTTGACTATCTTATTTCAGTTTATCAAAAATCCTGGGAATGTAAAATTGCTATGCTCATTTCATATTACAAGTTCAATAGCTCTTAATCTTTGGGAGATTATTTAAGAGGTCAAGCCAGCATTTGAACTCAGATTGAAGCCCATAAACCATGGACTCTTCCATATACCACGTCACTTCCCATAGAGGGAGGCAGCCTCCAAGATGGCGCCAGTGATCCCCACCTGTTGGTATTCATGACCTCATGTATTCCCCTCCCACAATGAATAGGGCTAACCTGTGTAACCACTAGGATACTGCAGAAGTGATGGTGTGTGGCTTCTGCTTCTGCCTTGTTCTCTCCTGGATCACTTGCTCTGGGGGAAGCTAGCTGCCATCATGAAGTGCTCTAGTAGCCATATAGAGAGGCCCACAGGTGAGGAACTGAGGCTTTCCACACACAGCCAGGTGAGTGAAACATCTTGGAAATGGATCTTCCTTCTTGAGTGCAGCCTCATAAGAAACCCTAAGCCAGAATCACCCTGCTAAGCTGCTCCTGGATTCCTGGCCCACAGAAAGTGTGTGAGATAAAAAGTGCTTATTGTTTTAGCTGCTAAGTTTGGAGAGCAATTTGTTCTCTAGAAATAGATAAATATTATATCATGATAGCAATTTCTTAAGTTATAAAATTATAAAGTAAAAATGAACTACTTAATAGTGAATTGAGCATTATTCTAATACCAGTTTTTAACTTGCTATATTTAAAATTAGGGGGTTTTTATTTTCAGATTTAGGGGTTCTAGGATATAAATTTTCATCTATTACTTTTAAAAGTAAAATTAATAAAATTTTAAATATTCCATCACAATTGTAGTTCAAAAAGAAAGCATGTAAATAAAGAGATCTTTGAAGGGAGTTCCTGCCATTTGCGAGTAATCCAAAATTTTATGTTATCATTGATGGATCATGGACTTCTTTAAGTCAGACCTAAATTTGAGTTAAGAGTCTTCAATTCAGCCCTGACCGGTTTGGCTCAGCGGATAGAGCGTCGGCCTGCGGACTGAGGGGTCCCAGGTTTGGTTCCGGTCAAGGGCATGTACCTGGGTTGCGGGCATATCCCCAGTGGGGGGCGTGCAGGAGGCAGCTGAATCGATGTTTCTGGCTCTGTATCCCTCTCCCTCTCCCTTCCTCTCTGTAAAAAATCAATAAAATGTATTAAAAAAAAAAGTCTTCAATTCAGATTTGAGCCACTAAGAACTGGGTCTTTGTTTTGTCCATTCCTATATCCCCAGCTCAAAAAGAGACTTGTTGAGTAAATGAACAAGAATATTCATTAAAACAAAACAAATGTCTGTGTGTAGAATGTGGCAGAAGTACATGACTACAGTATCATGAGGTGCCCAAACAAAGAAAACACTATAAAGAGCTCAGGTTGAGATTCTGTTCCTATAGAAATAAAATTAAAGCCCTAAGTCCATTCAACATGGTTATATTAAAAACTAGACACCCAGTGCATGAAATCTGTGCACGGGTGCGGTCTCTAGGCCTGGCCGGTGATCAAAGTGTGAGCATCTGGCATGGAAGGGCAGGTCCCAGCTGATCTCTGGGCCCTGGGCCGCCAGGCCCCTGTGTGCCCCCCTCTGCCTGAGTCACGGTGCCTGAGTCCCCATGCGGAGATGCGGTGAGCGCGGCCAGACACTATGGGCCCGGGCACAGCATGGGCCTCTGGGCCACCCAGAGGCACTGCACGGAAGCTGGGCGGGCAGCGTGCTCTCTCCCAGCTGGCCTTGAAGACCGGCTCCTGCGCGAACCCATGGGGAGCCCGACCGGCCCATGCGGTCCTGGCAGCTGTGGCCTGGCTTACCCAGAAGGGGCCGTGCGGGCTACGGGCCGGTCTCCTTGCAGGCACCCGGCACCTGAGCACAGGGGCTTCCCTGGCACACGAGCCCTGGCATCCCGGGGGAGGGTAGCAGGGGGAGTGAGAGCGAGCTCAGCAGATACCCCATATTCTCACTGCACCTCTGTCCCTGTCAGCCCCGCCCACAGGTAGCCGGAGAGAGGTCACAGCGCGTCACCGCATCCTGCCATGTTCCGTGCTGCCCCCTGGTGGTCAGTGCATGTCATAGCTAGTGGTCAAACTCCTGGTTGAACTCCCAGTCAAGGGGACAATTTGCATATTAGGCTTTTATTATATAAGATAATGTATTTATCAGGTTGGGAAACATTTCAAAGAATGATGCAAGCATGTGGGGAAACAAGATCACTCATCTACTTTTGGTGAAGGAATAATCTTGGATGTGCATTTCTGAAAAACAACTTGGCAAGATATATCATGCATAAAAATATTGTAGAACAATAAGTACAGATAGTGTAATCTTGTTTTTTAAAAAAATATTTTTATTTCAGAGAGGATGGGAGAGGGAGAGAGATAGAAACATCAATGATGAGACTCATTGATTGGCTGCTTCCTGCACACCTCCCATTGGGGTTCGAACCCACAACCCAGGCATGTATGTGCCCTTGACTGGAAACAAACTTGGGACCCCATAGCCTGCAGGCCAATGCTCTGTCCACTGAGCCAAACCGGCTAAGGTGTGTAATCCCATTTTTAATTAAACAAACAAATAAAAACAGAAGAAATATACACTCCCCAAAATGGAATTTGGGGCAGTTGGATTTCCACTTTCTACTTTATACATTTCTCTATAGCCTAAAAATTATATTTTATAGTGAATAGTATTGTTTATGTAATTCAAAAATAAACGTATTTTATTACCATATAATCCTAAAACGATCTCTGAAATAGATCTCTAGTTACTGAGAAAGAAAAAGTTATTTCCCACTTTTTTTGTGATTTTTAAATCTCAGGCAGGATGTATTCTCACTCACTAACTCTCCTCCAAGTACTTCACCGACCAGAAACCAGAGTAAAAACAGGCCCAAACAGTCACAAACCAACTGTACACAAATTCTTCCAGACAATAAAAGAAGAAATGTGTCTTAACTTGGTTTTATAAGGCCAGTGGAAACTTGATATCAAAACCTGACAAGTACATTAGCAAAAGGAAAATTCTAGGCCAAGTTTCCTTAAGAATATAGATACAAAAATCCTAATATATAGAGAGAATAATTCAAGAAATGCAGTTTGCTTAATATTTAAGAAATCAATTTGTCTCACCATTAGTAAATTAAAGGAAAAAGGCCTATAATTACCTAACTATATATAAAGAAAAAACATCTACACTAATAAAATCATAATATGCTAATTAGACCAGGTTGACCGGCCATCTTCCAGATGTCCGACTTCCTTCCAGACAAAGCCATGGTGGTGGGGGCCAATGCAGAGGCAGTTAGGGGTGATCAGGCCAGCAGGGGAGAGCAGTTAGGGGCGAGATCAGGCTGGCAAGGGAGGGCAGTTGGGGGCAATATCAGGCCGGCAGGGGAGGGAAGTTAGGGGCAAGATCAGGCCTGTAGGGGAGGGCAGTTGGGGGTGACCAGGCCGGCAGGGGAGGGCAGTTGGGGGCAAGATCAGGCCTGTAGGGGAGGGCAGTTGGGGGTGAACTGGCCTGCAGGGGAGGACATTGGCGGTGACTAGGCCTGCAGGGGAGGGCAGTTGGGGGCGACCAGGCCAGCAGGGAAGGGCCATTGGGGATAACCAGGCCGGCAGGGGAGGGCTGTTGGGGGTGACCAGGCCAGCAGGGGAGGGCAGTTGGGGGCATTAGGCAGGCAGGCAGGTGAGTGGTTAGGAGCCAGTGGTCCTGGATTGCGAGAGGGATGTCTGACTGCTGGACATGTCTGACTCCCTGTGGGATTGGGCCTAAACTGGCAGTAGGACATCCCCCGAGGGGTCCTGGATTGGAGAGGGTGCAGGTCGGGCTGAGGGACAACCCCCTGGAATGAATTTCGTGCACCAGGCCTCTAGTTTCTTACATAAAATCCAACATCTATTCAAAATAAACATTTTTGGCAAACAAGGATAGAAGGAAATTTCGTAAGTTTGATAAGTGATATCTACAAAAAGCCCATAGCAAACATCACACACTTAATAGTGAAATGTTGAAAGCATAGTCTCAGGTGGGAGTAAGGCAAGACTGTCTGCCATCTCTATAGTTATACTAGAGGCCCGATGCATGAAATTTGTGCAAGGGACTCTGCCCTTGGAGCTGCGGTAGCTTGCCTCGGCCCTCGCAACCCCGGCTTCGTCCAGAAGGTTGTCTGGAAGGACATCCGTAAGGTCGTTCGGCTGTCCAGTCTAATTAGCATATTACACTTTTTTTATTATAGATAACACCAGAGGCCCAGTGCACGAGAATCGTGCACTGGTAGGGTCCCTAGCGGCTGCCAGCCAGGGGGCCTCCTTTCCCCTGGCTGCCTGCCCCGTTGCTGATGCCCATCATGTTCCATGTCACCCCCTGGTGGTCAGTGCACATCTAACTCTCAGTAGGTTGAACTTCCACTCAAAGGGACAATTTGCATATTAGCCTTTTATTATATAGGATTACTAGAGGCCTGGTGCACGAATTCGTGCATGGGTGGGGTGCAGCTGGCTTGCCCTGATCAGGGCTGATGGGGCTGGGCTGGCAGGGTTGAGGGGCTGTGCACAGTTGACCAGCCGGCTCCACCCCTGATTGGGGTCGGGGGGAGGAGTTGTGGGCCCTTGGCCGGCTGGCTCCCCCCCTGGTTGAACTCCCAGTTGAGGGGACAATTTGCATATTAGCCTTTTATTATATAGGATACTGGGGTCTCAGCCAGTGCAACAAGGTAAGATAAAGAAACAAAAAGTAGAAAGACTGGAAAGGAAAAAAAAAAAACCCTATCATTATTCAGATGTTATAATTAGTCTAAAACAATTCAGAAATTTTAGAATTAAAATGTGAGTTGAGCAAGTTTACTGCATACAAAGTCAATATATGAAAATCAATTGTATTTCTATATAACAGCAATCCTTAGAAAATGGAGTTTTTAAAAAGATGCTATTTATAATAGTATCATCAAAATATAAAATATCTAGGAATCCTATATAATAAAAGCATAATATGCAAATAGACCAAATGGCAGAATGACCTGTCGTTATGACACACACTGACCACCAGGGGGCAGATGCTTAATGCAGGAGCTGCCCCCTGGTGGTCAGTGCACTCCCGCAGGGGGAGCGCTGCTCAGCCAGAAGCTGGGCTCATGGCTGGCAAGCCCAGCTTCTCCCACCTCTCCTGCCTCCACTCCAGGCAGATGGTAAGGAGCAAGGGGTCCTGGACTGTGAGAGGGATGTCTGCCTGCCAGCTTAGGGGGATCGGGCCTAAGCAGGCAGGTGGACATCTCCTGAGGGGTTCCGGACTGTGAAAGGGCACAGGCTGGGCTAAGGAACGCTCCCCCCCACCCACCCAGTGCATGAATCTCATGCACTGGGTCTCTAGTAATCTAATAAAAGAACAAAATCTTTACTAAGATTACAAAAATACTAGAGGCCTGGTGCACGGATTCATGCACGGGGGGCGAGGGGGAATCCCTCAGCCTGGCCTGTGCCCTCTTGCAATCTGGGATCCCTTGAGAGATGTCTGACTGCCGATTTAGGCCCGATCCCTACAGGCCAGGGGATCGGGCCTAAACCGGCAGTCAGACATCCCCCAAGGGATGTAGCAGTGCGCCAAGTGGCAGGTGCCCAGGGAGGAGCCTGAGCTGGGGCCAGGCACCAGGCCACTCACGCTCATCCCGGCCTGCTGCGCCTGCCACCGCTGCTTGGTAGCACCACCGCAGTGTTGAGAGAGGCTCCCGCCACTACAACTGTGCTCGCCAGCCATGAGCCCGGCTTCTAGCTGATCAGTACTCCCCCTGTGGGAGTGCACTGACCACCAGGGGGCAGCTCCTGTGTTGAGCGTCTGCCCCCTGGTGGTCAGTGCGCATCATAGTCGTCCTGGACATCTGACATAACGGTCACTTAGGCTTTTATATATGTAAATTATTGAGTAGAATTAAAGAAGATATGCCATATTCATGGATTGAAAGAGTCAATGCTGTAAAGATGTCAGTTATCTCCACATTGATTGATATATATTTAATACAATTCCAATCAAAACCCCAGTTGGCTTTTCTGTGTGAGTGGAAAATATCAGTGGTTTCTAAAATTTATATGAAAACGAAAAAGGGAAGGAAGACCTGAAGACTTCTTATATCACTGAGGTAAAGGAAGACTTATTCTACCAGAATTCAAAACTTCTGATGCTTTATAAGAAAGACAGCGCAAGGATATATAAATAGCCCAATGGAACAGTACTGAGTCCAGAAATAGACTCATGGGTACATAGATACAATATGTGGCAAAGAAGGCACCAGAGTACTTAAGAAAAGATGCCCTTTTTAATAAATAGTGCCATGTCAACAGGATATTCATATAGGAAAAAATGTTCATCTTTATCTGTATCTCCATATAGAAAAGTTAATTCCAGGTGGTTTCTAGATTCTAATGTAAAAGGAAAAACAAACTTTTAGAAGACACTATAGAGGAAATCTTCATGCCTTCAAGGTAGTGAAAGTTTTTTAAAGAGGCCACAAAAAGTATTAATCATAAATGAAAAACTGATAAATTGGACTATAACAACAAATGAACTTTTGTCCATCAAAAGATACCTTGATAAGAGTGAAAAAGCAAATCACAGAGTGAAAAATATGCAACAAATATGAAGAATTCCTATAAAAATTAAGAAAAAGTCAGCAAATCAGAAGAAAAATGGGCAAAGACCTGATCAGGCACTTCACAAAGGGGATACCTAGATGGCCAGTAAACATTTGAAAAGGTACTCAATCTTTATAAGCCAGCGGTCGCCAACCTTTCAGACCTCCGCAGATCACTGGTTGGCAACTGCTGCTCCAAAGGTTTCCTTAAACCAGCAGTCGCCAACCTTTCAGACCTCATTGACCACCAGTAGTCCGCGGACCACCAGTCGGTGACTGCTGTTATAAGCCATCAAGGAAATGCAAAGTAAATGAGACGTCATTATATACCCACCAGAATGCTTAAAAATAAATGTAAAAATATGGATATACAAGCATGAGTACTGATAATACTGTTGATTGGAATGAAAATAGGTACAACCACTGAGGAAAACTGTTTGACATCACCTATTAAAGCTCAGTACGCACCTCAAGTGCCCATTAGTAGATGAGTGGACAAAAAAGCTGTGATACATTTATACCATGGAATACTATGCAGCAGTACAAAAGAAGACTGTCTTACCCTTTGAGACAGCATGGAGGGACCTGGAGAGTATCATGCTAAGTGAAATAAGTCAGTCAGAGAAAGACAAGTATCACATGATCGCACTCATATCTAAGTAACAAAATAAACTGATGAACAGAGTGAATTCAGAGACATGGAAGCATGGAACAGAGTGTGGAATCTCAGAAGGAAGGTGGGGGAAGGTGGGTGGGTGGAAGGTAATCAACCAAAGACCTTGTATGCATGTATGCATAGCCCATGGACACAGACAATAAGG
>NW_005368707.1:6883316-6884668 GCF_000412655.1 Myotis brandtii | reverse complement strand
TCAACATGAAATAATTATTAAATAAAAAATTTTTTTCATTAAAAAAAGAACCACTCAGTAGGTGCACACTCTATGAACCTGCAATTCCACTCCTAGTTATGTAGCCAACAGAAAAAAATGTACAGGTAAACAAAGAGACATGCACAAGAATGTCAGTAACATTAATCACAATTCTGCAAACTGGAAATAATTCAACTATCAACTGTAGAATGGATAACTTCACTGAGCTCTACACTTAAAAGTTTGGTGCACTTTCCACATGTGATATACTTCAATTAAAATTTTTTAAAAAATATTAATGGAAATAATATAAAATACAAAAACATCCTATTTGAGAATATAAGTAGGGTTGGCTTCACTCAGCTTACCTGCGCCCTAAGAACTGTCATGGTTTCCAGGTCCTCCTCCTGCTTGGCGATGGTCTGCTTCATCTCATCCATTTGAAGCTGCTTGGAAGCCAGCGCCTTCTCTGCCAGTTCCAGTTTTTCATTTAGCTGCTGCAGCACCACCTTATCCACTTTTTCTGACTGTAAAAGACAAGTTTATTCTAGAAATGGTTTTCAAACAATTCAGTCTATTTTAGTAAAAGTTTATCTAACGGTTTATTTTTTTTAAATGATTGGCTCTACGCGGTTTTGTTAATTAGCAATGATAACTTACTTGGAAAGTTATATTCATTTAACTTATGACTTACAAATAATAATTATCTAATTTAAAACAATAAAAAAGAAGACACTAAAATAAGGGAAATTATGATTCATTTCAGTGAGGTTGTAACTTGCTAATATTGCTACTTTTTCATTCACATTACTCTTACTTTGTAAAGTCGGTGGAAAGATGAAAAATGTTTACATTAAAAATGTATACCCTAGCCCTAGCCAGTTTGGCTCAGTGGATAGAGCGCCGGCTTGTGGACTGAAGGGTCCCGGTTCGATTCTAGTCAAGGACACATGCCCAGGTTGTGGGCTTGATCACCAGTAGGGGGCGTACAGGAGGCATTCAATCAATGATTCTCTCTCATCATCGATGTTTCTATCTCTCCCTCTCCTTTCCTCTCTGAAATCAATAAAAATATATTTTAAAAAATGTAATAGGTCCTAGAGAGGAACAATAACCTATTAAAAAATAAATGAAAACCAAAAAAGTGTATTTATAAGGATACTAGAGGCCCGGTGCACAAAAATTTGTGCACTTTGGGGGGAGAGGAGGTCCCTCAGTCCGGCCTTTGCCCTCTCGCAGTCTGGGACCGCTCGGGAGATAATGACCTGCTGGCTTAGGCCTGCTCCCGGGTGGCAGAGGGCAGGCCCAATCCCTAGGTGCAGCCCCTGGTCGGGCTCAGAGCAGGGCCGATT
>NW_005368707.1:6869698-6882138 GCF_000412655.1 Myotis brandtii | reverse complement strand
ATGTTTCTTAGAGAGCAGCTGAGAGGCCGGCAAGGCAGGTGGGGAACCTGGCTTCCTCCGTCACTGGAGCAAGCAAGCCTCCCTGTTTGCGTCAGCTGCCTGGCTGCCGGCTGCCATCTTGGTTGGCAGTTAATTTGCATATCTCACTGATTAGCCAATGGGAAGGGTAGTGGCCGTACGGCTAATTACCATGTTTCTCTTTTATTATATAGGATAAGCTCAAAGACTCCATCTAAGTCAAAGCTTCCATCATCTTTATTTATTCCAGCTTTACTGAGGTAAAATGGGCAAATAAAATTATAAAATTATAAGATATTTAAAATGTACAATGTGATGATTTGATATATGTATACATTGTGAAAGGACTCCTCCCATTAGGTTATTTAACACATTTGTAACCTCACATACCTATCCATGGTGTTAAAATGATCACATCATGCTGGGCATTATTACTAATTTAAGTTGCAGCCCAATAAGTCCAGGGTCTTAGGTTCACTGATAGCAGACAAGCTAGCCTTGTGATAGCTCCATTCAGTAGATGTCCTCTCCAACCCCAGCCAGCAATCTCACTATGCACTACTCACAGAGGAGCCCATGCTCTCAGCTCTCCTACAAACCCACCCATTGTGGGAAATGCTAGTTTACTCCCTGACGATAGGACATTAGCACCACTTTGTACAAAAAGCACATTATACAGGCATACCTCATTTTATTGCACTTGGCTTTATTGTGCTTTGCAGATACTGTGTTTATTACAAATTTGCCCTCCACAAGCAAAGAGATTAAACTTGCTACAGGCTCAGATGATGGTTAGCATTTTTTATCAATAAAGTATTTTTTAAATTAAGGTATGTAGATTTTTTAGACATAAAGCTATTGTACACTTAATAAACTATAGTGTAGTGAAACATAATTCTTATACACCCTCAGAAACCAAAAAATTCAAGTGACTTGCTTTATTGCAGTGGTCTGGAAGTGAACCTGTAATATCTCTGAGGTATGCCTGTACATACATGGAACATCAGAAGTTATAAGCACTTAGACACAAGAAATCCTATCCTATATAATAAAAGCATAATATGCAAATCGACCGAACGGCGGAACTACCGGTCGCTATGATGCGCACTGACCACCAGGGGGCAGATGCTTAATGCAGGAGCTGCCCCCTGGTGGTCAGTGCGCTTCCACAGGGGGAGCGCTGCTCAGCCAGAAGCCGGGCTCATGGCTGGCAAGCGCAGGCAGGCGGTAATGAGCGAGGGGTCTCGGATTGCGAGAGCCCCGGACTGCGAGAGGGGTGCCTGACTGCTGGCTATTCCCCGAGGGGTCCCGGACTACAAGAGGACGCAGGCCAGGCTGAGGGACTCCCCTCACCCCCTAGTGCACGAATCTTGTGCACCAGGCCTCTAGTCAATTATAAACTGAAAAACAACCTTTGAAACCAGATTTAATTAAAGATCAATGCAACTACTTTACATATAAAATGTTCAATAGTTTCCATCCCTTACTAGGCTATCAAAGTAATTTTTTTCTATGAGTACCTCTTTCCGTTTTAATTCTTCAACTGTTTTCAATGCATTACTGAATTCTTGAAGAAGTTTGTTGTGTGTCAACTGTAGAGTGGCTAATTTGGACCTGTTTAAAAAGAAATTGAGAAATGGAATCTTGGGGGAAAATATCATGGAAACTTACAGTCTTGCCTCTCAACCTTCTGAACACTCAAGGAGCAAAATCTTTTCTCCTACTTAAAAAAAAAAGGTTTTTATTGATTTTTTTTTTTTTTAAATAGAGAGAAACATTGATTGTGTTGTCTGGGGACCAATACCACAACCTGGCCATGTGCCCTGACTGGGAATCAAATCGGCGACCTTCCAGTGTATGGGACAATGCTCAACCAACTGAGCCACACCAGCCAGGGCTCTTTTCTCTTACTTTTACCATCCCACCACCTACAAGCATGTTCTTACTCTCAAAGAAAACAGTTTTTTCCAAAAAAATCAAAATAAGATTACAAGTAATTTTAATGTTTGTTATAAAACTTAAATTTTATCTCCTCAGAAAAGTCTCCTAGCACTCCTTCAAATAAAAGAAAAAAATGTAAATGTATTTTCAAATCCTAATTTCAATCTGTATAAAAGAGCTATTCTATCTTCTTTGTGCAAGTAGCCATTCAATCACAGCATACTCACTTTTCCTCTTCTGTTTTTGCTTGCTCCATTTTGATATCTGATCGCATGCTTTCCACTTGTAGCTCTAACTTTTTGTTATTATAAACAAGCTCTTGCTTTTCATTCAGCTCTGATGGGGTTGCAGAATTTTTCCTTTCAAGGGCCTGACATCTAAGAAAGATAAAAATAACATGAAGATATACAATGCTCCTTCATTTTCTGTGGTTTTTAAACAAATCCAAAGATTAGCAAATATAAAGAATTTTGGGATTGCGTTTTTCAAGGATTTAGTAGTACAAAATAAAATATTCTATCCTCCTTCTTGACTAGAAGCAAGTAGTTTTTCTGAACCCCTATGCCTACACATAAAAAAGCACAGATATAAGATCACACAAACTACTGCCCACTTGTAATAATTAAGTAGTCATGCAAATATATTTTTGTTTTTTAGTCACAGACCAGAGTAGTAAATTGCCTGAAGATGCCTCTCATATGGTGATCCATGGATATCTTCTGTATTTTAAAAAGTGATGGGTTCTGTTAAGCAAAAAGACTATGACTTCTGACAAAGATTCAACAGGGGAAAAGGAAATACCCTAAATTCTCTTAAAGATCAAAAAAAGAATTTCAATATAATAATAGCAAATATGAATCAGTGATAATTATGTGCAAGGCATCAATGCCAAGCATGTTAAACATGATCTCACTTAATGCATTATGACATAGGAATTATGACACAAATTTTACAAATAATAAAACTGAGGCTCAGAGAGGTTAAATAAATAACTTGCCCAATGTTAATACCACAAATAAATTGTAGATCTATATTTCAACCTAAGGTCTGTTTGGCCAAATTCTTAGCTATAACTGCCATGTTGGAAATTACAGCCTTGGAAAATGTAACTCGAAGCAAACATGTTTGTATGTTATGCTGGGAATATGTTTGCCTACTAAGCCAAAAGAACAACATCAACTTAACTTTTTTAAATTTGGGGGGGTGGGGGTAACCTCTTACATCAAGAGAAACCAGCAAATGCAAAATTCTCAATTTATATGTTAGCCTTTATAATTATTTGAAAAAAATTTTTTCTAAGTAAATCTCACTCAAGTTCTTGATATTTGCAGCTTTCTTTTATGTTTGTTCACATGTCAGCTAATGTAAGTCACAAAAGATCCACTTCACTGCTTTTTACAGGTCCTCAGATAGGCTAGTATGCTTAACAAATGTCCCCAAACAGCAGAATTGGAGTCCCCAGGCCCCATTCCCCCACATCACTATAAGTATTTCATGTTTATATATTAACCTGAACATTAGTGTTTTCTGAATTCATATTTTAATTAGATCTCTATTTTTGTTTTGGTCAGTAACACAGTAACAAAACTATGTTTTCATACAGTAATATATTATATAAAAATGTACATTTTATGAAGGAAGATAAAATTCATCTCTCATTCTTACTTTTCTTGAAGTCTCTTCTTCATTAGCTCAGCTTCACTGAGTTTCATATGAGCCTCCTGAAGCTCCTTAAACAGAGCTGTCACCTGAAGGTTCAAGGCTTCCACTTCACTTCCAACCTGTCGTACAGAAAATCCCAAACATAATTTGCATCACATTAAAAGCACCTCTTTGTGGGGAAACAGTGTGAACCATTAGTGTCCAGTTAAGACTGACTGGTGATAGGATTAAACTTTTGACAATGAATGCCCCAAATATCTTGTATAAAAAAAAAAGTTTGGATACAACTGTTCCCTCATAGAGTATTAATAGATCAATTGGGATGCACTTGTGATAATAACTTTGCCATAATTAAAATTAATCCTGATCATAGTTCAGGGGATCATAGATCACAGTGGTGTCAAAGCACAATCTAGTTTATTCAGTTAGCAACTCAAACCCATATTCCTGTCAGGTTTATGTTTCTAGTAAACTCAACTCTTTTCTCTGTACCACCTTTCTCCTGGAAGCTCTAGAATTTTTGTCAGTGACTTTTATGGTGCCTTGGAAGTCTCAGTACTTCTTTATCTATTATTGGTTATCAAATAGTTTTAGTGAACTGGGTACTATTACTCACGGGTTGTCCCTTCATCTCAGTTTTTTAAATGTTCTCCATTTTCTAGAAAGTAGAGGGTCTTTCAATATATATTTGTTAAATAAATGAATTAGCTAAATTGTATGGGTTATTGTGGCTCTTACAACTTCCTGGCTTCATCAACTTTCCCTAGGTTTAAGACTATGTTTTCAGACTCCAAGATAGTCAATGAGTTGCCATTAAACAATGAACTTTTCTCATTGAAACTATTTTACTCAAACCAGTAGTGGGATAGAACCAATATCTTTCACTTCTATTCAAGTTTCTGAGCCATATCCTCAAATGATCTCATTATAAAGTAGTCAACATTCTTTCTCATTTACCAGGCCTTTTCACTTAGGAATTCAGGAGAGGAAATCAGTCAAGAAGAGGAAGAAGAGTCATTTCCTAAAATCACTAGGTTAGGAATACATCTCACTACAATTTACAGTGAATGAAATTCAAATCAGGACAAGGAACTATGACCGAAGAAGAAAATATTCAATGTTAAAATTATTTATAAATTTCTAAAGCTAATAACACATCACAAGATTCGACTCCAGGTTCTGTACTACTCTTATGTTCGTTATGGGTGTGAGAACAATCTTACAAATATAGTACCCACAGTTTCTGTGTCTTTCTTCTCTTCTTCCTCTTTTTCTGTGTTCCCCTCTGTCTGGGTCTCCATATCCGAACGATCATTGGCTTTCTTTTCAAAATCTGAAATTCTAAACATTTACAGAATATAGAGAAATTACTTTATCTTTGATTTCAAAAGGAATAACAATTGCAGAAGCACCAAAAAGAACACTGTTCAAATTTTGGATAAAGGATCAGGGGTTTTAAAAATCTCTTTGCATTCAATGTATTAGCTTTGGTTTAGCTTTCATCCTAAAATTGGCTAGAACTGAATTAAGAGATGAATGCACACAGAGGTAAAAGGTATAATTCATCCCGAAGACTGAAAAAACACTGCCTCTTTTCATGTCACTGACATAAACACAAATATTTTAAAAATTTGTGTGTATACACATGTGCATGCTTGTGTGTTACATGAGTGTGTGTGTGTCTTTTATAAGAATTCAGCAGAGAAGGAAAGACTTTTCTTGTTGGACCCATCTAAGTTTACAAGTCCCTAAAAACAAACAAATGTAGCAACATTCTTCCACTGAATCATAATCAATGAAAGCCCCAATAAAAATGAAAGAGACTTGTGGTTAAAGATGGTAGATTGAATATATGCAATTTCCCCCTACCCCAAATGACTTAAAAAGCCATATACTACAAGAACAAAGAGAAAGGAAGAAGAAGAAAAAATAAGATTTGGGAAGCATAGATGTGAGTGGGAACTCACTTGGCAGCCCCAAAAGTCTGGATCTGAAGCCAACAGAGCCAAGATGTAACTCAATTTGAACCCAAAAGGCTCAGGGGTTGGTGACAACAGGTACCTCTGGGTAAAGAAAGGGTATGTTTACTAGTAAAAAGGACTAGAAGATAGCAAAATAAAGGGACCCTTCATTAGTCAGAGTTGAGGGCTAGGGTTTCCTACTGAAAACCAGGGAGCTTACACACAGAGTACTGAGAACCTCAGTCTTCTATTAATCTCAAGAATCCTGGCATCTAGAAGAGTACCCTCCAGGCAGGAAACTGGAAGTTTCCTCTGGAGTATGTGACCAGGAGGATTGAAAAGATTTAATGTTTCTAACATGGGGTTCCCTAAGGAAATCTCCAAGCCAGATCTCCCTACACGTGACACAGTTAGCTTCTAATTCCCCCTCTTATATTTGATCAGACAGCAAGATTACCAGACACTTGAGGAAAATCTTAAACGGAAACAGAAAAAAGTAAATGACAACAAATGCAATTTACTTAAATTAGAATATGCTGGAGTGGGGGTTGGAACTTCCAAAGAACTATCATTAATATCCTTAAAGACACAGGAAACATTACAACCAAAACAAAATGCAACATTATAAAAAAGGAACATTCAAAGGACCCCACCCTCCCTCCAAAAAGGAAGATGAAAGTTGATCAAATGTATCAGAAAGGAGAAAGAGAGAAAGAAGAACAGAGTTAAGGAAATTAGAGGATTTGTCCAGGATTTGTCCAATTCATAATGAGTAGTGTTAGAGAGAACAGAAAAAAAAATGAGGATAAGAGATTATACCTAAATTAATTCAAGACAATTTTTCAAGAACTGAAGGACACAAGTTTGCAAAATTAAAGCCCAAGTGTCCAGAATAAGTGCATGAAAAAGAGGCTCACTCCAAAGCACATGAGAAATTCCATTCCAGAAGATTAAGAATCAAATTATAATGGCTTTCTTAGCAGTAATATCAGAAGGTATAATACAATGAAGTAATGCATTCAAAATTCAGGAAAATTATGTGCAGCATAGAATTTTATATCTAGCCAAACTATCCATAAAGTATGAAGATAGAGAGATTTTCAGATATGCAGATCTTAGAAAATATACTCCCCATATATTTTCTTAGTAAATTAGAGATGTCATGAGCCCTATTTGAAAAAAATTTTTTTTTAAGATTAAGAAAAACATTGGATTCAGGGAACAGGTGATCCAACACAGGAGAGCGGAAGGAATTCCACAGGAAGATGGGAAAGGGAGATTCCAAGGTAACTGAAAAACAGCAGGTCCTAGAAAGCAAACAGGCCAGACACCAGGAAAAAAGTCATCAAGAAGAAACTACTACTGGATAGTACTAACATGTTTGAATGTAACTGACAGATTTCCCCATTTGGAAAGGGGGAAAATAAGCAAAAATTTGAAAGGTAAATATGCAGAGAGGTAAAAAAAAAATACACACACACACACACACACACACACACGCACACACACACACACATACATACACACAGAAGGAAAGCTGGTCAAGACATAGAGCACAGCTTAACTGAGAACTGTGTGTATGTGCATAATAAAAACACTGATTCATGATTTAACTAAGTTTCAATGTATTATAATCAATTTCAGAGTTGGACTAGGAGGGGAAGAAGGGTCCAGAAGCATGTGTGTGGTGGTGATGATGGGGGTGAAAGACAGTTAAATTTTCATTCTTTACAGTGGGAGGTCAACAGATTATGTTTAATATAGGGGGGAAATTTTAAGTAGCCATTTAAGCCTGATATATGAAGGTAAATATCAAATGAACCAGGTAAATATGTTGAAAATGGTTGTGTGGGAAGCAGGAAAAGGAAGCAAGGGGTTTGGTCAAGGAGCTGCTATTTTCCCATAAGAAACTATGTAACAACCAAGTCTTTATATGAATGCAAAACTGATTTTTAAAAAGGAACTTAATGGTAATAAAAAATAAAACAAACAATAATGGTATCTGTTGCAAATTGCCAAACCTAATTGGTGCACAGACACTGTTCCCAGCTAAGCAAATAAGTGGATTAAGATCCAATTGGGGCAGGGTTAAAGGAGAGCCTCTACTATTCTGTGAGCAACAAACCAAACTGAGTTGGGGTCTCAGACAATTTGCTCATATGATTGCAAAGACAGACAGAAACTCCCGGATTGGAGAGGGCTCCCCTGAGGGCTCCCAGATTGGAAAGGGTGCAGGTCAGGTTGAGGGACCCCCACACCCTCCAGTGCACGAATGTCATGCACCGGGCCTCTAGTGTATACACACACACACACACACACACACACACACACACACACACACATGTAATGAAAAATCAGGGTGTATAATTAGCACACTCCTAAGTTTGCTTTTTGTTGTTGTTAATCCTCACCAAAGATATTTTTCTATTGCTTTTAAGAGAGAGTGGAGGAGAGAGAGAAAAACATAGATATGAGAGAGACACATCAATTGGTTGCTTCCCGTACATACCCTTGCCCAGGAATCGAACCTGGGACCCTTTGGTGTGTGGGCTGACACTCTAACGTGTCACATATAGAAATTTTTTGATATTTGCAACCATAGTAAAACAAAGATTTATATTTTTGATATTTATTTTATATATTTAAATGCCATTTAACAAAGAAAAATCAACCAAAAAAATGAGTTCACGTGTCACCTCTGACACGCGTGTCATAGGTTCGCCATCACTGCTCTAACCACTAAGCAACACTGACCAGGGCCTAAGTTTATACTTTTATTATTAAAGCTAATCATGTTGTCTAAGTAAGGATGAATTACTGGCTACACTTGACACTTAGAATGGTGTACAGAACTTAGGAGAGGAAACATGCCTGAAATAAACTAACACACTGATTACTCATAACTATTAAAGCACTAGAGGCCCAGTGCATGAAATTAGTGAACGGGTAGGATCTCTAGGCCCGGCTGGTGATCAGGGCCGATCTGCAGGGCGACTGGCGGGGCAATTGAGGGGGCCCCCACTGGCACCCGCCTTGGCTGGCCTGGGTCCTGCGGGCTGGGGGAAGCTCCTGTGTTGAGTGTCTGCCCCCTGGTGGTCAGTGAGTGTCATCACGACTGGTTGTTCCACCGGTCATTCCACCATTCAGTTGATTTGCATATTAGGCTTTTATTATATAGGATAATATTTTACCTTTAAAATCAGCTGTAATAAGATGGCAGAGTAGATAAATGCAGTACTCACATCCTCCCAAAACCACATCAAAATTACAACCAAACTACAGAATAACTATCATTCAGAACTGCATGAAATCTAGAAGTCCTATAATTAAGGATATAAAGAAGCCACATTGAGACTTGTAGGAGGGATGGAATGCAGAATTGGCTGGTCCCACTCCCACATGCGGCAGATAAAAATCAGGAGGGATAGCTAGGCTCCAGAGGTCCCTTGTGAGGGTGAGGGGTCCCAGCTCAGGATTTCAGTGCCAGGAAGAGAAGTCTCAAGTAACATCTGGCTGTAAAAACCAGCAGACTCACTCACTCTGAGCTCCAGTGCTGGGGCAGTAGCTCAAAAGGCACAGGGACATATGGGGAGAAACTGAAGTGTCTGGTTTCAGGGCAAGAGCTGGAGGGGCAGCTTTTTCCAAGGGAGAAGTACTGGTAAAGGCTACTGCTTCTTTTTTGAGCCCTCCCTACACAGAGCCAGCAGGTAGGCACCATATCTGAGTCTCCATCACCCTGATGAGTAGTTATATTTAATGGTGAAAGTCTAAAAGCTTTCCCCCTAAGATTAGGAACAAGACAAGGGTGTCTCCTCTCTCCACTTTTATTTAACACTAGTGACCCAGTGCATGGATTCATGCACATTGAAAGAAAATTAATTAGAAGAAAGATTTGTGCGATAATTACATTACTGCAAAAAATTATGTGTCAAAATAGTATATATAATACTAGAGGCCTGATGCACAAAATTTGTGCAAGAGCAGGTCTTCCTTCCCCTTGCTACCGGCACCAGCTTCCCTCTGGCACCCGGGACCCAGGCTCCCCTCCGGACGCCGGCAGGCACCCAGGACCCAGGCTTCCCTCGAAGCTCCAGCTTCATCCGGAAGGTCGTCTGGTCTAATTAGCATATTACGCTTTTATTATTATAGATTGTACTGGAAGTTCTAGCCACTGTCATCAGGCAAGAAGAATATATCCTGGTTGGTAAGGAAGAAGCAAAACTATATTTGTAGATGACATGATCTTGTATGTAGAAAATATTAAGGAACTCATTAAAAATTATTAATGCTAATAAGTGTGTTCAGCAAAGTTGCAGGCTACAAGATCAATATACAAAAATAAGATGTATTTCTATAACTAGCAATGAATAATCCAAAAATGAAATTAAGAAAACACCAAATTAAGCACCAAAACACTAGAATGTATGGGAATAAATTTTGAAAAAGAAATGTAAGACCTGTTTTATGCTGAAAACTATAACACATCACTGAAAGAGATTAAAGATGACCTAAATACCCCATGTCCATGAATCAGAAGACTTACTATTGTTAAGATGGCAGTGTTCCCTAAGTTGATCTATAGAATCACTGCAAACACTAACAAAATCCAAGCTAGCCTTGCCCCCACCAGAAATTAACAAACTTACCGTAAGTTTATATAGAAATACAAGCAACTCTGAATGGCTAAAACTATCTTTTAAAAGTAGAAAAGAGTTGGATGACTCACACTTCCCCCACTTCAAAATTTACAACAAAACTATAGTATTTGTGACAGTGTAGTACTGGCATAAGGATAGTTAAATAGATCAATGGAATAAAATTGGAGGTTTAGAAATTAATTTTTGCCTTTATGGTCAACTGATTTACCCCAAGGGTACCAAGACACTGCAGTGTGGGAAAGAATAATCTTTTCAACAAATAGTGTTAGGACAACTAGATATCGATACACCAAAGAATGAAGTTGAACCCTACCTCACACCATAAAGAATGAACTAAAAATGGATCATACACTTAAATGTAAGTATTAAAACTATAAAACTCTTAGGAAAAAACATAGGAGGGAATCTTTGTGACCTTGGGTTAGTGAGTGGTCTTTTAGATATGATACCAAAAGCACAAGAGACAAAAGAAAACATAAATTGGAGTACATTAAAAAAAAAAAGTGTGTGCCTAGTTGGTTTGGCTCAGCGGATAGAGTGTTGGCATGCGGACTGAAGAGTCCCGGGTTTCTTTCCGGTCAAGGGCACATGACCGGGTTGTAGGCTCGATCCCCAGTGGTGGGCATGTAGGAGGCAGCTGATCAATGATTCTCTCTCATCACTGATCTTTCTATCTCTCTCTCCCTCTCCCTTCCTCTCTGAAATCAATAAAAAAATATATTTTTTAAAAAGTGTGCTACAAATGATACCATCAAAGAGATGAAAAAGATAACCCAAAGAATGGGAGAAAATATTTGCAAATAAAAAGTCTCATAAAGGACTTGTATCCAGAATATATAATGAGCTCATAATAAGAAGACGGCAATTTTTTTTTAAATAGTCAAAGGATTTGAATAGATATTTCTTCAAAGAAGATGTATAAAATGGTCAACATGAAAAGATACTCAACATTATTAGTCATTAGGGAAATAAAATCAAAATCATAGTGAGACACCACTTCACATCCATGAGGATGGCCATAATTAGGAAGACAGACAATAACAAGTGTTGTTGAGGATGTAGAGAAATTGGAACCCTCCTACATTGCTGGTGGGAATATAAAATGGTGCAGCCACTATGGCCTAAAGTTTGGTAGTTTCTGAAACTTGAGTATGTAGTAACCACATGAACCAGCAATTTCACTCCTTAGTATACACCAAACATAATTTAAAAAATAAAGGTTGTCCCAAAATTCACGCAAGAAGTAATTTTGATAGTAAACACAGGTTTATAATTAAAAATTGTAAATTTTTTATTGATTCATAAAATATACAGTATAGGGTTATGTATGGAATAGCATATCAGGTAAATGGCCTCCACGGCTTTGCTGGCACATACGCACTCTTTTGTTGAAATTTTCCATGACTGTTTTGCATAAATGTGGCTGAATTTCGATGAGGCTCATTTTCATCTTGATGGAGTGGTTAATCGACAAAATTGTCGCATTTGGGGTTCAGAAAATCCACAAGTGATTGTTGAGAAACAAATGCATCCACAACATGTCACTGTTTGGTGTGGCTTTTGGGCTGGAGGCAACATCGGACCATTCTTCTTCGAAAATGCGGCTGGTCAGGCAATAACAAAAAAGTGTGTATGTACCAGCAAAGCTGTGGAGGCCATTTACCCGATATGCTATTCCACACATAACCCTATACTGTATACTTTATGAATCAATAAAAAATTTACAATTTTTAATTATAAACCTGTGTTTTCTATCAAAATTACTTCTTGCATGAATTTTGGGACACGCTTTAGTTGCATTTGACCCTACTTTTTAACCCTGTTTATAGGTTGGCCAAATATTCTGGTGCCATTTTATCCATGAGGAACTAGAGGCCTAGACAAGTAAGACCACTTTTATCAAGTAGTTCTTGGCTATTTAGTGGTAGATTTTATATTTAAACTAATTCATGAATTCCACATTTTTGCTATTTCCATAAAACCCTGACTGAAAGAGATAGATGTGTGTTCAAGTCACAAATTTCTTATCCCAAATGATTCAAGATGACTTAGAGATGCAAACTGGCTGATCAGCTATTAGTTATTTTTCTTACTGAAATATATAATGAGAGAATTCAAAGTTCCCAACTAAAACTTTTTTTAAAAATATATTTTATTGATTTTTTTACAGAGAGGAAGGGAGAGGGATAGAGAGTTAGAA
>NW_005368707.1:6855914-6869207 GCF_000412655.1 Myotis brandtii | reverse complement strand
TGGCCAGGCTGGGTGAGGGGCTGAGGGCTGATTGCAGGCTGGCCACAGCCCCTTCAGGGTGGGGTCCCCACTGGGGTGCTTGGCCAGACTGGGTGAGGGGCTGATGGCTGTTTTCAAGCTGGCCACACCCCCTTTAGGGTGGGGGTCCCCACTGGGGTGCCCAGCCAGTCTGGGTGAGGGGCTGAGGGCCGTTTTCAGGATGGCCAAGCCCCCCCCAGCGACGGAAGCTCCCAGCCTCTCCTTTTTTTCTTTTATTTATTTATTTATTCTGGGATTTATTTACCTTCTATAATTAAAACTTTGTAGCCTTGAGAGGAGCTTAGAGCAGGCCAGGGCGGGCGGGAGGGAAGCTTGGTTTCCTCCATCGCCAGGGGCAACCCACTCCTTTCTCGCTCCAGCTCCGTGGCCACGGCTGGCTGAAAGCAGGTATCTGGGGTTTATTTATCTTCTATAATTGAAACTTTGTTGCTTTGAGTGGAGCTCAGAGCCGCCGCAGCAGCTGGGAAGCCTGGCTTCCTCCATCATTGGGGCAACCAAGCCTCCTGCTTGCTCCAGCTCCGTGGCTGCCAGCCGCCATCTTGGTTGGGTTAATTTGCATATAGTCGCTCTGATTGGCTGGTGGGCATGGCTTAAGGCACAGTGAAGGTACGGTCAATTTGCATGTTTGTCTTTTATTAGTGTAGATAGGCACAAAGTGGGAACAACAAAAATGTTCATCAATTGATGAATAAACAAAATGTTGTCTAGTCATACAATGGAATATTATTAGGCAACAAAAATGAAAAACCAATACATGCTATATTATAGATAAACTTTGAAAACATTACCTGAAGGCAATCACAAAAAACCACGTATTTTATGATTCTAATTATATGAAATGTCCATAATAGGTAAATCCTCAAAGAGAAAGATTACGGAGAGGAATGAGCACTAATGACTACTGGTTTTCTTATTTGGGGGAAAAACCTTCTAAAATTACAAAGTGCTAATGGTTATATAACTCTGTAAATATCCTAAAAATCATTGAAATGTACACTTTAAAGGGATGAATTGGATGGTATCTTAATGCTACCTCAAAAAGCTGTTAAAAAAGCAACGTATGTAAATTCTTTGGTTAATCTCTCTCTACCCCTCAGTCCTCTACCACCCACCTACCCTCTGAGATTTGTCAGTCTATTCCATGCTTCTATATCTCTGGATCTATTTTGTTCATCAGTTTATGTTGTTCACTAGATTCCACATATAAGTGAGATCATGTGACACTTGTCTTTCTCTGACTAGCTTATTTCGCTTAGCATAATACTCTCCAGGTCCCCCCTTGCTGTCTCAAAGGGTAAGAGATCCTTCTTTTTTACAGCTGCATAGTATTTCATGGTGTAAATGTACACAGCTTTTTTATCCATTCATCTACTGATGGGCACCTGGGCTGTTTCCAGATCTTAGCTATTATAAATAGTACTGCTATGGACATAGGAGTGCATACATTCTTTCTGACTGGTGTTTCAGGATATATATGCTTCTATGCATAACCCATGGACACAGGCAATAGTGTGGTAAATGGCTAGAGGGGGGCAGTGTGGAGGGGGTCAATGGGGAAAAAAAGGGGACATCTGCAATACTTTCAACAATAAAGATAAATTTAAAAGACTTATAATTAAAAAAACAAAAGCAGTGTATGCATATTTCAAGTTGCCTATTTCCTACCTTCCTTTGGCTTCTTTCAGTGCCTTTTCAAGCCTTTCCACCTTCTGGGTCCCTTCCCTCAAGCAAAGCAGGAGCTGGCGCACAGTTAATTCCTCAGATTCCAAACAACTCCTGGCACCTTCTGGAGATCTGCTCCTACATCAAGGCGGTATAGAGTTAGAAAACAAAAATGTCAGAGTCTAAGAATATAACTGGAACAAACTTAAAGGAACTGCTTTCCAGAATACTCTCCAGTTAACTCTCATTTACTGACAAGCAGCACTGGCCCTTGACCCCCGTGCTACAGGCCTCCATGCTTTCCAGGGAAAGAGTGGAGACTAGGAGTAGGCTTGCCTTACACTGCACGTGCTCACAGCAGCAAACCACAGGACCCACACAAACAGCGAAGCAGGGGTAGTCCTGGTTTCCGGTGCCCAGCTTTCCTAGAAAACTAGTCTCAAGAGAACCACAGTCAAAGTAGACAGCACAGCCCTAACTGGTTTGGCTCAGAGGATAGGGCGTCAGCCTGCGGACTCAAGGGTCCCAGGTTCGATTCCGGTCAAGGGCATGTACCTTGGTTGTGGGCACATATCCAGTAGGGAGTGTGCAGGAGGCAGCAGATCGATGTTTCTAACTCTCTATCCCTCTCCCTTCCTCTCTGTAAAAAATCAATAAAATATATTTTTTAAAAAAAGTACACAGCACACATGCTGCTGGTGGTGACATGCAGGCCACTGGCCTTTCTCCACCTTGACAAAAGCACCACATTCTCAAGTCAAGAAAAAATTCAAATGATTAGAGCAGAGAAATGTAGGCATTATTGGTATGTCAAATATTTTTCTTGATTTCAAAATGTGATTAAATCTAGAGGCAGTTCAATGACAAGCAAACAAAACCATGACCATCACTACAAAAAAAAAAAACATTCCAGATGACTATGCTGATGCCAATGGCAGCTACTCTTTCAGTAATCTATTCAAATTCATCCATCTAATAAACAGCCAGGAGTAAATTCTGGTTCCCAACTCCTAAGCTCAAACTGCAAACCTAGAAATCACTATCTGATTCCTTAATATAGTCTCAAACAGGATAAAGAAGCTGCAATAAAAAACAGCTCTGTGGCCTGAAAGAGGAAGTGGTCTGTGCCTATGGATCTAAATGAGGAGGAAGTGGCTTAGAAATTTCAAACAGGGCTTCCTTCCTTCCCTCCATTTCCAGTAAAGTCTTCTGATATTTAAAAAAAAGTAATATAGAGAAAAACTGAGGAATTTCTAACTAAAAATGGGAATAACGTTCATTTATGCCAATTGCTCTGCTTGAAGGAAGGGTATTAGCTAATACTTATTTTCTTCCTTATACCAGGGCTTGGGAGCATAACAGAAAAAACAACAACCCATTTTCATGTTTTATAAATACATTCATCAAGTTATAGAAAAAAGATATTAAAAGTCTAGGAGGTGGGGAACGGGGTCATCTGTAAAACCCTCAACAATAAAGAGAAATAATTCCTTTTTAAGTCTACGAGGGAAGAGATCCTTAGAGAAACTTTCAGATAACTGTCTGTTTCTTGTAGACTAATACAGTAATAACCGGCGTATAGAGGATAAGCCAACAGCCTGCTCTGGGGAGTGCTACATGCAAGTCTCAGGGGCCCAGTCCTTCTACCATCCCCTCAAAGTCCCCCCATCAATTACAAGGTCTACTTCCTAATAAGTATTTAGGAGTCTTGACCTGAGACTCCACAGGTAAAATACCTGGGCACTTTCAAGAAACACCCAGAGACTCTGCGCAGTGATAGTCATTGCTATGGAAGATTACCCATTAGTATCAGTCACCGTGGCTTGTACTCAGGAATGAACAGGGCAGAGGAAATGGAAATATCCCACTTATCAGGCTGGGCAGCCTGGTCCAGCTCAAACTGCACTGTATGCAAATTAGGAAGCAGAGGTCTTTCACTTTTTATCTGAAGGAGAAGAAACACCTTGAGGGTGAGGGTTAGTTAGCCTGAAAAGGCATCAAACATTGTTCTTATTCTCTGCCAGTTTTAGCTACAACATTAAACAGCATTTTAACCCAACATTCTTGAGAGGTCCTGGTATGAATTAATAATAAGTGACTTTTTCAGCCCATGTTTGACCTCTCAGTGGGGACCTGGAAGTGACAAGACTGTCCGGTAAGCCTGTCCAACAGCCCAAGTCTTTCTTCACATACGTGTCAATGGAGTCAATTCTCGTGGGCCCAAGACTCGTCTTGATTTCTTTCACTGCCACATCTGCTTCTCCTTCCTGTAGAACCAGAAATGAAAGGGATATAATACAATATGTCTACAAGACAAATGTTATCAAAAGATAAAAAGGCAAAAAAGGAAAAAGTCAAAAGATCAAGAATTTTGATGACATTCAACCTAAGGAGCCTACCAAACATTTAAATGTGAGATGTTTAAATTCGGTCAGTCAAATGGAATGGAAATGTACCCTTCCCTCACCCCACATGCCCTGTCGGGATTATAAATATCTCGACGAAGGTTGGTCTCCTCTCATTCAGCACAGTCAATCTGACCCCATGACATGAAAGCTTATCTCCTGCTCTCTTTGGCAGTTCCCTTCTTTCCTAGGTTAAGGTCACATGGAGCTAGTGACAACTATTCCACACACCTTTCCTGTACAGTCCTTCAAAATGCAAAATGCTAGAATTTCCTGAAGCAAAGTTGAAAAAGAGGCAGTTTTCTGTGAACACGGCTCACAGAACACAAAATCAGCTCCTATTAGAAACCTTATGCATCTTGAGCCATTTAGGAAACCAGAGGATTAAGACGACTTCAATGACTTGAAGGGCAATTCTATTCTAATGAGGTAGCAGGATAATCTTCCAAAAATGCACAAAGATGTTCTGGATAGTTCTGAATGTGTGCATTCTTCCTAAATTTTGGGCAGTGCTATCCAGTTCACAGAAGCAAGGCCAAGAAAAACAGGTTTACACTAAAAATAACTGTCACTCATCAGTGAGGGAACATACCATGCTCACCACGCGCCCTGGAGGCAGGAGCCTTTTGGAAACTTCTGATAGGCCCTTTGGGCTTCCTGGATGTTATCAGTTATTTGCAGAAGGTTAATGCTCTTTGATCAAACTTGTGTTTCCTAATCTTTAGTCACTTGCAGAAAGAATATTCTGGCAAAGTGTGCTTTCAAATGGTATTTTAATTTTCTTAATTTCAGCCACTTTTAATGCTTAGATTTACTAGGGGGCATGGATGACAAAGTTATTAAGAGCCATTCTCCAACTCTATCAATCTTTAGTGCAGCAAATGAATCAGGAAGTAAAGGAAGTCACACTCTAATATTTCAGACACATCAGTAGTTTAGCTTTTTGCAAATTGTCCCTCCAACTCCTTCACCTGTCCCCCCATCTTCAAGGTACATTTTTCTCTTTCAGAGACACAATCTCTTTTTCTTTATCAGACATGCACTTTGACAAAGCTAAAATGACAGTGTGTATGACAGATGATTGGACCTTCACATGTTTTTCCCCTCTTCTCACTCTTTTTTAGTAGCAAGAAGTCCTTTGTGGTTCATCCACGATTTTAGTAGGACTGCCACACACCCAGACACAGCCACGATGGGTGCTGCACACAGGCTAGGACATGCCATCTCGCTTAGCTCACTTCATTTCGGTGGCACATAAATGGGAGTTAGAGAGCATCAGCTTCAAACTCTGTTCTCAGGTTCCTGAGTAGCTGCTGTTAGAGAAGCTGAGATAGTCTCTCCCCCTACAACCAGCAGAGCTCTGCTCCTTTTCTTCACTTATTTTTAACAAACCATGGTTCCTCACAAGACCTTGTTTGAAAAGAGGGTTCTAATATTAAAAAATGTTTTAAAAACATTTACTGCATCTGATCACGATTCTGCTCACCTAAGTGAAATGCTGAACACAGCTTTGAGACCTGGTCTGAAAATGATTATGCTTTTCTTTTGCCTTTTAGGTCAGTCACATAAATGTCTGATTTGTGAGGACGAAAAAAAGAAGGACTAGCTATTTTGTCATAAAAGGTAACAGATGTTTTTCCATTTCAGCTATGATAACCCTCACAAGCATTGTGTTATACTTAAAAAACAAGAGCCAATTTACCTTTACTACTGAAATGTCCCCACTAAGTGGCTTCCCTGTGTTGAGAAAGAAATGGTGGTATTTGTATCAATTGCCTAGGTGAGGTTTTGGAATTTGCTTAACACAAAACCAAAATACTTACAGCCATCCTTATTTCAACAAAGGAGTCTTCGGAGGGGCCTCCGGAGCTCAGCTTGAGTTGTAATTCAGACACAATGCCCAGCAGATCTGCCTTTTCAGCTTGAAGTCGTGACACTTGGGTCTTCAGTTGTCCCATTTCCTGTTCTGCTTCTGCCTCGGGGACCTGGGGGTCCCCAGTGGGTTCCTGGAAATGACCAAGAGGAAAGCACATTAAACTAAGGCCCCAGCACCAAACTCCAGTGCCCCATGCCCACTGCAAGGCAGTTTCTCAACAACTTGTTTCCCTGTGCTTTACAGTGAAAATTCTCACGTTTCCTTGGCAATTTATTTTGACATAACGTTTAAAATAAACATTTTAATATAATTTTATTGTATTCAAATAATAAAAAAAATTTTTAAACCTCATGACAAGAAAGACATGCTTCCTCAGCATGCTGGAATAATCTGATATCATAATAACAACCACCTACAATGGAGACTTGACTTGGGGTGGTGAACACACAATACAGTGTACATATGATGTGTTGTAGACTTGTGCACCTAAAACCTGTATAATTTTGTTAACCCAAATAAATTCAATAAAAAAGACAGTGTTTCTGAAGTAACTTTTTAATGCTTTATTTTTATTATTTTTAAATCAATTTTAGAGGAAGGGAGAGGGAGAGGGAGAGGAAAAGGAAGAAGAGGGAAGGGTGGGGGAGAGAGAGAGATGAAAGAGAAAGAGTAATCGCCCTGACTGGGGATCTAACCTGGAACCTGGGCATATGCCCTGACCAGAAATGGAAACCACCACCTTTTGGTGTACAGGATGATGCTCCAATCAACCATGCTACCCCACCAGGGTGCTTTTGCAGTAAGTTAAAAAAAAATTAAAAAACAACCAAACTTTGTCAATGGCAGAATTGTAAGTTATAGTCCCAAAATACTAGAAAATAAGGACAAAAAGCTACCACAATTCAACCTCTTGCTCCCCCCCTCCCCGCACACACGAATGTATACCCATCATCACTCTCCCCGTACCTGTCATGTCTACTCAGAAGGCAAAGCACCAAGGATATCACCTGGTACAGTACTGGCAAAAAACAACGAAAGGTTCAAAATTCTCCCAGGAATGTAGTCTGGGTACTGTAAAACCTTGTGCTGTTTTAAGCTTGTTAAACGTTAAGTCCAGTGAGAAATAAGCAAATTGACAATTCAGAGGCTGGTAACAAAATGGAAAAAAAATTTTCAGCCCCTATAAACATTAATTATAAAGGTTAATATTTCACTAATGTCAAGTACATGTTGTGTTCCTGCTGTTGCAATTACTGAATATGACAAAGTCAGAAGAGCAAGACCCTGTTTAGCTGCGGTGTTTTGCTTGGCACACTCTGCTAATCAGTGCATGTGTTGCCTTGAGTAGATTCACTTCATGTCTTGGCCTCAGTTTTCTTGAGTTAGAAAGAAAGACAGTACCCCATGGTCTCTGTGGTCTCTTCCAGCTGTGACCTTCTCGTCCTCTCGGATTTCCTCCTCAGGAAACCTTCACTGCTCTTGGCACCACCAGAAATGCATGCACTTGTGATTATCAGATGACGCAACACATTAGAGAATTGACCCCTACACACAAACACATTTACCCTCTGTGACAGATTTCCTAAGGAGTGGCAAACAGGTCCAAAGGCTAGCAGTGGAACCAATAAGTGTCAGAAGGGCATGTGCCTGGATCATAAACCAGCTTGTTTATGAAATATTAAAAAGTGTAGCAGGGAAGTGCCCCTCCACCATCAAGATCATGCTCTTCTTCATTTGCAGCAGTCTCTTGCCAGGAATCTACCACAAGCCTTAGAGAAAAGCAACTCATTGTGAAACAAAGTCAGGTGGACAAAGAAAGGCTCCAAGCTTATGCTATCTCTCAGTAATGACTCACACTGTGGAAACATACATGTAAAAGAATGAAAACATACAAGGAAAGACACTGCTCAGCCTGGAATTAGGAAGTAAGCAGGTGAGGGCAAGACTATGCCACATAGGAATCTTTACATTTATCTACCTGACCTCTCGGGGGACATTTGATAGAATGGACTTTTAAAAACTACCTTGGCATAGCCCTAGCCGGTTTGGCTCAGTGGATAAAGCATTGGTCCTCAAACTGAAGGGTCCTAGGTTCGATTCTGGTCAGGGCGCGTGCCCTTTAAAGCAACCAATTGCTGTGTCTCTCTCACATCGATGTTCCTCTCTCTGTCTCTCCTCTTCCCTTCCACTCTCTCTAAAAATCAATGGAAAAATATCCTCAGGTGAGGATTAACAAAAAACAAAACAAAAACACTACCTTGGCAGAAAGGTAAGAAAGTTTTATTTTATTATTTTAAAGAAGCCTTTAGAGCTTTATTTGAATTTTCTGTCTCCTTATGAAAGTATGTTCCTGGGAAGAGAGTTTTAAACAAGTGTCTGAGGACCAGTGATATGAGGTCATGACACTAGAATCTCGGACTGTCAGGTTAATTGTCTTTTTGCACACTTGTGAGCATCTCTTAATTATCCTTGGGAAATTATGAATCTATTTATTTGTCCATAAACACCTTGTAGGATAACATTTTAAGTTCCTCTCCATTTTAACACTGGGAGTCTTTTCCCTGCCTTCATGGAATAGAACTCTTATGGTTTATTTTCCCAAATCTCAACCCCCACTCCACTATTTGTTACACTGTCATTATTTTTGAGCACTTACCGTTGACCTTGTGGGACACAGCAGCTTCCAGTCTTTCTGTGTATTTGTGTAATGTCTCTATCCTACTGTCCTGGCAATGTGTGCAGGTTGTTATGCCATTTTATAATCCAAGAAGAAAAGTCTATCTAATGACCTTTGCCTAGTAATCTGCAATTAAGAGTTAAAAAGTACTCCTTAGAAAAACTAATGTATAGTAATTCAGTGAAATCGGACAGACCATTAATGCCTCAGCTTCACCCTGAGGATCAGAATGCAGCTCTCTAAAGGAAATTCCAACTCCCTGGCCTGGAGTGGCACAGAGGCATGAGAAGCCCTGATGGCTGGGGGGCATTTCCTGTAGAAACAGTGGCAAAGATGGGTCAGCATGAATGAGAGAAGTCCAAGGCCTTAAAACAGCGGTTCTCAACCTGTGGGTTGAGACCCCTTTGGCGGTTGAACGACCCTTTCACAGGGGTCGCCTAAGACCATCCTGCATATCAGATATTTACATTACGATTCATAACAGTAGCAACATGGCAGTTATGAAGTAGCAACGAAAATAATTTTATGGTTGGGTCACAACATGAGGAACTGTATTTAAAGGGCCAGAAGGCTGAGAACCACTGCCTTAAAACCTTTACTAAGTCAGGAAGATGAGCGCCTAAATTTAAAAAATCATCTCAAATGACCCATGAAACAAAAATTAAGGAAGAGGCAAGGAGACAGGTGTGGGCCTGGGAGGCACAGTTTGGGGGAGAAAGCTGATGACCAAGAGTCTTGAAGAGCTTTAAGTGTCTCTTTGTCCCAAACTTCCAAGTCCTTGGTCTCAAGGACTCACTTCTGAGTCCTGCTTGTAGCTCACTTCAACTTATCATCTGGATTGAAAGAAGCTGTCTAGAGCTTTAGCTTCTGATCTCAACTTCTTACAAAACCTACAGGCAGACTACCTCAGGTAGACAAACTGCTTCTGGAAGCTTCCTTTTTGGTTTCAATGTGATAGGCACCAATGGCTGAAGCCAACTGTTAGCTCACATCCCAAAAGGCAAGGGATATATCTGTAAGGTATTTCATTCCAGAGAACAGAAAATTACTTATGTATTCCAGGTGATCATTTCTTCAGAGTCCTGTACCTCAAAAATATTTGGAGAATGAGAGATTTCCCCAAGAAAAGTGACTTAATGCTCTTGGAACTGTAAGACACATTGAAGCATCAGAGGTGATAAACCCCGTCAACAGTGAAACATTTCCAATACAAATATAAATGTATTAAAGCTGAATGTTTTCATTGTCCCATGAGCATGAGCTGATGAGTAGGTCATTGATATAAACTATGATCTTGTTCTAAAAAACTTTTCATTCATTAGATTATTTAATATCATCCCTTTTTCATTATTTTCTTTCCATTGTATTTGTCTGTATTCTTTACTCGTCTAAGAAATTACAGATCAACAAAGTTCAAAGTAAAGTCTCAAGAAAAATCACGGATATCCAGGATTACATCTCCTTCAATTAACCCAGGGCTCCTGCATCTTCCAAAGGGTTATTAAGTTGTAGGTTTGGACAGTAGATATCCACCAAAACAAATAATACGCAGTGAGCGTTAGCGTATGGGCAGAGGCTTCACATGTATTCTGATTTGTTTTTTTCACTAACATCTTTGACACCCAGTCTTGGTTGTGAGCACATTTCCTAGATTCTTTGGGTCAATGAAAACATGGCAACCTTATATAATCTCCTATCACAACACGACATTTGTCAAACCATTTTTCAGAAGTAAATATAAAACTTAAAGCAAAGAATCTGTTTTAGACTGAGAGAAAGGACAAGGTCAATAAGTAAAAATTCTGAGTTATAATAAATTTTATTTTATTATTTATTTATTTATGTATGTATGTATACTCACCTGAGGGTATTTTTCCATTGATTTTTAGAGAGAGTGGAAAAGAGAGGGAAAGACCCATGAGTATATCAATGTGAGAGAAATATCAATGTGAGAGAAACATCAATTGGTTGCTGCCTGCATGCGCCCCGACCAGGGCTGGGGAGGAGCCTGCAACCGAGGTACAAGCACTTGACTGGAATCAAACCTGGGACCCTTCGGACCGCAGTCCTACGCTCTATCCACTGAGCCAAACTGGTTAGGACAGTAAATTTTAAAAATGTAATTTTATATCAAAGATATACATCAAAAACTAACACTTGCACGGTTCTAAGCAGAGGTCCTTCTGCTCTGTCTATAATGAGTACAAAATAGTGATTTATAACCTCAACATTCTTCTGATTAAAATCATTATGGTCAAAGCTTTACAAATTTCTTTCTCCCAACAAGAGATTATTCATGACCCTTAAAATCACAACCAATCTTCTCAGCAAGAACATTTCTTTCAAGATAATGCAAAACACCCATCTAATCTAAACCATAAAAGGGTTTGATCTAGAAGTCTAGACAAATAAGATTCCACTACAAATATTAGTAAAATAAAATCCCAACTAATTTGTCTGCTCACCTCTAATGACCTTTCTGTTTTCCCTTTTAGTTTTCCAAGTTCTTCCTTTAATTTTTCATTTTCATGACTCACAGCCATTAGACGCTCTTTGGCTTCTTTGCTCTGGATCTCAAAAAAATGGCGTTCCTCCTTCTGTTTCTCTGTCCAGGCTGAGAGCTCCTGAAATCGCCCTTTCATTGCTTGGTTATTTAGCTTCATGGCTTCTGTATGGGATTCAGAGTAAGGGGTCACACAACAAGGGGGTCACACAAACTGGACTTAACGAATCAAACCGCCCCTCAAGCCACTTCAACCTGAGGCTCTGAATTGAAAGATGCCGTGCTGGGTCTGGGCCCAAGGGTCAGTCAGAAGAAGGACTGTGGCAAGATGAGTGGTTTTTGCTTCCGGACAGGACTAGCAGGTCTAATGTCTCCAAAGTCTCAATAAAGTAAGATTGACCTGGGTGCCGCCATATAGCACAAGTACCTGTGAATAACTAACTAGACGGACAAACATCTGTGACTCTTAAATTTGAACACTGGACCTGCCAAAAGCCATGGCATAATATTAGAATCCTTCCTCTTAACAAGGCAGTATTTAGGACCAACTGAAATAATAGCAGCTTTTCTTTCTTTTTCCTTTTAGGGCTAACTGATGTCTTTATGCCATTTCCCTGAGATAAAAAAAAAAAACAACTTTTTATTCTGACCTGTACCCAAAGGTAAATAATGAAAACCGTGTTAGCCTTACTAAAAGCTAAATGCTGTACTCTTCCTGCCCCCAGGGATTCAAACAGAGAATAGGGAGTTCACCTACAAGCCTTATTACAAAGGGATTAGGTTCGGGAAGGCCTGGGATGAATGGAGAAACACAGGGGGCCAGGTGCCAGGTGCTGCTTACCTTTCAGCTGATGGTTCTCAGTCAGGAGTTCTTTCATTTGCTGCAGCAGCTCCTCTGGAGTAAACATGTTCAGGTTTGGGTGAGGCAGATTGGGGGGTCCATTTCCTGTGGCTTCATTGGGGCTGTCCCCCTTTTCAGTCAGGCAGTTAAGTGGTTGGTAGGACATGGCAGCAGTTCCTATGAAAAAGTTACAAACTGAAAAATAGCTGTCCCCCCTCTGCAAGGGGTCCCCAAGAGTCCCCCAAATGCATTAGCAATTGCTAATAAATACCCCAAGAGTTGCCTACTTTCTCTCCAAATATAATTGAACATTTATGATTCTACTTTTTAAACAAAAAGGTATATCCTAGCTTCAGTGTGTATGTGTGTCCATGTGTATGTCTGTGTATATGGGTGTGCAGAGGGGTGGAGTGAGGAGCTGGAATATGGAGGAGGAAGAGAGGGCATATCATGATGATCAGGTATCCTAACACAAGTCATTCAAGAGGGTTTCCATATATATATTTGTATACATGTGCAAAGTATTATTAAATTGATTTTCCCATGCAAATCTTTAAACTCAGATCTCCATATTTTGGGTGAATTATATCTCAATAAAGTTGCTCATAATCTTCATATTTTAGGCTAAGAAGAAAGGGGAACTAATATATTTTGGATGCTTAATCACTGTACCACACGTCAGTTTCTAATCCTCATTGAAACTCAACATACATCTCTTTTACAGGGGAAGAAGCTGGGTTCACTGAGGTGTCATAGCTCACCCAAGTTAACTAAACAAGAGGCGCAACCAAATACAAATGGTGATTCCAAACCCAGACCTGTAATATGATAAAGGAATGACTGAATATTTAGGCTTCAGTATTCGATAATTTTGCAAAGCCCACTAAAAAGACTAGAAAATCCTGCCTAATTATTGCATATTCTGAGGATGTCTGAATACCACTTTATTTTGTAGAGGGGTCAAAGTGGATATAAATAAGAGAAAGTGTATTCTAACTTTACTTCTGTATGGCCTACCACCTGGACAAACATAGAAATCTCTTCTAATGACTGGCTACATGTTATAGGAAAACATTTTTTAAAAATATTTTATTGTTTTTTTACAGAGAGGAAGGGAGAGGGATAGAGAGTTAGAAACATTGATGAGAGAGAAACATCAATCAGCTGCCTCCTGCACACTCCCCACTGGGGATGTGCCCGCAACCAAGGTACATGCCCTTGACCGGAATCGAACCTGGGACCTTTCAGTCTGCAGGCCGACACTATCCACTGAGCCAAACCGGTTAGGGC
>NW_005368707.1:6854339-6855675 GCF_000412655.1 Myotis brandtii | reverse complement strand
TGACCTTCTGGTTCATAGGTCAACACTCAACCACTGAGCCACACCGGCCAGGCTAGACAAACATTTTCTTTTTTCACACTTTATGAAGATGATAATAAGCCTTTTCATGAAGAACTGCAGAGTCAGTGAATCAGTCACTGGAAGCTGAGGAGAGAGACATGCACTATCTGCTCTGTCACTATATCATAACATCCACGAGCACTCTGTGTCCATGTAATAGAATGTAGCTACACGCCGACTGCAGGGCGGTGCTTCTTCCCAATCCAATAGGAGGTGATACCTGGGCTCTCTGGAGGTCTCCTGGATCTGAGAGGCTGGCGACCTGCCTTTGGTCTGAAGGAACTTGTAGGTAATCAGAGATGGTGCTACTATTGATGGGACAGCAGGCCCCACGACACTGTCACCTTCGTGACTTCTCCCTAAGGCAGCTAGCACAAAGAAAGGCAGTCTCATGGAATTCCTTAATTAGGATGGCAATTTCAGGAGGTAAAAAACACTAATAAAACATAATACTCAACTGTGAGCCTTTTGAAGGCATCTACGATTTACACATCCTAATTCATTTAGAAAAGAGGAATAATGCTGAAGTGTGCTCTCTCAGCATCAGGTGACTAGATGGACTGCTTTTGTTTTCCCAAATAAAATAATCTACATTATTTTGCATGAAATAATTTGGATAAAAATAATTTGAGTAACACCAGTTTTTCTGGCTTTCTATAAAATTCACTTTTGCACAGAATGATGTTGGTGCTAACATTTCATAAAAATGGGCTTTTACTGCCTTGACCAGGTGGCTCAGTAGGTTGGGCATTGTCCTGTGCACCAAAAGGTTGCTGGTTTGATTCCTGGTCAGGGCACATGCCTGGATAGCAAGCCTGATCCCCGGCAGGGGTCATGCAGGAGGCAGCCAATTGATGTTTCCCTCACATAGATAGTTATTTATCTCCTTTCCCTTCCTCTCTCTCTAAAAATCAATAAAAATATTTTAAATGTTTTTACTGATATTTGTTAGAGAGAAAGGAAGGGAGAGGGAGACAGATAGAGAGAAACATTGATGTGAGAGAGAAACATCCTATATGCATCCTGACCCAGGACGAACCTGCAACCTGGGCATGTGCCCTGACTGAGAATGAACTGGTGACCTTTCAGTGCATGGGATGATGCTCAACCAACTGAGCCACACCAGTCAGGGCAATAAAGAAAATATGTTTTTAAAGTGTCTAAGCAGGTATCTGTAGATGGTTTGATTTCATTGTATTATATGCACACATTTCTTCTTAATGTTTTTTCCAAGAGAGGGTTAAGAGGAAAAAAAAAAGGGGGAGGGAGAGGAGAG
>NW_005368707.1:6849212-6854193 GCF_000412655.1 Myotis brandtii | reverse complement strand
GGGGAGGGGAGGGGAGGGGAGGAAAAACAGGGGAAAGGAGGCGAGAGAAGGAGAGGGGGGGGAAAGAGAGATTTCCTTTGAAAATTGGGCAGATATTTTCCTCCTTTCCTTGCCTTTGTACCTCTACCAAGCTTTCAGACATAACCATAACACAGTTAAAGTGGTTCTAGTTGTTACACGGATGCTTCTCACTTTTTCAGGTTGCCCAGATTTTATAAGGACACCAGGAAAAAAGGCAGGGTTATACTAAGGAGACAGCAGTAAATATACCAGGTGCCACTAACCAGATGTGTGACCTTTAGAAGTCACCTGGCCTCTTGCTATGGTTTATCAACTTGTCTAGCAAATGATAATCATTACAGTTGGTTTCAGCTCAAAAAGTATTCTTAAGCATCTAGCAAGATCACAGTTCAACCCACACTGTTCAGCACACCCTAACACTTTCATGGCTGTGATACCCCCTCTCACTAATCCTATATAATAAAAGCATAGTATGCAAATTGTTCCCTCGACCGGAGTTGTCCGGGAGTTCAACCAGGGGGCAAGGCCAGCCAGGGGAAGGGAGGGAGGCCCTGGCTGCCAGTGGTGGTGGTAGTGGTGGTGGTGGCAATGGTGGCAGGCAACTGGGGGAAGGGAGGGAATACTCGGCTGGCAGCCGGCAGCTGCTAGGGACTCTACCAGTGCATGAAATTCATGCACTGGGCCTCTAGTAATATATATGCCTGTCCTAGTTAAACTTTTCATTACCCAGCATTGTTAGGAAAATTTATTTGGTAATGCAAATGTCATAGTAAATGAAAAGTTAGTACACATGCTGAACATAAGCATGTAAAAACCAAAATTATAAGCATGTAAATTATTACCAAATTTTTACTAAAAGCAATTTAATCAGTTTTGGTGACTCAAAGGGCACTTATGGCTTTAGAATATTTGGAGGGCCTCATTAGGAGTTATCACAGTGCAGTGCATATGGGAACTGTCTATTGGTAGAGGATGCTGAATTCTCTGTTTTTAACATTACCTTGAGCTACTTTCAATTAAGCAAACATAGAGATACATTAGAAATCCTTGCACACATCTTCAAAGGTTATGAAAATTTGAACTAAGCCATTTATTCCAAGGTTCTATCTAATAACAGAATTTTTCATAAAAAACCAACTAATCTGGATCTGAAACATGTCATTTGTAAGCAAAGGTGATATTTAACTACAAAGAGGTGAATTAATTTAGCACAGGATTTGTCAAGATTTTGCCAATGAGAAAGAATGAGAACTAGCTGGAAGGTATAAGATCCAAAGCAAAATCTCCTAGATTTAATTCCTAGATCTGCTATTTGAATTCCTGATTATATGTTTTTATCGTTCTTAATTCCAGAAGTCAAGTCATTATAGCAATGACTTGACTTTGTAGGCATAAGCTTAAATCTCATTCCTGAGTTGGCCTTAAAAATAATCCAGTCCAACTCCTTTATTCAGTGCAAGAATGTCTTGACCAGGCTTGAATGATTTCAATGATAGAAAATATGAGCAATGACCTTAGCAGGCAACTGCTCATTATATTACAGGATAACTCTAATTGTCAGAAAGTCATTTTGAAGTCTGCTTTATACTGACTTCCACCCACTGGACATTAGACCAACAGGCATATACAGAATAAGCCCAGGCCCCAACCCTGGTGTGGCTGATTCTCCAGATTTGCTGATTAAGTATTCATAGGTTCAATCTCCAAGTGAATAAATTAGTTTTTTTCTTTTTTATTGAATTTATTGGGGTGACAATGGTTAATCAAATTACATAGATTTCAGGTGCACAATTTCACAACACACCATCTGTACACTGTATTGTGTGTTCACTACCCCAAGTCAAGTCTCTGTCCATCACCATTTATCCCCCTATACCTTCCTCCACTTCCCTCTACACCTCCCCTCCCACCTTGCGGAAATCACCACACTGTTATCCATATTCATGAGTTTTCTCTCTTTTTTTTTCTTTTGTGCTTACCCCCTCCACCCCCACTCTCTTCTCTATGAGTCTGTCATCAAGAGGATAAATTAGGTTTAAAGAGTGAAAATGTATTTGTTGATTGGAGACCATAGCTGACTATGGGCAAATTCTGGTTTGGGTTCACAAGGAGGCCGAGTAAGATTCCAAGATCACATCAACTAAATCCATCACCATCCTGGAAAAAGAAAAACTGCGTATCCTACTAAGAGGGTAAGAAAAGCCTCACCTTTTGTGACAGAAATGGTATTCTGATTTTGTAGTTTGCTAGCATACAGAAAATGGAAATAGATTTTACCTTATCGTCCCAGGCAGGAACCTAGGAGTTATGATTGATTCTTTCCATTCCCTCTCCCCCCAAGTCTAATATATTAGTGCTATCACTTCCACCTTCTCTCCATCCCACCAGCTTAGCTTGGGCCCTTCTTGTCTTGTCTGGACTACAACAACATTGCACTCCAAAGAGTACGGGATTTTTACCTATTTTGTCCACTGCTGTGTCCACCACACCTAGAACACAACTTGACATATTTGGGGATTCAACAAATAATTGCTGAATGAATTTTCATAGCCTCCTACAAGGTCTGACTCTCATCTCTTTTCATCTCAGCCTCATTTCCTCCATGGTTTCTTTTCTAGTACGAGCTCAGCTGACTGCTTAAAACCCTTCCCATACAAGACAGAGTTCCAGCCCCTGAGCAAGATAAATACAGCCTTTCAGGGACAATTCCCTGCACTCTTTTGCTTCTGTACCCTTGTATCTGTTCTGCTCTCTGCCTGAAATGCTGGCCCCCTTTTGCCCTGGCAAACACCCACTGGACAGTTCAATATTCAGCTCAAATAGATGTCCTATGTGAAAGCAACTGTTCTTTCCTCTGAGCACCCAATAGCACTTTGTGTGTTCCATCTCTTTGGCCCTTTTCTGCAAAGCAAAGATGCTAGTCCATCTCTCTGTCAAACTTAAGCCAAGATCTTTATTTTATTCTTCCTAGAGACTGGCACACAGCAGGCTCTCAGTAAATGTTTGTTGAAATGAAATGAAAATACAGTTTAACAAGGTATTTTAAAGTCTAACACCAGTAAAACACTTCCTGCTGTGTAGATGACAACCGGGCATTCCAGTATTACGAGTTTTTCTACAGTTCTATGGCACTCATTTCCTGATTTTTAAACTCAACTTTTTAAAAACTTACTTTGAAAATTAGTGCTGTTTTTTTTATATCACTACAAAGGTACCTGGATGTCATTTCATAACACATATTCTATTATTCAATCTTCATACATATATCAAAGTGAAAACAATGAAAACTTATAATAAAACGTTTTTTCTTTCCATTTGATATAGATTTTATTTTAAAAAAACAAAGTTTAATTTATTTTCCTTTTCTTTGGATTTACTATTCTATAGATTCCAAAGAATATAACGAACAGTCCAAGTCTCTATAAAATTCAGAGAAAAGCAGAGAAGAGAGTACCCATGTGCTAGTTCTACTTAAAGGGGGTGGGAGGGGGTTCCATGGGAAGATAATAGTGACAAATTCCTTTCAAGAATAAAGTTTGTTTTTTGGAGGGTTTCGTTGGATTCCATAGCATAAGATGCAATCTGAGGTCAATTACAAAAAAAAGATACTACTTTTATAAAGTTATTCACAATACATAAAGAATAGCTAAACTGGCCCTGTAGGAAAACAGATCGACCACCCCCAAAGACTAATGGTTGTCCTTTCTCTATGGGCTACATTTAAACTTCACTTGCCTAGTCCATTCCAGGGCAGACTCTGACCTTGGCCTCTGCCCTGGATCTCCCCAGTCCACTACAAACTGGGCACATCCTGGGGGTCAGCCAGGGCCCCCAGCAAAGAGCAAGGTGGCTCTCCTAAGTGCCACTTGCTCAGACCTGAGGCTTTTGATGCCCTAACACCACCTTACTGTCCTACAGTTTGGGTTTCCATTTCACCTTTAAACAGCTCGTGGCATACATTTCATACAACCGTTTTCCTGGTGGAGGTAGCAAACCCAGATCTGGGTTTCACTTTCTCTTAGAGATGTTTACTGCCTCCAGCTTACACACTAAGACAGTAAAACCAATTCCTGTCTCATCAAATATTCTCTCTCTCTCTCTGCGTGTGTGTGAAGATTTGCGGTTTATGAAGATTCCTTCCAGCTGTTCAGTATCCCCCACCTTAGGGAGAGGTCACCTGTTCTTTAGTGTTCCCGGCCATCTCCTAAAGCCAGGGTACATTTTAGCGTTTACGTCTTCCAAAGGTGTACCCTTAACCACTTCCCTTCTAATGAGGAACTGGCTGTTTAATCATTCCCAACCTGAGGGAGTCAACCTCTAAACAATGGTTCTCAACCTTCTGGCCCTTTAAATAGTTCCTCATGTTGTGACCCAACCATAAAATTATTTTCGTTGCTACTTCATAACTGCAATGTTGCTACTGTTATGAATCGTAATGTAAATATCTGATATGCAGGATGGTCTTAGGCGACCCCTGTGAAAGGGTCGTTCGACCGCCAAAGGGGTCACGACCCACAGGTTGAGAACCGCTGCAACACCCTCCTGACCCGCAGACTAAGTCACCCGCAGTTCGCCAGGCCAGTAAAAGGGGGGAAGGGAGCTGGGGACTGCCGCCCCGCTGCCCTTTCCCACCAGGCCAGGCTCCGCCAGGACCTGGAAACCTGCCCACCCGAGGGCACCCCACCCCCTCTCCACCCACACCCCCGCTGGCTCAGGGGGTTGAGAACCGCTGCAACACCCTCCTGACCCGCAGACTAAGTCACCCGCAGTTCGCCAGGCCAGTAAAAGGGGGGAAGGGAGCTGGGGACTGCCGCCCCGCTGCCCTTTCCCACCAGGCCAGGCTCCGCCAGGACCTGGAAACCTGCCCACCCGAGGGCACCCCACCCCCTCTCCACCCACACCCCCGCTGGCTCAGGGCGGCAGGGAAGGGGCTGCGGGGAGAGCTTCCTGGCAGAGGAGG
>NW_005368707.1:6817690-6848942 GCF_000412655.1 Myotis brandtii | reverse complement strand
TCCCGCCCCTCCTTTCCCCGGGAGCAGGCCTGCAGCGACCCAACCCCACAGCTCGCTCCGGGTCCGGGCGAGGACCCAGAGCCACCGCCTGCCTAGGTGTCAGTGTGACCGTGACGGATGAAGTGAATTAAAATAAATTATTAATTAAATCAAGCACGCGGACTCGGTCTTCCCCGCAGGGGTCCCTATGGAAGGCCAGATCCCATGGAAAGAGGGTGGTCCCAGGCATCTTTGGAAAGAGACTTCGATCTCTGTTAAAAGTCTTACATCTGGACATAGTTAACTGAGCATGCGTGGCTTTCCACCCAATTTTGACCTTAAAATAGGCCTTTAATTACAAACAAAAAGCTTGCAGGATGCTGCTTGGGCACTTGCTCCTAGGGAGCAGGCCAACTTTGACACCCGCATGCTTCAGCTGCCCCAGGGAGAGGGGTTACTGGATTGACCTGGATTGCACCTGGGAAGCAGGAGCATGGATCTACTAGACCAGAGCGGGAAGGATGCCTCCGGATTAGACAGATTTAAAAGGGAGGAAACAAGACGATGAGGAAGGAGGGGAAATGCCCTAGTTTGCATCCTAAGCACTGAGAGCAGGGATGAATGAGTAAGGATGAGAACACGGGGCACAGAAGGCATCTGATCACTGTGTGTGTGTGTGTGTGTGTGTGTGTGTGTGTGTGTGTGTGAAGGTCTTGGCCAAGGTGGTGCAGCCTGTGCACCCGGCAGGCAACAGAATCTAAAACAAGACAAGAAAACAGAAATCAGGGCGGGTCCCAGGTGGTCTGGGAGAGAGAGTCTGGGAGCCGGTTTGTGCTGAAGACTAAGAAGGACGTCTTACCAGGAAGAACTTGATTTATGAAGGAGCTGATGCTGCTGAAATCAGTGGGAATAAGCAGCATATAGTTGCATGTCCATGCTGCTCACTGGTTGGAAAGAAACGGAAGGCGGGGCTTTTAGGGTTGGATCCTAATGCAAATGAGAAAAGGCAGATTCCTTTTCCTGGCATCCCCTTGGGATTCAGCTTCCTGCTATCTAGACTGCCTACTCCAGGGCAACTCCCCTTCACACCACCCTGAAGTTAACCCCTGAACAGGGTAGGGTGGCTAGCAAGTCTTAACTGCTCCCAGATCCAATTCCCGAGGGTCCCTCCTGGGCCTGTTAGATGCACCTTGAGTGAGTCACACTCTACTGGGCTTCTTGCTATTTTAAACCAAAATAAGGTGAGATAAAATGAGTATTAGAGAAGCTGGGGGATGGGGTGAGGTGGGGTGGAAGGCCATACACAAGGCTGCCAAAGCTGTAGAGGGGGAAGGTTGGAAGTGAGTTTCTGGTAGAGAAAGTGGTCAAAGTAGTTTTCTCCTGAACAACTTGCTCCCAGCAGGGCGCCTCCAAAGCTTTGAGGCCCCCCATCACTTCTTAGCTATGTGACCTTGGACAGATTACCTACCTACTCTTGCTGTACCTCATTCTCTATCTGTTAAATGAAAGCTATAATACAGATCTAAAATCCAAACAGTTTTGAGTACTAAAGCCTTTATTAATTCATTTAGAGGCAAAACTTGACCTAAGCTAATATAAACCTTATACAGTCTTTATATCTTGTGATTATTTGTTTCACTGAAGGCACATTTATTAGTTTGTATGAGGGTGCTTCAGACCCTCTTGGGAAGTTAAGTTACATCAATTACATGCATGTGTTGCCTTGCTAAAATCCAAACAATTCTGAATCTGAGCTTGCTCCAAAGGCTTTAAATAAGGGATATGGATCTACAGCACTTACTACCTAAAAGCATTGTGAGGATTAAAGGAACAATGTTACCAGCATAATAGCTAGTTATTAATATTAATTATAAGAAGAAAGCAAAGGGGAGGTCAGACATTGTAAGCATGGTCATCTGGGCAGCTTCACCAGGAAGCTGGAACTTTACACTCCTCAGGGAACCAGAGGTCCATTTCCTGCAAATCACTGGGGGAAGAGAAATGGGAGCATGCACAGTGACCTCAGGATGACACAGGGAAGATGTTTGCTTGTCAGTCTAACCTGGGAACAAAGATCATTGGCTAAGAGGGTGGACCCCAATGCAAGCCCACGAAAATTTGGAAATACATAATTCACAGAGAGAAGAGTTTCCTCTCTTGTTCCTCTTGCTTCGCTCCTGCTTCCTTGCACTCGCTTGTTCCATGACCCATGCGAGCCTGCCATATGGCCCCGGAAGCTGCATGGCCCATGGCCATGTGGACCCCACACGCAGCTGGAAACACAAGCTAAGGCAACCCGATGCTGAACTGGACTGTGCTTCGATATGGAATGAAAACTCTGGGCAGTGGCTTTAATCCTAGATCTGCTGGCATTTAAATATATCAAATAAATATCAAAAATATAAATCTTTGTTTTACTATGGTTGCAAATATCAAAAAATTTCTATATGTGACACGGCACCAGAGTTAAGTTAGGGTTTTTCAAAATGCTGACACGCCGAGCTCAAAAGGTTCGCCATCACTGCTATAGATAGATCTTTTTGATCTGGTGTCCCAAGTGTGAATATTAATTTACTAGCTCAGATGTACATGAAAAATATTACAAAAATGAGTTCGCGTGTCACCTCTGACACGAGTGTCATAGGTTCGCCATCACTGACCTTTAGTATAGATCTGCCTAAACTGCAATTATAACATGCTTTTAGCTGTCTACCCATGTGGTTTTGTGGTAGTTGAATACAAAGCAGTGTGGTAGAGTATTTAGTGAGAAACTTGTTTCATGATCTCTGTGTTCCTCCCCACTTCCTAACTCCCTCTGTTTGGAGAGAGCAGCTCAAAAACATTTGCAGGATTCTTGGGAGACCAACCTTTCTTCTAGTCTTTAGAGAGAGCCCATCCTTACTAAAGAAATTATCTATCCCCGTTGTCCTGGGGGAAGAGAGGGGAGAGGCAGGATGAGGTGGGGGGTGGGGCTTTCACAACAGTGGGAGGGACAAGGGACTCCTCCAGAGTGGAAGGGTTAGGGGTTGGTGGTCTCCTGAGCATCAGGGACTCAAGCCTCAGCCCCTATAGCACCAGGACTCACGGCAAGCTCTCAGCATCACAAAGCTCTGTGATGTGTCTCTTGGACCTTGGAAACCTGGTCCCACAGCTCCTAGGGCATTGGAAACTAAAGAGAAAATAAACAAATGGGACTACATCAAAATAAAAAGCTTCTGCACAGCAAAAGAAACCATCAACAAAACAACAAGAAAGCCCACTGCATGGGAGAACATATTTGCCAATGTTATCACCGATAAGGGTTAAATCTCCAACATTTATAGGGAACTCATACAACTTAACAAAAGGAAGATAAACAATCCAATCAAAAAATGGGCAAAGGACCTAAATAGACACCTTTCAAAAGAGGACATTCAGAAAGCCAAGAGACATATGAAAACATGCTCAAAGTCACTAATCATCCGAGAGATGCAAATCAAAACAACAATGAGGTACCATCTCACACCTGTCAGAATGGCTATCATCAACAAATCAACAAACGACAAGTGCTGGAGAGGATGTGGAGAAAAAGGAACACTCGTGCACTGCTGGTGGGAATGCAGACTGGTGCAGCCACTATGGAAGACAGTATGGAGTTTCCTCAAAAAACAAAACATGGAACTCCCATTTGACCCTGTGATCCCACTTCTAGGAATATATCCCAAGAAACCAAAAACACCAATCAGAAAGGATATATGCACCCCTATGTTCATAGCAGCACAATTCACCATAGCTAAGATTTGGAAACAGCCTAAGTGCCCATCAGTAGATGAATGGATTAGAAAACTGTGGTACATCTACACGATGGAATACTATGCTGCTGTAAAAAAGAAGGAACTCTTACCATTTGCAACGGCATGGATGAAACTGGAGAGCATTATGCTAAGTGAAATAAGCCAGTCAATGAAGGAAAAGTACCACATGATCTCACTCATTTATGGATAATAAAGAACATTATACCCTGATGAACAAAAAGATAGATACAGAGGCAGTAAAGCATTGAACAGACTGTCAAATTACAGTGGGAAGGCTGGGGAGTGTTGGGGAGGGGTGAAAGAGATCAACTGAAGGACTTGTATGCATGCATATAAGCATAACCAATGGACATAAGACACTGGGGGATAGGGGAGGCCAGGGGATTGTCAAGGGCGGGAAAAAAGGAGACATATGTAATACTCTTTGTAATACTTTAAGCAATAAAACAATTAAAAAAATTTAATAACATTTTTGGTACTAACTTCTTTTTAATTTATTTTTTCAGATTTTGAAAATTTGTTCCCTGGAAATTTAGTATGGAAAACTTCACAATGGAGCAACACATAAAAATCATTGAATTTTATTTTGAAAATCAGCACCCCGTTGTTCTAACACAGAGAACATACATGTGCTATTTCCATGTCAGAAATCCACCCACAAAACCAGCAATATGTCACTTGGTTCAACATTCCAGCAATAGGGATCTGTTAGTTAGCCTCAATCAGGAGATCACGTTTGTACATGTGCAGGAAAAGACTGAGTGTGTGCAGCAGAGCATTCAGGAAGAACCAGCAAAGTCCACTCAGAAGACAGTCTCCCAAGCTTGGAATCTAAGGGACTTCGTTACAGTGCATGCAAACAAGTTTACACATGCACCCATACAAGGTGCAGTTGGTGCATGATTTAAAGCCCAGTCTTATCCAGTAGTCTAAGGACAACATTCGGGAAGAAATCCAAGTGCTGGAGACAGATATAATAAGAGCCACCATGGAAAATGCCATAGAAAGAGCCCGTGCTTGCGAAGCAGAAATTGGAGGTCATTTACGTGACATTTTTCATACATAGTTTTAAAATTCCCATTTTCTGTACTTTATATTATAAAAAAAATAAATAGGAAAAATTATCAAACAAGAAATTTATTCAATTTTTAAATGGTAAAGCGACCTAAAGCGACTTTATAAGCTCTAACAGGTCACTTTGCTCTTACAGATGTCTGGCATCTGCTTGTGTTAGAAGTGAGGTTGCAGTAAAAGCTTCCACCGGAAAGAGGCTCTGGCTTAGGGTCTAACCTGCCACCAATTTGCAGCTTCAGCAAAGTATCTTGCGACAGAGGAACAATGGCTCTGCTTTATGAAAAGCCAGAGCACAACATGTGTGCGGGGTGTGTGTGTGTGTGTGTGTGTGTGTGTGTGTATGTGTGTGTGTGTGTGTGTTGGGGGCAGGGCAGGGGTGGGTGATCTTCCTTCTTCTCCTTTGTCCCATGCCTCTAAATTGTGAAACAGTAAACTCACTGGGAAGGAGTCCAGTGTTTATCCTTTAGGTGATTGTTGGTCCTCTGTGAATATTAAGTAAAGATAATGTATTACTACTACTACTTATGAATTACTTCCTACTCCTTTCCTATTATGTATACACAGAAGCTTAGTCCCTGCTACTTTTTCTACCAAGTCAAAGCAGAGCATAGATTACACATTAAATACTTGTTTCCTTGTTTTGCTGTAAAAGTGTTAAAAGTTCCTGGAGCAAATTTTTCTGGTAAGTATTAATTAGCCAGAGCCAGTGATTTGGGAAAATAATCATTTAAGACACTACCATTCTTTGTCATGGTCTGAAAAGCATTATCATTATCTTCTCTGTGTGCTTGAGGAGTGAGAAATAGCCTGGGTGTCTCATTTTCTACATAGTTTCTTGCTTCTGATTAAATAATTCATCTGTCAGTGTTGACACATGTGATTTGTCTTTTTTCCATCTCAGTTTTTGTTCAAAATGAGTGTCTCACTTCTCAGAAGTGCGTGATGGAGTGGAGGACACAGGCCTGTGTGTCAGGCTACCTGGGCTCAGCCTGAAAGGAAGGGACAGATTACCCTGGGCTTGACCTCTTCATTAATGAGGTAAAGGGGCTGGGACAAATGATCTCTTAGATTCCCTGCAGCTTGAAAAAATAGGAATTCCTTTTGGTTCATTATATTTGGTGCCCTATTTTAGTGGATGCCAAATTACCTTAATTTCAGGCATCTTTATTTTTGTATTAATCAGGGTTCTTCAGAGAAACAGAACCAATTGAATATATATGTATACTATATACTATGTTATATATAACTAGAGGCCCGGTGCAAGGGTTTGTGCACCGGTGAAGTCCCTTGCCCTGGCCTGTGGGTATTCAGCCAAAACCGGCTCTCTGACATCCCCCGAGGGGTCCCAGATTGCGAGAGGGCAGTTCTTGAGTGATTCACCCCAGAATCAGGCTCCCTTCTCTCTGGTTCCAGGTGCATCACACAGCTGCCAAGTCACCGCAGCTCAGCAGCTCCTGCATTGAGCATCTGCCCCCTGGTGGTTAGTGTTCGTCCTAGCTACCAGCCGGTTGGCTGGTTGGCCAGTCGCTTAGGCTTTTGTATAATAGACTAGAGGCGTGGTGCATGAATTTGTGGGCTGCAATGCAGCAGTGGGCACAGGGGCGGGTCTTGGTCCATCCTCCATGCCCCCACCCAGCCCCTCCTGCCGTAGCCCCCAGTCCCTGTCTGCCAGCAGCTCCACTCCGGCTGCCACTGCTCCCACGTACTGACAACATTGGCCCCGCTCACACCTGCTGATGGCACGGAGTGATTGGGGCTGGTACCAGCAGCAGGTGCGAGCAGGGCCAGTGCTGTCAGCTGGTACAAACTGTGGCTGCTTCCCCGATCGCCCCTCAGGAGCAGGGGGACGTAGAGAAGCCCTGAGGGGCGATTGGGAACGGCAGTGCTGCTTGCACCCTCTGATGGCTCGGAGCAATTGGGACCGGTGCTGGGTGCTGGCAGCAGGTGCGAGCTGTGGCTCCAGCGCTGGCAGCTGGTGCGAGCGCCCGGCAGGACCGCGGCGTGCGGGAGCAAAGAATTTTCAGTAACCACCAGAGGCTCACCCCGATGACGACAGCAACCGGTGACCCACCTTGGTCTGGCTCCCCCGCTCACCTGCTCCACCATCCCTCCACGCCTGATGCCCTGTTTGAGATTTGGAGACTTTAGTCAATCAATTCCCAATGACTTAAAAGACTAAAAAGTAACACTAAGTTGTTTGTGTTCTTTTAAAAAAAATATGTTATTGATTTTTTAAGAGACACACACACACACACACACACACACACACACACACACACACATTGATGTGAGAGAGAAACATCAATAGGGTGCTTCTGGTACACACCCCAACTAGGGATTGAACCCACAACCTGGGCATGTGCCCTGACCAGGAATCGAACCAGTGACCTTTTGGTGCGTGGGACAATGCTCAGCCAACTGAGTCACACTGGCCAGGGACATTTGTGTTCTGTATGTGACTAAATATGTTCTTAGTGTTAAATAATAAGCTCATTATGTAAAAATTATTTTTTAAAGAGTGGGCCATTATATGTAAGCTGTGAGACATTGTTTATATGGTCAGCTATGTCTTTGTTGGGCCTGAATCAGACCCTGGAGAATTTGAGAAGAAAATTTGTTCTAAACCTAATTCTATAGATAGCTCAATATTCAGTTAATAATAAAAAAAAGGCTTTTCTCTTTCCCATCTCGTCTCCTTGATGCTGCTTAAGGTCTCATTGGCTCTTTTGTCTAATTTTTTGGAGATAGGGGCAGGCAGGTGAGAGGCAACCTGTCTTGTGATATTCATTCATGTGCCATTTCTGGGAGATCTGTAGCCTCGTTTTCATCCCTGCTTCTCATGTGACCTTTGAAGATCAAAAACCTGTTTCTCAATATGATTCATCCTACTTGTATGCTTGTGCTAATTACAGTTGATATGGACTCTGCTGGATTTTAAGGGATGCCATCCTATGATGTACCTTTCTTGTGTTTATAAACACTGGTTTGCTCAATTCATATTTTCCCTTTTCTTTTGGCTTTAAGATTTGTATCTCTCCTATGGAATTGGAATCTTTCCATTTTCAGAACATCATGTAAATCCTTCTTGTTAGGTTAGGTGGCTCAGGAGGCGGCGCAAGAAATAGAGAGTCCAGTGAATCAGAAAAGAAAGGAAAGGAAAAGGTTTATTTCTGCGTCCCCGGGAGACCCACGTACCCCCAAAGACAGGGCACGTGGATTCACGCCAACATGGAGGGGGGCGCTTTTTTTATACTGCGGTTGGGTGAGGGGCGGGGACATGAGCTGAGGTATTCAGTTGAGGAAGCTTCAGCTGCAGGGGGGTCAGCAAGGTATTCAGGAGTGAGTCAGTATCTGTGTGGGGGTATGTGGATTCAGGGAGAAGAAGCTGGTATCTGTGTCTGGCACGTAGATCTGTGAGAAATTCCAGGGGGAGTCCATTGTCTCATCACATGTCTGCATGTATCCAATCCTGGGCTCTCTCCGACCTAACACTTCTCAACACTATTTCTAAACTATGAAGTCTTTTTATGATAACTAGGAACCAACACTAATAAAAATTGACTAAATGGCAAATAAGCCTGCCCAAACTTACCTTACATAAATTTGCTAATATGAATTTACTGTGGTTTAGTCTTGCTAGGACTTGGCTGAGACGCTATGTACAGTTGTGCAGGCTACCCAGAGGCGCTTTGCCATAGGGATGAATGCATGCTGTAGCGCAGTGGACATTTTGGAGTGGGGTTGCATCTTCCCAGGGGAGCAAGGCCTTTATCTAATTATACAAAGGCCCTGTATCAACCAGTGAGCCCTGGATTTGATCACCTCACACAGCTCCTCAGCCTATGATGCTGTCATGAAAGGAAAAGGGCAGTAGAGACCTTGCCCAAAGAGTCTTAATGTGGAGACACCGAGAAGGTCGAGAAGAACATATAACTCTTACCTTCAGGTTCCAGTTGTACATTCCAGCCCATTACAGAGTCCACAAAGGTGTTGCAGCCATGGCTCTTCTGCTCTATGTGACCAGCTGCCTGTCCTAGTTTCTCCACTGGCACTCATATGTGGAATCTAATGAACAAAATCAACTGATGAACAAAATAGATCCAGAGACGTAGAAGCATGGAACAGACTGATGAACTTCAGAGGGAAGGTGGGGGTGGGGAAAGATTAACTGGGGAACTTATATGCATATATACATAGCCCATGGACACAGACAATAATGTGGTGAAGGCGTGGGAGGGGTGGGTGTGAGGCAGAGGGGCCAATGGGAACAAACAAACAAACAAAGGGACATCTGTAATACTTTCAATGATTAAGATGAATTTATAAAAAATAAATAAAAACCCATTACTAAATTAGTAAGGCCTCTCTTGGTTCCACTTTTCTCATTACAACCACTTTTTCTAGTTCATTTTCTTTGAGCCCAAACATCTTTAAGTGACATTTGACCCTCTGACTTTCCAATGTTTTATGGTGTGGATGAAAAAGGGGCCACATACTAACCCTGACAAGCTTAGGGGAGGCCTGCATGGTGGGCCTTACAAACTCAGAGACCTAAAGTAACCACATAAGATTGTCGGAACATAAAAATTCCTAACTAAAAGTGAGCCATGGCAGGTATTCACATCCTAATCACACCCTTGGAATGTCAGCACAATCCCCCTTTTTAAAGAACTTCCCCAGGGCACAATCTCTCACCATAGGATGAGACCACAGAACCCCTCATTGTTATCTTGTTTCCAGAATACCATCGCTGTGTGCTGTAAAGGTTAAGTAACTATTCTATACTCACCAATGTAAAAGAAGTCTCTCTGTTTTTATCTTTGTTCAGTCTCAGAGGTTTCCCGGATTTGCTTTCCCCTGTTCCCTCAATTTACAACCAATGAATTTCATGTAACCCCTGATTTATGTCTCCTCCTTTGCTTCTAATGTATAAAATGAGATGCAAAACTTCCATTCTCTGGAGCATTTCTCAATCTGTTGAGATTTTGCTTCCTGGCAATTGTTGTCAGTCTGGCTCAAACTCATAAAAATTCTCTATAGGTTTGGATGTTTCTTAGTTGGCAATGGGAAACTCATAGGTTTTTGGCCTGAAAAGGTAAAGAAGTCTCTGTTAAACAAAATTTAGGAGATTCCTTTGTCTCCTTTAATATGCTGTCTTGCATTATTCACATGCAGTTCAGTACTTTTTTTTTGACCAGCTGCTAAATGAAATAGATGTGTAATAGGATGTAGAATTGTTTTTAGTAGTAGAGCTGACATTTCAAAGTTGCTAGCCATTTCTATGTGGTGTGGGGACACTGAGTCATCTTGGAGCAGGCCATTTTTATTCTGGGATGGGCCATTGGAGTGGATGGTTTGAGTTCCAGAGCTTTAAGGTTTTGGGGGTGAGTGGTCACTAGCACCCTTACTAATTTTCTCTTGAGAGCTGTGACGCTGGCTTGAGGCAGACACAGCACCTTGACCCAAATCTAAAGGTTGCCAGGGTGGTCCTGGCAATTTGCCTGGAAGCCAAAGAGCTTTAGTGGTGGAGAGGAGATATTGACATTTCAATCCTTTCTCTGTTTTGTTAGAGTCTTTGAGGGGGCTCAGAAAATAGCCCTCTACCTCCCTGCCTGGCTTCTGAAATTGAGAAACAAGAAAAAAAGAGAAAGGCTGATGATAGGTTAACATTTTCCTCTATGAGGGGATAAGAGCTTGGTTGGAAGGTGTGGCTTATCCATTGGAGAACTTGGCCTGCTGATGCTGAACTCCAGAATTTTACAGCCCTAACCCTCCAGGCAGGGTCCCACTCCCAGCTCCTACACCCCTGCACTCTGAAGGAACAAAGCAGAGCTTATGCTCTTTGGGCAGCTCATTCCCAACAGGAAAGACTCAGGGGATGGAGGTGGGAGTGGAGATAATGCGCCATTTATTTTTCCCAAATTTACCAATCAGATAAGTCAAGTCACACGGTGGGTAACTCCCAAGTTCAAGTAAATAAATGGGCAGAGAGATCCAGGAGGTTGGCACCTATGAGCCTGCCTACCCTCCTTCTGGTGTGCAGGAAGATGTGTCCCCCTAAAATTTTTAGCATAACTAAGGAAGCAGGTAGACCTAGGCCAAGGTAACCTGGAGTGGGGGGAGCTTTCTTTGCACAGCAGGCAACTGATGCTGTGACTGTTGTTCCTGTCCCAGACACCCCAACATGATGGGGCCGTTAGGGGAATGGCTGTGCGTGTGTGGCTTGTAGCATATGACTCAAGGTAATACTGAGGAGAGAGGCACCCTTGCCTCCTACATCCCATATTGTTGAGCCCATAGTAGCCTCAGCAACCCTTGGTTTCCACTGTTTCCTGGCATAGAACTGGTGTCTTTTAGCGGGAACACTGTGAAGGTCTGGCCACTGCTCCTGCGCTTCTATGTAAAATGACATTTCCTGGGATGTACTTTCAATACATTGAAAGTATTACAGATGTCCCTTTGTTTGTTTGTTTGTTCCCATTGGCCCCTCTGCCTCACACCCACCCCTCCCACGCCTTCCCGCAGCTTTCCTAAGACAGTGGCTCTCTCATTGAAATCAGTCAATAAATGCTTCTTAATTACCAAGGTGTGTGTGTGTGTGTGTGTGTGTGTGTGTGTGTGTGTGTATTGGGAATGTGGTGGGGGCTAACAGTTGTCCATTTATCTATTGCTACCCAATGTAAGCATGTCTGGGGTTCTTAGACCCTACATGAGATAGAAACTCTAAGAATGTTAGGATGGGCAGTTGACACTTAGGGGGATGGGAGCTTAAATACTAAAGAAAAGCCACTTTTTGTACCTCAAGATGGTATAATGGGATGCACACTTACAGATACTTACCCTTGAATTGTTTAATTGACCCTCTCTGCTGCATGTGACATCCGTGACCATATGCTTGGCTTCCATGTGCTTTTCATGCTGCTCTGGGTGCTCCCTTGCAGCTGAATGTGTGTTCCCAATATTCCTTCTCAGCACCCTTTAATGCTTAATGCTTCAATGTTCTCCTTCCCCGCCCTAGACAATCTTACTCACTCTTACGTCTCTAGACCCCTCCCCAAGCTTCAGATCTCTGTAATCAATTGCTTGCTGGCATTTCAAAATCAACATGTTATATATAATCCCCAAATTCATGATCTTGGCCAAACTGGCTTGTCCTCTCTATTCTCCATGTCAACTCATGTCATTGACATTCACTCAGTTGTATATGTCAGAAAATTTGGAGGCACCTCTGACTCTCCCCCCAAATGCCCCTTTTACTTCTTAAGCTTTACTGAGGTTATTTGCATCTCTGCTTCCATCAGCGGTATGCTGGTAAATGGTTAACCACCTGTTCTGTGGGGATGGGGGTGGGGGTGAAGCCTTTATTTGTAGCATTTATTAGTTTCTGTAGAGTAAATATTACTACTGTACCTGATTTCAAGATATCAAAGGTTTAATATTCTCTCCCTCCAATTCCTAAAAAAGTAATTGGCTTTTGTGAGATGGTAAAAGCCATCACCAGTCCATACTGGCCCAGCCCTCATTGGTGCTTGCTCAGCCTGTGGCCCTTGCTCCAACCTTCTCTCCCCTCAGCCATTCCGTAGCTAGCTGCCAAAGATGTCTCAGCATGACACGCCCCTGCTGAAATGACCTGATGGCTCCCTGGGTGACCCAGCCCACGCCTCTTATCAGCTTACCGACCTCTTGGTGACACATTCCTGTCTATCTCTCCTGTGTCATTTCTGGCCACCCTGCAGGGTTTCCCTGTCCACATTGTATGTGTGTCTTCCCTCCTTGCCCTTATGCTGTCTGCCCACTCCCACTCCCACTCCCTGTTTCATCTCCTGGCTCCTACTTTTCTTCTTTGAGTCTCAGCTCAGCTGAAACTTCCTCCAGCCATTTTTCAGGTTGGGTTGGGTGCCCCATCACTGTGTGTCTATGAAGACCTGAGCAGGCTTTGCTCACTGCACTTACAACTTTGTACTTCTGGGGTTTTGTCTGTTTGTTTTGGTTTTTTTCTTAATAGTCTATATGCTTCTTGAGAGAGACATCATGTTTTGGGGTCCCCCCGCAGCTTTCCTAAGACAGTGGCTCTCTCATTGAAATCAGTCAATAAATGCTTCTTAATTAAGGTGTGTGTGTGTGTGTGTGTGTGTGTGTGTGTGTGTGTGTGTATTGGGAATGTGGTGGGGGCTAACAGTTGTCCATTTATCTATTGCTTTGTAACCAATCCCCCCTCCAACACACACACACACACACACACACACACAACTTTTGGCTTAAAACTGTTAAAAAAACAAACAGAGACCAACCTTGAAAATTCCCTGAGGAGACGAAACTAGTTTAGTTATACAAGCTAAGCGTAATTTAGCTGATTTTGCAAGTCTAACATGACCAGGGTCATTTCTTACGTAAGCCTCTGGAAATCAGAAGCAAAACTTGAACTATTTCCCAAGGTTGATATGAGGTAACTGCTGACCAACTCCTTATCAGTTAAGAAAATTCTAATAACCAATCCCTGTGAAGAATAAACGGTGATTGCTGTCTCACTAGATAGGCTACTTTATAGCAATACACCCCTGAGTGTCGTTCTACTAGTATGTTTGGGTTGGAGTGCTCCTGGTTTGCAAACTGTCTTTTGGTGTGCATTCACCAAACTTTTAATTTTACTAATTTTGGTGTGCATTCACCAAACTTTTAATAATTTTACTAATAAATTTTTACTAATTTCTACTTTGATGATTTGTTGCTTTTATTTTTGAACTTTTGATAAGATTTTTGGCAGATTTTAGGTCAAGAAAAAATATGCATGAGGTTTTTTTATTTTATTATTATTATTATTATTTTGTGTGTGTGTGTGTGTGTGTGTGTGTTTAAACTATACTATTTTCTTACCTAGTTCCTTTAGGTCCAGTTCTCTGACATTTGAATGGATTCCTCTTTTACTTTCCCTCCATTTGTCACAAGATAATATCTTCATCATTAATTTGCAACAGTTGAGTAATTTTTTGGCATACTATTTCAAACAATAGACTTTTTTATAGCTTCCAAAATTATTTGTTTTATTATAATCATTATTCTTTTCTTTCTTTTTTAAATTGAATTTCTTGGGGTGACATTAGTTAATAAAACCATACAGGTTTCAAGTGTATAACTCCATAACGTATCATCTGCACACTGCATTTCTCTTTCTGCCACCATTTATCCCCCCTTTGCCCACTTCCACCTTCAACTACCCCTCTTTCCCTCTGGCAATCACCATACTGTTGTCTGTGTCCGTTTTTTTGTTTTTGTTTTTATTTAATTCATTCACCTTTTTCACCCAACTCCCCAACCTCCTCCCCTCTGACAGTCTGTTTCTATATTTTATTTGTTAATTTATTTTGTTCATTAGACTCCACACATAAGTGAAATCATATGGTATTTGTCTTTCTCTGACTGGCTTATTTCACTTAGATAATAATCTTCAGTTACATCCATGCTGTTGCAAAAGGTAAGATTTCCCTTTTTATGGCCGAAAATATTCTGTTGTGTAAATATACAACAGCTTTTCTATCCACTCATCTATGGATGGGCACTTAGGCTCCTTCCAAATCTTGGCTATCGTAAATAATGCTGAATGAACATAGGGGTGCATATATTCTTTGAATCATTGTTTGGAGTTTCTTCAGATATATTCCTAGAAGTGGAATCACTGGGTAATAAAACAGTTCCATTTTTAATTTTTTTAAGGTAACTCCATACTGCTTTCCAGAGTGGCTGCACCAGTCTGTATTCCTGCCAACAGTGCACGAGTTTTCCCTTTTCTCCACATCTTTGCCAACTCTTATTGTTTGTTGATTTATTAATGATAGCCATTCTGACATTGTGGTTTTAATTTGAATTTCTCTGATGATTAGTAACGTTGAGCATCTTTTCATATGTATTGGCTATCTCTATGTTCTTTTTGGAGAAGTGTCTATTTAGGTCATTTGTCCATTTTTTAATTGAATTGTTTGTGTTTTTGGTGTTGAATTGTTTAAGTTCTTTATAAATTTTGGATATTAATCCCTTATCAGATGTATCATTGGCAAATATGTTCTCCCATTCAGTGGGTTGCCTTTTCATTTTGTTGATGGTTTCCTTTGCTGTGCAAAAGGTTTTTAGTTTGATATAATCCCATTTGTTTATTTTTTCTTTTGTTTCACTTGCCTCTCACGTATCAGAAAAAATATTGCTCCTCAAAATGTCTGAGATTTTACTGCCTATGTTTTCTTCTATGATTTTTATGATTTCATGGCTTACATTTAAGTATTTAATCCATTTTGAGTTTATTTTTGTATATGGTTGTAAGGAGGTAGTCTAGTTTCATTTTATTGTACATATCTGTCCAATTTCCCCAACACCATTAATTGAAGAGACTGTCTTTACTCCATTGTATATTCTTACCTTCTTTGTCAAATATTAATTGGCCATAAAGGCATGGAACTATTTCTGGGCTCTCTATTCTGTTCCATTTATCTATATGCCTGTTTTTATGCCAGTACCATGCTGTTTTGATTACTATGGCCTTATAGTATATTTTGATATCAGGTACCATGACACCTCCAACTTTGTTCTTCTTTATCAAGATTGCTGAGGCTATTTGAAGTCTTTTTTGGTTCCACATAGATTTTTGGAATATTTATTCTAGTTCTATGAGATATGCCATTGGTATTTTAATAGAAATTACATTGAATCTATAGATTGCTTGGGGTAGTATGGACATCTTAATGATGTTAATTTTTACTATCCATGAGCATGGTATATGCTTTCATTTATTTGTATCTTTCTCAATTTCTTTCTTCAATATCCTATAATTTTCCAAGTTCAGGTCTTTTATATCCTTGGTTAAATTTATTCTTAGGTACCTTATTTTTTGTTGTTGTTGCAATTGTAAATGGGATTGTTTTCTTAGTTTCTTTTTCTGATAGTTTATTATTGGTAGAGTACTTTCTATCAGTCTCTATGCAATTTCTACTTTCCATCCTTGGTTATCAGGTTCTCTCCAGCTAGTCTTCAGTTGATTTTTCAGGGTCGTTTTCCTGTATTTTTTGTATTTCCATTGTATTCTTCATTTATGAATTTTTTTATACAGTTTCTATTTCCTTTTTTTGTTAATCCTCACCTGACGATATTTTAAAAATTGATTTCTAGAGAAAGAGTGGTAGGAGGAAGGAAAGAAAGAGAGAGAAAGAGAGAGAGAGAGAGAGAGAGAGAGAGAGAGAGAGAGAGAAACATTAACGTGAGAGGAACACATCGACTGGTTGCCTTCTGTCTTCTGTACATGCCCCCACTGGGACTGAGGAACCTGTAACTGAGGTATTATTGATTTCACAGAGGAAGGGAGAGGGAGAAAGAGAGGTAGATGATCAATGATGAGAAAGAATCATTTGTCGGCTGCCTCCTACCCACCCCTTACTGGGAACCAAGCCTGAAACCTGGACATGTGCCTTGACTGGGAATCAAACTATGATCTCCTGGTTCATAGATCAATGCTCAGCCACCGAGCACACTGGCCAGGCTCTTTCTTCTTTTCAAAGAAGTCCCATTACAATTTCTTGCAATAATGGTTTGGTGGTAATAAACTCCTTCAACTTTCTTTTTGTTTTGCCTGGGAAACTCTTTATTTCATCTTTAATTTTAAATGATAGCCTTGCTGGATAGAGGAGTCTTGGTTGTAGATCCTTGCTTTTTCTCACTTTGAATATTTTATGTCTATCCTTTCTGGCCTGAAGTGTTTCTGTTGACAAATCAGCTGACAGAGCTATGAGAGTTGAGAGCTCCCTTGTAGGTAACTGTATTCCTCTTGCTGCTTTTAAGATTCTTTCAACCTTTGTAATTTTAATTGTGATGTGTCTTGGTGTGGACGTCTTTGGGTTCATGTTGTTTGGGATTCTCTGTGCTTCTTGGATTTGTGTGTGATTTTCCTTCACCAGGTTAGGAAAGTTTTCAGCCATTATTTTTTCAAACAGGTTCTTGATCCTTTGTTCACTCTCTTTCTCTTTCTGGTACCCCTGTGATGCATATGTTGTTACACTGGATGTTGTCCCAGAGGTCCCTTAGACTTTCCTGATTTTTTAAAATGATTTTTTCTTTTTGTTGCTCTGCTTTGGTGTTTTCTGTTATCTTGTCCTCTAACTCACTGATTTGATCCTCTACTTCTCCTAACCCACTGTTGATTCCTTCTAGTGTATTTTTCATTTTAGATATTGTATTCTTCATTTATGAATTTTTTTATACAGTTTCTATTTCCTTTTTTTGTTAATCCTCACCTGACGATATTTTAAAAATTGATTTCTAGAGAAAGAGTGGTAGGAGGAAGGAAAGAAAGAGAGAGAAAGAGAGAGAGAGAGAGAGAGAGAGAGAGAGAGAGAGAGAGAAACATTGACGTGAGAGGAACACATCGACTGGTTGCCTTCTGTACATGCCCCCACTGGGACTGAGGAACCTGTAAACTGAGGTATATGCCCTTGACTGGGAATTGAACCTGAGACCCTTTGGTCTGTGGACTGATGCTCTAACCACTGCACAAAACTGGGCAGGGCTCTATGTCCATCACTGTAAGTTCTCAGTGAGATCATCCATTTTCCCCTGAAGGTTCTTGAGCATCCTTACAATAATTGCTTCAAACTCTGCATTTGGTATATGGGTTGCTTCCATTTTGTTTAATTCTTTTTTGGGGAATTTCTCTTGTTCTTTCATTTGGGGCATATCTTCTTTGTCTCCCTATTTTGTCTGCCTTTTTGTGTTTTTCTCTATGTATTAGGTAGATCTGCTATGAATCCCAAATGCGTTATGATGGCTTTATGATATAGGTGTCTTGTGGGGCTCAGTGGTGCAAGTTTTCATATCACCTGAGCTAGGTGCTCAGGAATGTTTCTTGTGTGGTTTATGTGCTCCCTCCTATTGTAGTTGACACAGCTCAACGACTATCTGAATGTCTGCCTAGAGCTTCTCTAGAAAAAGAGCACACTAGAAGTCTGTTGGATTCAGCCAATGGAATCCCTTTCTGTTTGGCAGGTTAGTGTCACCAGTAGTTGGAGTTCTGGATTACTGCACTCCCCAGGCTGGTGCTGTAAGAATAGGAGTGCACGGCCCTGGGAAGATGGTGCCTGATGGTGGTATAGAATAGGAATTCAGGATAAGGACCTCAGTGGCTGACCTTCCAAATCTCTCCTTGGGGCCACGCCAGCCAGATCTTCTATTTATGACTTCCATATATCCTGGGAGTTTCCTTGCCTCTACTGAAGCTCCAGGTGAGTGTCCAATAGCAAAGATCTGGTGTTTTGGCCCTTTAAGAGAGCACCTGGGTTGCTAGCAGACTCCCTCTTCCAGGTGGACAGTCCCTGGTGATTTTCACTGCCAGAGTCTATGCAGGCTCCTTTTCCTGGCCCCACTCTGGGTTAGGGATCCCTGTGTGGGGTTAAGACCACATACTGATCAGGGGGGACTTTTGCAGATGAGATATCTCTCTGGATTCTCAGCTGCCACACATGGGTGCAGAGGCCTGCCCTCTTTGTGTCTCCATCTTTCTTACCAGTTCCTATGTGGCTTCTTCTGTAAATCCGTGGTTATAATACTTCTGTTCAGCTGTCCTTCAGTTGGTTATTCAGGTTGATTGTTTTGTAATTTAGCTGTAACTAGGGTTTGACACCAGGATGAGATGAGTGTAGCTTCCACCTATCCCGCATCCTTCTTGGAATCTTGTAGATGCTAAAAAAATAACAACCCCAAAACTTTAAAAAAAATATGTTTTTATTGATTTTTAGAGAGAGAGGAAAGGAGAGGGATAGAGAAATAGAAACATCGATGAGAGAGAAAGATCATCAATTGGTTGCCTCCCTAATGCCCTTTTCTGGAGATTGAGCCCACAAGCTGGGCATGTGCCCTGTCCAGGAATTGAACTGTGGTCTCTTAGTTCCTGGGTTGACACTCAACCACTGAGACACACAGGCCGGGTAAGACAAGCTTTTTGATGATGATAAAGAAGTCATAAAAATGATCTTTAAGGGTTTGGCAACTAAGCAGAAAGGATACTCAGCCAGCAATCTGAATACTTGGGTTCAGATCCTGGCTCCATTGTTTAATAGTTACTTCACTTCTATGAGCATGTGTTCCCATCTGAAAAACAGATAACACCTGACTGATCACTTTCTAAGATCATAAAAATCAGCTAAGCTACTATACACCAACTGCACTGTTTCACTCTCCAGACACACCAGAGGAATGCAGCCAGCAGAGTGGGCGAAGACACTGGATCTGGATTATTGACTTTTGCCCTGGCTAGGTTTTTATGACACTGTCTCTCCTGGTTCTCTTCCTGCTTTTCTCAGTGTTCCCTCCTCCTATTGATCTCCAATGGAAGGAGTTCTCAGGTCTCGATCCTGGGCCCTACCCTCTGTCTACGAGTCTCTCTTCAGGTAACCTCAGCATGTCTCTAAATCCTATCTATCTGTTGATGACTCCCAACATTATATCCCCATGTCAGACCCCTTCTTTGAGTTTCATACTGGAATGTCCACTGTCTCTTTGAGATGCCACCACTGGGATGCTGCACAGGAAGCTCCAATGTAACTATACAAAAGCAGTTCTGATGGTGTCTTGTCCAGCAATGCCTGGGATGCCATCTGAGCCCACCCACCTTGTTCTTCATTTGGCTTTTCTTTAGGTCTTAGTGAACTTACATTTCACCTTCTCTGACTTACTTAAGGGGGGGATCAGTCTCACAATTATTCTGTCACTTCACCTTGCTCATTTTCTTCATTTCACTTTTCACATGCTCTACAATGTTTACTTGACTATTATTGGTTATCCTTTCTAGAATTTTAGCTCCATGAGGGGACCATGTCTCTTATTTACTTTTCTATGCCCAGGCCAGGTAAAATGCCTGACCCACTGCAGCTGTTCAGCAAATATCTGATGAATCAATGAAAGGGTATCCAGAGCAGGGTCACCTAATCTTGCTGATGTAATCCAATCTGTTTTATAATATTAGTAGAATTTAATGGAATATAAGAAATACGCTTGGGTCGAGCTGGTGTTGCTCAGTGGTTGAGTGTTGAACCATGAACCAGGAAGTCAGGGTTCGATTCCCAGTCAGAGCACATGCCTGGATTTTGGGCTCAATTCCCAGTAGGGGATGTGCAACAGGCAGCCAATCAATGATTTTCTCTCATCATTGATGTTTCTCTCTCTTCCTCTCCCTTCCTCTCTCTGAAATAAATAATAAATAAATAAATAAGATAATATACTTGGAAGAGTCTGGTCTGCTACCTGGCACATAGTAGGTGTTTATTAAATACTATTAAATTTAAATTAAGTATTAATCCCCTCTCCCTTTTCTGGGCTATACATAATAAGTATATAATGTGCATCCAAAAGCTCTTAATCAAATCAGATGCACATACCATAGTTCTAAACTGAGTGTACCAACTAAGAAGCGCTGGACTGAACTTCCAGAGACCACTGTAATCATGTTTATCTTGATTCATATTAAAGTTTGAGATCTAGTTATGTAGAATATACATTAAAGTGCAGTACTGTGTGTATTAGTCAAGGTTCTCCAATCAAAAAAGACAATAGAAGATTAGCTAGCTAGCTAGCTAGCTAAAATCTATAGGGTACACTGGCAGGTTGGAAATTCAGGTAAGACTTAAAGTTGCAGTCTTGAGTGAATCCCACAGGGTAGCAGCCTGGAAATATGGACAGGGTTTTAATGCTTCAATTTTGAAGAGAATTCCTTTTACTTTGGATGAGGCCCACCACATTATGGAAGATAATCAGCTTTACTCAAAGTTACAGATTTAAATATTAATCATACTTAAAATATATCTTCACAGAAACATCAAGACTGCATTTTGACCAAATAATTGAGCATCCTGTCAGACATGTTAACACATAAAATTAACCATCACACTGGGCAAATATTTTAATGATCAATTTTAAGAAGACTGCTGAAGCGGCCTGGCTCAGTGATTGAGCGTCAACTTATGAACCAGGAGGTCACAGTTCAATTCCCAGTCAGGGCACATGCCCAGGTTGTGGGCTTGATCTCCAGTAGAGGGCATGCAAGAGGCAGCCAATCAATGATTCTCTCTCATCGTTGATCTTCCTATCTCTTTCTCCCTCTCCCTTCCTCTCTCAAATCAATAAAAATATATTTTAAAAAATTTAGAAGTAAGATTGAAATAGTCTAATATTTCTTCAATTCTAGGCTAGGTTTCATGGAAAATCTATAGTACAAAATCTTTATTCCTTCCTGACACCTGCAGGAGTTTATTGATTTGTTTTTCTTTTTTTAGTGTCACCCTCTTATTCTCTTTTGTGTTTTTTTTTTTTATGAGCAAATCCACATTTATTTCAACGCCATGTCGTTTTCAATTTAAAAACCTCCTAAGTTAGCGGGAGCCCTAGTTCCCTGGGACAGCACGCCAGAGGTACTGAATGAAATTCATCACCTTTCTCTCCAAACCCCTAGCAATTCATCCAATTCAAGTCCACACAGCGTAGAAAGCCAGGAGTTGTCTCTTCAGTCAGTCTGCTCCTCTGGTTCCTGATCTTTCTTTCAAGGGAGGGAGGTCAAAATATCTCAAACAGGGAACAAAACCACAGTTGAGCTTTCAGCTCAGGTTTGTAAGATGGATCAAGGGAAGACCCCACTGACTCCAAAGAAATGAACCGGTTAAAATGAATTCCTCCTTTACAGTTTTTTTTTGGGGGGCGGGGGGTAGTCCTACAGAACAAAAATGACTAAAGATTTACAAATGAGGATCCGTTGCATAGATGAGAATCCCGTGGTAAGTGCAGGCTCCAGCTCCTAAAAAAAAAGAAGGGGCCTGACCAGATAGCCTGGATCAGAAAAGGAACCTACCACATGTGAATAAAACCATCTGAAGAACAGCTCCTCTCTACTTTGAGGCCAGGTAAAATACTTACGGAGAGTGGGAAAAGAGAGGAACAAGCCCCAACAGAAGAGAAAATGCTGACATCAGCGTGTATAAAAATTTCAGCTCAATCTTTAACGGTGGTAGCTCCTTTAGCCTCCTCCCTGTTTTGTTGTAGGGCCATAAACCTTTACCAAGCAGACAGTAGTAGAAAAAGGCTAGAAAGAGGGGCTTGAAGACGATGGATTTTGATTCCTGATTTTATTGTTCAATTTCTCTTTTCTAGTTAAAGTAGTCTTCGGTGGCTGGGAAGCCTGGCCTCCCAAGACCAGAGTCAGTTGGAGCTGGTTCTTGTTGGAAGGGGGTTGGGTTGGGGGACTGGGATGGGGGCAGGGAGACCCCTGATCTGCTGGCGGTCCTGGGTGGAGAAGACGAACTGCACTTCACTGAGCCTGGGGTGTGGTGGGAAGGGGATGAGGCAGGAGCGGCTGGCTGGGGAGATGGGACCCACCTCAGTCCCCAGCTTCATTCTCTTCTAATGTTTCCCCACTGGTGGCATTCTCTGCAGTCTTGGAGGCCTCTTTTTTTTTTTTTCTTTTTCTGGGTTTTCCGACTTGCAGAACTCTGGAGGAGGGCCTTTAGCTCTACATCCTGGACCTCCTTGTCAGACTTGTAAAGGTCAGGCTCAAAGGGACCACTGGTTATCCGCATGGGGCCACTGGGCATCAGCAGAACTGTAAATTTAAACTGGGCAACAAATTCGCCCTCCTTCTCATAGAGAACATTAAATGGCTGCGGCAGTTCATGTTTGGCGCATTCCACCACACCCATCCGGGCCTTCTTCTCTTCTTCAAATGCTCTAAAGTAAACGGCATGGCATCAAAATGCCTTTCAACCTCACTAAAGAAGGCACATGAAGTTTTCATTTTCAGGCCATATTATTTAGAAGGATCTCGTTTATAAATGGTGGTTCTGTCCTGCATCCTTGGCCTTGTCCTCTCCTGAGCCGACGAGAACATCCACAGCATATACTTCATGTACCTCCAATTTAGCTTTCTTGTGGTCCTGCTTCTGCTGGTCTGTGGGATTCTGGATAATGGTTTTCTCTCCATCGATGACATGCTGCTTCAATTGGTGTGACAGCATACCTTCTATTGGCTGCTGGAAGCCGATCCACCCTAGCTGCAGGGATGTTTCAAGGGACCTGGCGTATATGGCATACTGTTCTTAATATGTTTGCTCCCCTTCTTAAGCGCTATGTGTTTTAACCAAGGTCACCTCTCCAAGAAAGGTTGTTTCCCCAGGTGAGGATTTTTATCAGTAAACCCTTTAACTAAGTGCCAGAGGGGTAGTTAATCACTTTAACTACGAACAATCACACTTAAGCTACATAATCTTTACTTGGAATAACCTCCTTCAGTTACTTCCTTGTAGCTTAATAGAACAATAGAGTAACCTTGGAATGGAGATAAGAAACGCCCTGACCTTTGGAATAGAATGGATAGGGTTAAGATCAAATAGTATAAATACAAGTGTAAGAGGACAATAAAGAGAGGAACCTGGCTAAGAGGAACCTCGCCATGATGATCACCTGAACGCTGCCTCTGTGTCCTTCATTCTTCGCCGACTCCGTCCACACCTATGGGGAACCCCTGGACCTGTTGGGGCTGGACCCCAACAATTGGCGTGCAATTAAATGAATGGGCAACTTTGTTCCAGGCTTCGGTCACTTGTGTGTTCTGGTTTCCAGGTTTGACCAGGCGTAGGGCAGCTTCTGCACAAAGGTGAGCTGCCTTAATGACATCTGCTTTCCTCCCTGTCACTTGGGTCCCCTGAGCTATACCAACCACAGTATAGCCAAAAGTGTGAGCCACATTAGCGATGAAGCCATCCACATGGACCCCAAGGTCAATTTTTACCAAGTCACCTTTCTTGAGAATATAGTCCTGGTTGCTTTTCAAAGGGGATAAGTGACACACAGTTATTTACTGAAATACTGGTGGGAAAGGCAATACCTTTCTTCATTTCTTTTTTTTTCTTGAAAATTTTCCCTGTCTCTTCCAGAATCATGGCATCACCTTTCTCACACAGGCTCAGCACCGACACACCTGAGCAGGATGCTTCCACCAAAGACCGAAGAACCCGGTTGGCGATGTCGCCCCATCTTATACTTGGTCACGACCAGGTCCTCGGCATAGTTTGCTCCTGCTGCTCGTCCTCGCCGGACATCTTCCCGCCACCACCACCACTGCAGCCTTGTTCCCTTGAGCAGCTGCCTGGGTCTCCCTCCCTAGCCACAAGCTGTGGCCAGAGTCCCTTGGGAGACCGCGAGCAAAAGCGCGAGCAAGCAAGGGAGCGGGCGGGCTGAGGCCCAGGGCACGCTGGGACCTCTTTTGTGTGTTTTTTAATCCTCACTGAGGATATATTCTTTTCCATTGATTGTTAGAGAGAGTGAAGTTGGGGGAGAGAAACATGTAAGAGAGACAAATCAATTGGTTGTCTTTTGCACATGCTCAGACTTGGGCCACGGAACCAACCTGCAAATGAGGTACCTGCCCTTGACCAGGAATAAAACCTATGACTCTTTGGTGCCCAGGCCAACACTCTAATCATTTAGACACACTGTCCAGGGCTCACCCTCTTATTCTTAAGAGATTTAATACTTTGGAGGTGGGAAAGGGTTCTTAGAACTTTATTTATTTACTATTTTTTTATTGATGAGAGAGAGAGAGACATCAATGTGAGAGAGAAACGTCAATTGGTGCCTCCCATACATGCCCCAATGAGGAATGGAACCCAGCACAACATAGGTATGTGGCCTGATTGGTAATGACCCCGGGACATTTTTGGTGTATGGGATGATGCTCAACCAACTGAGCCACCTGGCTGGGTCCTAGTTAGGAGTTTATTAATCACTACCTACCCAGACTGGGCAGTCTAGAAATAGGTCTCTCCTCAAAATAAAGACATGTGTGTGTCACATTCCCCCATCCCAGATATTAACTGCTTATAATTTCATTTAAAAAGCCACAAAACAAAACAAACTAAAGCATACTAATTCCAGAGCTCTGGTCACTATGCTGGATACTAATTACAATGAAAAAGAAAATGTGGCTTCTGCTTTCTAAGTTTTTTGCTGGTTGTCACTAGGCCCCTTAATTCTCAAGATTTGTTTAACTAAATAAAACAAAGCCACTTTATGAAACTGCAAAGGCATGACAAGGAGTAATAGGAAAGACCCCTTAGTGGAGGAGAACCAAGATGATCGTGTAGGTACAGACTGGTACTCGCTGCCTCCCACAACCACATCAAAATTACAACTAAAATACAGAACAACCATCATTCAGAACTGCCTGAAAACTGGCTGAATGGAAGTCCTACAACTAAAGAAGTAAAGAAGAAAGCACATGGAGACTGGTAGGAGGGATGGAAGCCTGAAACTTGCTAGTCCGACATCCACGTGTGGCCTTGTTTTTAATTGGAAAGGATATCTTAGCTGTGTAGGTATCCTGTGAAGAGCAAGAAGTTCCAGACCCACACCAGCCCCCCAGCCCAGGGTTCCAGAGCTGGGAAGAGAAGGCCCCATAACTTCAGGCTGTAAAAACCAGCGGGGATATGGCTGAGTGACATGGAGGCTGCTGGAGTTTCAGGCAGTTCCTCTTAAAGGGCCAGTGCACAAACTTACTCAGACTTGCTCCCTCTGAACTCCATTGCTGGGGCAGCAGCTTGGTCGGGGAGTAAGAAGGGGATCCAGGCACAGACAGGGAGGAACTGGATTGTATGGCCTTAGAGCAAGAACTTGGGGGTGGCTTTCTCCAAGATAAGGGTGCTTGCAGGGTCATTGTTCCTATGTTGACACCTCCCCCATCAGAGAGCTGACTGGCAGCCATACCTGAGTTTCCATCAGCATGGCCCACATTGTTTGCTCCACCCTGGTGGTTCCCTGAGACCCTGCCCCATCCAATTTGCAGGCCCACCCAAGCCGTTTGCAGTAGCTTTTCCATATGAATGGCCTGTCCTGGCTCAGGCTTCAGACTTTGCTAAAATCTCTCAATCAAGCAGCTGGTGTCATCATACCCTATATCTATCAATAAGAGGCCCAAGACCTGTCATTAGCAGCAGCCTGCCTTGCTTCACAGCTTGGCCTTGCCTGGGCACTTCTAAGCCCAACACAAGTAGCAGCCATCTACAGATCACTCTGTAGCTCCTGTTCGGTGGCCCCAGGCAGTGGCTGTCTTTGCATCTCCTGGGAGGCCCCAGAGCCAGTGAACCCGGTGGACAGCTTCAGACCATACCAGATTAAAACTCTACACATCCACGAGCAATAATCTCAAGGGGCAGACTCAGTGAGCAACAAAACCCCACTGAAGCAAGTCCTTCTCAATAGGGATATCTCTTGCACAGCAACTCTTCCACTGTAGTCGCATCTGGTCCTCACAGTCAATTGGCCTGGAGGCCAATTCCTTCTAGTGATGCCAATAGTAATCATGGCTTAACTACAATAAGACTGTGCACACAGACTACATAGGGACACACCTAGAGTGCTGAGCTCAGGTGACTGGGGAGGCTGAGCCACTGCGTCCTACAGGACACCTACTACGCAAGGTCACTCTACCAATTCCAGGAGACACATAAAAACAAACACAGGAAAGCAGCCAAAATGCAGAGACAAAGAAACATGTCACAAATAAGCACAGAAGAAATCTCCAGAAAAAGAACTAAATGAAATGGAAGCAAACAAACTACTAGATACAGAGTTCAAAACAATGATTATAGGTTGCTCAAGGATCTTAATGAGAGCTTCAATGGACTTAGAATTTCAAGAACCTTAGTGAGAACATCAAAGATATGAAAAAGGACCAATCAAAAATTAAGCATACACTAACTAAAATAAGGAATAATTTACAGGGATTCAACAATAGAGTAGAGCATTCTGAGAATCAAATTAATGATTTGGAATATGAGGAAGCAAAAAACACCCAATCAGAAGGACAAAAAGAAAAAAGAATTAAAAAGTATGAAGATAGTGTAAGAAGCCTCTGGGACAACTGCAAGCATACCAACATTTGCATTATGGGGGTACCAGAAGTAGAAGAGAGAGAGCAAGATATTTACCGATTTGAAGAAATAATGACAGAAAATTCCCCTACCTGGACTTACAAGTCCAGGAAGTGCAGAGAGTCCCAAACAAAAGGAATCCAAAGAGGACCACACCAAGACACATCATAATTAGAATGCCAAGGGTTAAGCACAAAGAGAGAATCTTAAAAGCATCAAGAGAAAAGCACTTAGTTACCTACCAGGGAGCAACCATACGACTATCAGCTGATTTCTCAACAGAAACTATGCAGGCCAGAAGGGAGTGGCAAGAAATATTTAAAGTGATGAATAGCAAGGATCTACAACTAAGATTGCTCTACCTAGAAAAGCTATCATTTAGAATTGAGGGTCAGATGAAGAGTTTCAAAGACAAGGAAAAGCTAAAGGAGTTCATCACCACCAAACCAGTATTACATGAAATATTGAAGAGTATTCTATAAGAAGAGGAGGAGGAGGAAGAGGAGGAGGAGAAGGAAGAAGAAGAAGAAGAGATAAAAAATATGAACAGTAAAATAGCAACAAATACATATATATCACCAATTGAATCTAAAAATAAAAATAAACGAACAGGAAATTAATGAACAAAATACACTGATGAATAAAATAGAACCAGTGGCCTGGAAACATGGAAGAGATTGAGGAATCTTAGCGGGAAGGAGGGCGGGCTGTGGAGGGAAGGTGGGATGAGATTAACCAAAGTGCTTATATGCATATATGCATTACCTATGGACACAGACAATAGGGTGTTGAAGGTCTGGGGCCAGATGGTAACTGGGTGGAAGGGGGCAATGGTGGGGAAAAAGGGAGACATCTGTAATACTATAAACAATAAAGATTTTTAAAAAGACCCTTTAGCTTCTGAGATATTTACTAGAAGTTGGATAGATCTGTTATAAAATGATATATACTATAGCATTGTTCCAGCAGGAAACAATTAGTTCAGAACAGTTCCAGGTATGTAGTGATGCTCATTGTCAAATCTGATTTTCCCAGCCTGTGACTGTGTCCACTAGATGGCGCCAAAGGACGCTCTGCAGCTAGAATGCACTGGCTTCTATTCAGAAAACATAAAATGTATTTAGTAAGGCCAGCATCTTAAACAAAGCATCTTGTCTGAAATCCTCCTTTTTCTCCATGTTAGTGTGACATGTGGATCAAAATAAGTGGACAAGGGAATGGTTTTCTCTCATGAAATGTGGCATACTAGTATTGTGGAATAATGGAAATGTAGGTCAAACACAGAGACAGCCCAGTAAAAAGACACTCAGACACAGAGTTGACAAGGGAAACTCTCTGTGTGAGTGAGTGAGTGAGTGTGTGTGTGTGTGTGTGTGTGGTGTACTCATGCTTCTGAGATTAAACAGTCAAGAATGGAAGTGATAAAAAATACTTCTAAAAAAAGGGTAAAGAGAAAGTATTGTAGAAAAACCTATAAAGAAAATAAAAAGTTGGAGAATATGAGAGAGAGAGAGAGAAAGAGAGAGAGAGAGAGAAAGAGAGAGAGAGTCCTCAACTGAGCAGAAGACTAGGAACTTGATTTAAAAGTATTAATATGGAAATTCCAGAAGAAAGGTTACTTGAGTTTTAATGAATTTTATGTAAGTGGAAGCTTAGGGAAAAAGACACCAAATCATCTAGAACCAATTTAATGGAATTTCTTCATTTCAGGGAAATGTAACTTATTGTTCACAAAGAGTATTCAGTACCTGCTGGGGAAGCTGACAGTTGTATGGGCGCTCCCTTGTAGGTAACTAACTGCTTTTCTCTTGATGCTTTTAAGATTCTCTCTTTGTGTTCAACCCTTGGCATCTAATTATGATGTGTCTTGTTGTGGGCCTCTTTGGGTTCCTGTTATTTGGGACTCTGTACAATTCTTGGACTTGTAAGTCTATTTCTTTCACCAGGTAAGGGAGTTTTCTGTCATTTCTTCAAATAGGTTTTCAATATCTTGCTCTCTCTCTTCTCCTTCTAGCACCCCCATAATGTGAATGTTGGTACGCTTGAAGTTGTCCCAGAGGCTCCTTACACTATCTTCATATTTTTAAATTTTTTTTTCTTCTTGTCCTTCTGATTGGGTGTTTTTTCCTTCCTCATATTACAAATTCTCAAAATCCTCTACTCTACTGTTGAATTCCTGTAAATTATTCTTTATTTCAGTTAGTGTATGCTTAATTTCTGACTGATCCTTTTTCATATCTTTGACATTCTCACTAAGATTCTTGAAAGTCTCACTAAGTCCCTTGAAGCTCTCATTAAGATCCTTGAGTAACCTTATAACCATAGTTTTGAACTCTGTATCCAGTAGTTTGCTTGTTTCCATTTCTTTCATTTGTGATATCTTTCTTTGTCTCTGCAGTTTGGCTGCTTCCCTGCATTTATTTCTATGTATTAGGTAGATGTGTTATCTCTCCTGGAATTGGTAGAGTGGGTTTGTGTATTAGATATCCTTTTAAATAGTCATTTCAGATGATTCTGATGCAGAAGATTAAGAGAGATCTCTTAGAGAAACATTGCCCTAAGCAAAGGCAGGATTGGTTAATCAGAAAGACCTTCAACTTGGTCAGTGTGGCTCAGTGGTTGAGCATCAACCTACAAACCAAGAGGTCACAGTTCGATTCCTGGTCAGGGCACGTGCCTGGGTTGTGGGCTTGATCCCCAGTAGGTGATGTGCAGGAGACAGCCCATCAATTATTCTCACTATTGATGTTTTTTTCTCTCTCTCCCTTTCCCTTCCTCTCTGAAATAAATAAAAATATATTTTTTTAAAAAAGAAAGGCCTTCAAACTTATGTCTCCATGCTTTCATTTATTCTTTTATTCATTCATTTTCACTCTCCAAAAGACATCAATTCAACAAACATTTCTAAGGCCTTAGCATTGTACTTGGTGATGTGGGACATAGTAAATATAAAGAGATTCAGTTCCTGCCTGAAGGGAACTTAGACATCTATCTCAGGCATTAGATTTATATATATAAATATCAGATTTATTTAATATATATCTATAAGGAATTAGATAGATAATATATGTATATGTTTATTGGTATTAGAAATACATGCCCATATGGATTGGGCATTAATCTAATATAGTATGTCCTCCAAAAATATATACACACACTTTGAATAATTATAAAGGCAGTGATTATTAAAATACATTTCATTTTCAAAACTGAGCTGCCAGCTGTCAAAGTGTGTGTCCATGTTTGGGACACCCTGTACGTCTAATGCTGATGTATATATGTGAATGGCAATGTCAGGTGGTAAGTTCTGAATTTGTAGAAGGGATGAAGAGAGTGTTGCAGGGATTTAGAAGGAAGTCATGTCAGTGTGAGATAGTGTGATGGGAAAGGAGGAGCTGCCCCTGTAGAGGAGCGGGGACACTGCCCAGACCCTGAATGATGAGAAGTGAGCGGGATATTTGAGAGGAAGGGAAAGTATTAGCTTTCTATTATACTTATTAAGCAAGAATGTTATTAACATCTCTAAGCCTATATGAAAGATAGCAGGGTGGCAAAGCATGACCAGGGATTGAAGCTATCATCTTGTTAACTACACTCAAAGGAGAAATAAAGGATAAGAGAAGCCAGAAGTTCTTGAATTAGCAACATCATCTTCAATACCCTGATGCCAACTGGGCCATTTTTTACTTTAATAAATTGATAGATGATAGGAGTGCTTGACATAACATGTTTATATTATACTAGAGGCTCAGTGCATGAAATTTGTGCATGGGTAGGGTCCCTAGTGGCTGCCGGCTGCCGGCTGCCGGCTGCCAGCTGCCGGCTGGAGCCTCCCTTTCCTGGCTGCCGGTTGCCAGCTGGGGCCTTCCTTTGTTCCACGCCACCGCCTGGTGGTCAGCACACATCATAGTGAGCAATCGAACTCCCAGTAGGTTGAACTCCTGAGGGGACACTTTGCATATTAGTCTTTTATATATCTACTAGAGGCCCGGTGCACAAAAATTTGTGCATTTGGGGGGGAGGGGGGGGTCCCTCAGCCCGGCCTGTGCCCTCTCGCAGTCTGGGACCCCTCGGGAGATAACGACCTGCTGGCTTAGGCCTGCTCCCGGGTGGCAGAGGGCAGGTCCAAGCCCTAGGTGCAGCCCCTGGTCGGGCTCAGAGCAGGGCTGATTGGGGAGTTGGGGCGCCACCCCCTGTCATGCACAGAGCAAGGCGGATTGGGAGGTTGTGATGCCACCCTCAGTCACACTCAGGGTAGGGCCGATTGGGGGGTTGGGGCACCACCCCCTGTCACACTCAAGGCAGGGTCGATGGGGAGGTTGCGGCACCACCCCCTGTCACGCACAGAGCAGGGCCAATCAGGGGGTTGGGGCGCTGCCCCCTGTCACTCACAGAGCAGGGCCCATCAGGGGGGTTGGGGCTCCGTCCCCTGTCACACACAGAGCAGGGCCCATCAGGGGGTTG
>NW_005368707.1:6791775-6817011 GCF_000412655.1 Myotis brandtii | reverse complement strand
GCTGAGAGCCGGCTTTCTCTCTGAGGCTCGGCTGCTGAAAGCAGGTTTCTGGCCTTTGTTTACCTTCTGTATTTGAAACTTTGTTGTGACTCCAGCTCTGAGATCCCGGCTGACTGAAAACAGCTTACTGGGGTTTTGTTTAGCTTCTATATTTGTAACAATGTTTCAAACTGCAAGCTCAGAGGCCGGCAGCCGCAGGCGGGGAACGTTGGCTTCCTCTGTCACTGAAGCAAGCAAGCTTCCTGTTAGCTTCAAGCTGCCTGACTGCCGGCCGCCATCTTGGCTGGCAGTTAATTTGCATATCGCCCTGATTAGCCAATGGGAAGGGTAGCGGTCGTACGCTAATTACCATGTTTCTCTTTTATTAGATAGGATTAGTGACCCGCTGCACAGATTTGTGCACATTGAAAGGAAATTAATTAGAATTTGTCCAGCAGGGTGGGACTGGGCAAGACGGGCCAGACACGCCCTGGAGCCAACCTCCTGTGGTTCCTTCCCGGCATCTGCAGAGTGAGTGGGGTCCCTCTTGCAGGTGGGGTCCCTCACCTGGCCTGTGGGGATAGGGCCAAAACCAGCTCTCCAACATCCCCTGAGGGGTCCTGGAGTTCGAGAAGGCACTCTGCAAAATTGCTGTCATACAGGGTGTAGAACACAAATTCAAGTGTGCAGTAAACCAGATTCAGGGCCAATAGTGCCCAAGATACAACATAACCCACAGCCCTGTGAGGAATCAGGCTCTCTCCTCTCTGGTTTCAGGGTGGAACTGCCACTTCCAAGTCACTGCAGTTTGGCAGCTCTGCATTGAAAGTCTGCCCCATGGTGGTCAGTGCACATCATAGCGACTGGTTGGATGGTTGAGCACTTAGCATATTAACCTTTTATATATATAAAAGCCCAGCTACTGGTATGGCGGAATGGCCAGAATGACTGGTGGCTGTGATGTGCACTGCGGCAGCCAACCAGCTTGATCCAGGCCCCCATCACCTCCCACCTCACAGCCAGCCTGGTCCTTGATTGGCCCTCAACGTCCTGATCAGGGGCGGGGCCAGCCAGCCAACCACCCACAGCCCCTTCCCCCCGCCGGCCCGGCCTGATGAGCCCCCATTGGGGTGGGACGGCTGAACCCCACCCATGCATGAATTCGTGCACCAGGTCTCTAGTATAGATATATTTCTGTTTTTCTCATAGATTCATATCTATTTCATCCATCTGCTTTCAAAAGTTAAAACTATGATTATAAGACACATGAAGTGTATAGACAATTTTCACCTTAGGACTGTTTGAGACTGAGGGAGGAAGATTAGTCTAATTAAAAATCAATTTTTATTTAACAAAGAGATCTGTATTCCTTAAATTTATGCTATATTTGTCTATCTCATTACATGAAAGAAATTTAATCTAGCTATCTTGTTCTCTGTCTCTAGCTCTTCTTGCTAACATCCTACAAAGCATCAAAAACAAAATATCTAAGCAATTTTGTCTGAGTTTTCTCTGAGCATTGCTAGGTCTGATTAAATCATTGAATTGATACCCCCTCTCCTGGGATACTAACCTTTAGATCATTTCCCAGCTGACATTCCCTTTCACTTAGGCCACATTCCATTTGCTAAGACCATCTGGTTTCCAGATGACCTAATCCTATATAATAAAACCCTAATATGCAAATTGAACAGCAGAATGACTGGTCGCTATTACGCACACTGACCACCAGGGGACAGACGCAGGATCTGCCCCCTGGTGGTCAGTGCACTCCCAAAGGGGGAGCACCGCTCAGTCAGAAGCTGGGCTCACGGCTGGCAAGTTCATTGGTGGTGGCAGGAGCCTCTCCTGCTACCTCTGCTGCAGGCGGGCGGTAAGGAGCAAGGGGTCCTGGACTGTGAGAGCCCCAGACTGCGAGAGGGATGTCTGACTGCTGGCTTAGGCCCGATCCCCAGTTGTGCACAAATTCGTCCACTGGGCCTCTAGTAAATTTACAAGTCCTTACCACTTTTGGCCTCATGCATTCCTCCTTTGACGACCCTAACAAGCATGTAGACAGGTGGTATTATTATATTGCCATGCTAGATGGGAAAGGGCCAGACTCAAGCCAGACAACTGGGTTTTTAATCTTTCATATATATCACTTACTATCTGTGTGGCTTTGGTAAAGTTATTTAACCTTTATGTGTCTTGGTTTCCTTATCTATAAAGTGGACATAAATAGAAGTTCTTATGATGATTAAACGGATCCATACATATAATGCACTTGAAATAGCCGAGCCCATAGTAAGGGATTAATCCATGTTAGCTATTGCCATGAACTCTGATGTTGAGAATGGTACACAGGTGCAAATTTCATGGGATTATAGGTAGACTGAGAGGTATTATGTTAATGTATAATGTATATATTTATACATTATAATATGTATTATTAATTTATATTAATATAACTAATTTAAACAAATAATTTATATGTATACAGTTTTTAAATTTATAAATAAATTATATTAATATGAAAATTATTCAACACTCCACCAAGAATCTTACCTAATAATAGACAAACATGTAAATTGACTGTCCCTCCGATATGCTCACCAGCCAATCAGGAGAGTATGCAAATTAACCCAACAAAGATGGCGGTTAATTTGCATACATAGACGCCCAGTGGCCTGGGTCCCGGGAACATCATTGGTGCCCAGGTCACTCTGAGGTAGCCCTGTGTGGGCCCTGAGCAGCATAGGAAGGACCTGAGCCAGGCAGCTCCTAGGCAGGGATGGAGCCGGCCATCAGAGCTGTGGGGGGGCCCCTGCCCAAGCCTAAAGCCTCGGCCAGAGGCGTTAGGCCTGGGCGGCGGGGCAGAGCCAGCGATGGGAGGGTGATGGGGGTAGATGCCTGTGGCCGAGGCATCAGGCCTGGGCGGGGGGCAGAGCCGGCGATCGGATGGGTCTGGGGGTCCCCTGCCAAGGCCTGACTCCTTGGCCAGAAGCATCAGGCCTGGGCGGGGGGCCGAGCTGGCAATCGGAGGGGTCTGGGGGTCCCCTGCCAAGGCCTGACTCCTCAGCCAGAGGCGTCAGGCCTGGGCGGGGGGCCGAGCTGGTGATCGGAGGGTGATGGGGGTCAATGCCTCTGGCTGAGGTGTGAGGCCTGGGCGGGGGGCGGAGCCAGCAATCGGAGGGTGATATGGGTCGACTCCTCTGGCCGAGCCCGCGATTGGTGTGAACTACAGAGGAAACACCTTTTCTGACTGCTCATTGGCTAAGCTCCCTGTATGCCACTGGTAATATTCTTAGTAACTTGGGTAATAAGAATCCAAAAAAGTGATCTAGGGTTTTCCACCACACTCCTGGTGAAAAAAACGAAGGTCCGCTGCTGGAGGGCTAAGCAATGTCATATCCTGCCCTAGCTGGTCTGGCTCAGTGGATAGAGCCTCGGCCTGCCCACCGCTGGGTCTGGGTTCAATTCTGACCAAGGGCATGTACCTAGGTTGCAGGCTCCTCGCTGGCTGGGGCCCAGGTCAGGGCTCATGCAGGAGGTAACCAATCAAAGTGTTCCTCTCACTTTGATGTTTCTCTCTGTCTTTCCCTTTCTCTTCCACATTCTCTAAAAATCAATGGAAACATTGAAGGGACTGGAGTCCGTGTTGATGAAAACACCTTGGTGGCTGCGGTGACTGGCAGTGGCTGCAGCAGCGGGGTGATGGGGCTGGTGCCTTCCCCTGATCAGCCCGGTCGCCTCCCACAAAAGGAGGCCAGACTGCGGCTTAGGCCCACTCCCCAAGGGCCTAAGGCATTGGCAAAGCTATGTCCTGGAACACGCTTTGCCAAAAGGCAGGAGTGTTGTCAGCTTGACCTTCAGCCCAGGTGCCAGGAAATGGGTTTTGTTATTTAAATCCAGCCAAGCACCAGAAATGAATATGACTCTGGCACATAATCTCCTTTGTCTTGACTTTTAGTAAAACTTCCTGTTTTTTGCTGTATAAAATAAATATGCTGTATTGGCTCTGGGTCCCTATCCCTGTCTCTCCATCAGAGGACAGTGGTCCCACCTGGCCCCAACTTTTTCCTTCCATCTCTGTGTCTGTCTCTTTCTGTCATTTTCTCAATTCCCAGCCTCCCCTACTCAGGAACTGGACTGCTCTCTAGCCATGCTGGATGCGGAGAAGAGAGAAATATTTACAATAGGTATTAAATATGAGACTAGCAAGGTAGAGACATAAAAAAGAACTGGAGAAGAATCTAGTACAAAAATGCATCCATGATCTCTTATGTATATGCAAAGGGTGATCACACATTTGCCTCTAAGGTTTCTGCTAACCATTGCAAACCTGATAAAAAGAGGTCAGTTGTTCAAGAGAAACATAATTACTCACACAATTAATTACACAATTAAGACCAGAGAGGATACTCCCTACAGTCATCTATCGGATGAGTCTGTGTAATGTAATAAAAGACATTTTCAACATCTTTTCAACAAATGAGCCAAAGTGTTTCACAGGGCTGCTCCCGTAACATTCTTCAAATCGTCACCCAAGCGCATGTCAGCAAAAGCAGTTCTATGAGAAATGGAATTGTGTGACCCAGGCACCCAGCTCTCTGTTGATTCTGCTTTATGGAGAGAAGGATTTTGGAATGCCTGCAACACCCATAGCTTAAACTCATTCCTAGTTGCTTGGTTTCTTAAAACACTCATGACTGTCATCTCATTTCATCTTCAGAATTAAACCTATTTTACAGATAAAGAAACTGAACCTGCCCTAACCGGTTTGGCTCAGTGGATAGAGCGTCGGCCTGCGGACTCAAGGGTCCCAGGTTCGATTCCGGTCAAGGGCATGTACCTTGGTTGCGGGCACATCCCCAGTAGGGGGTGTACAGGAGGCAGCTGATCAATGTTTCTCTCTCATCAATGTTTCTGACTCTCTATCCCTCTCCTCCCCCTCTGTAAAAAATCAATAAAATCTATTTAAAAAAAAAAAAGAAACTGAATCTGAGAATGGTTGGACAGCTAGGAAATTTGAGGGGAGGATTTGACCTGCTAACTCCCAAACTCTCCCTAGCCTCTGGCCATTCATTCCCAGACTTCTTAGAACCCTTTTCCCTCTGCCTTATGTCCCATTCCCTTTTCTAATCAATTATAATCTGATTTTTATTTCTGCAACTCCATTGAAATTTCTCTGGCAAAAGTTGTGAATGATTATATGCTTATTGATTTTAGAGAAAGAGGGGGGAGGGAGGGAAGGAGAGAGAGAGAGAGAGAGAGAGATCAATTGGTGCCTCCCATACACACCCAGACCGGGGATTGAACCAGCAACCTAGGTAATGGTCTTACCTAAAATTAAACCCTCAACCTTTCGGTGTATGGGACAATGCTCCAGCCAGCTGAGTCGCCCAATCAGGGTGTGAATGATATTTTTATTGTCAAATCTGGTGACCCTTTTCTCAACGTTTTGGGGGTTGTTGTTTAGTTTGAAACAATTGTTCAGTTTTTGGCATTCTGTCTTCTTCTTCGGCTTTTGGAGCACTCATTGCTCCTCGTCCTCCTCCTGCTTCCTGTTTCCCAGGGAGCCACCTTTGGTCCTCTCCTCTCTCACTCTATGCATTCCCACAGGAGACTCAGTCCTCTCTCATGAAGTCAGCTGCCATCCTGGAAACATTACTTCCTAAACTTACACAGTAGGGTCACATTTTGTATGAGGTTGAGTTCTAAGGTCAGAGTCTGAGGTAAAAATAGCATTTCGTCAACGTAAGACATGTTCATTGTTTTTTCAGTTGAATAAGAGATAAGACAGCAGGCTCAACTTGGGAGCTATTATATAGGAAATAAAATTTCTTTAAAGACCAGAACTATATTCAGAGTGTTGATATGTTCATATTGTGAGGACAGGTAAGGGAAATGAGACCGTTTGGAGGAAGAACAGGTTTACACATCCCATTTCAAAGTCAGTTTAGAGTCTACAGCCATGGGGTGAATTGGCAGAAAGAAAAAAAATTAAATAATTCTTCCCCTCTCTCCATTTATTTATTTAAGACCAAGTACACACAGGTTAATTTACATATGTTAATGATGACTCCATGTGTCCCTACAAACTCTCACCGTGTGCCTGTTAGCCATTGTCATTTGGTTGTCCCATAAGATTTCAAACTCAACATGTTTAATATTTAATTTATTGTGTTTACATCACACTGTTTTAATTATATGTAGCAAGATATCCACTATTATTCCTGTAACAAAGATACTCCCAAGTTTTAATGGTTTAACCAATAAAATTTTGTTTCTCATCTGTGTAACAGCCCAAAGTAGGTTTTCTGGGCCAGGAGGTGGGGGTGGGGAGGATGAAATGGTTTTCTGGGCTAGGAGGTGAGGGGTGAAATGGAGCACAGGAGGTCCTCTCCACAAGGTCACTCACACCCTAACCTTCCTCCCCATTTTTAATTTGTTCTTCCACCAGTATTTCGTGTCTCAGTTTCCTCTTTTGTGAAATGGGCCAACATTAGTACTCTTCGAAGTGGTTGTTGTGAAAATTGAGATAATAATCTATGCAAAGCAATTGGAATGTGCCTGACTTAGAGTTGACCCTCAAAAGTTGGTTAACTATTGCCCAGCTAGTGTGGCTCTGTGGTTGAGCATGGACCTATGAACCAGGAGATCACAGTTCGATTCCCAGTCAGGGCACGTTTTGGGGTGGTCCCCAGTGTGGGGGGTGCAGGAGGCAGCCAATCAATGATTCTCTCTCGTCATTGCTGTTTCTCTCTCTCTCTCTCTCTCTCTCTCTCTCTCTTCCTCTCTGAAATCAATAAAAATATATTTAAAATATAAAATAAAATAAATTGGTTAACTATTATTGCTCTTAATTAGTTGCAGGATTTCATCAGCCACCAAGTTGCACTATGCTAGAAACTCTCTTCTCTCATTACTGACTCTCATAAACATACATATTTATGTTTCTTCAAATGCAAGAAATAGGTTTCTGATATGGAAATCGAAACAGTTGGATTTGAATTTTTTTTTTTTAAAGAAAGCAAAAGCCACTATTCCTGGGGATCCAATGGGCCATGTAATAAGACTATGGGGTTGTGTTAGAACTCTCAGTTGAAAGGGATCCAGAAAAGTTTTCTTGTTCCCTCATTTTAAAACAGAAGAAACTACAGCCCAAGTAATGACAGAGCTGAGACTCAGTTCTAGGTTGTTTTTTTTTTTAACTCCAATCAAATGACTCCTTCCTGTGTAAACACCTTCACATAGTTTTCTTGATTTTCACCTCTTAGTTTAATTTCACAGATAAGCAAACTAAGCCAAAACCAACCAAACAACTCCTCTCCTCATCTTCACAATCTTTGGTTTGTGTCTATTAAATGAAGATGCTGCTGTATGAATTTCCCCTTATCTCCTATGGTTACCAAACCACTTAAGTTTCCAGAGTATTTACTACCAGGTGAATTCTGATTCTCCTAGCCTGGTTACTTGGATCCCCAAGCTCAGTGCCATCTCCTTTCCTGATTTTTACTCTCAGCAGCAGATGGCACTGTGAGCAAGTCTGGAAAGATGTTTTCTATCCTCAGGGAAAGTTGAGGGAAAATGTCCTCAACCCTTCCTTGATTTTATAGGCATGCTCACCTTCCTTTTCCTGGGTCAGAGTGCTCACAATGAGTGCGAGCTGTGTACTAACAAGAATAAGTAACACTGTGTGTATAATTTATATGGTCTGGGATGCTGTGGCTGCTGATTCATCATTGAACTTGCTTTCACTCCTCCCTGGGCACACAGCTGGACTACGTTTCCTGGTGTCTGTTGTTGGATTTGGCCATGTGACTGAGACATGACCAATGGAATTGATCTGCACCATTTCAAGGCCTGTCTTATAAAAGTCTCCTGTGCTTTTCTTCTTTACTAGCTGGATGTCAATGCCCAGGATGACTGTGGAAGTCATGGGCCAATGGTGGCAGAGTTGCCACTATGCCAGGTTCTTGAATGACTGCATGGAGCCAAGTACCCCATTGACTTGGACCCACATCGGGGAGTTACATGAGTAAAAATTAAATTAAAATGTTAAGTCACTGGAATTGTGGGCTTTGTTGTTGCAGTGATTAACCCACCCTTTCTGATACAAAACTAACTAATGAAACCCCCCTGCTCCATGTGTTGTTCCTGGGGAAAATGTTTAATGATATTTTATCGGAAGCATCCAAGTTTCTGCACAATAGGGTGTCTTTTTTCCACATTAGACTCCAAAGGGGAAGTGATTGTTCTTTGTCAAAGAGGGTCTTAAAGGCCTCCACCCTCAATTGTTTCAATAAAACAGAGAGCTTGATCTGCAGACTGGAAGGCAGGCAGCTAGCAGGGAGAATGTAGATTAGCTCAGGATAAAGACAGATGGAGCCTATATCATGTGGTCAAGTTTGTTTCTAAGTAAATCAGGTACCTAACAAGTTACCAAGCACAGTGGAGTGAAGTAAGTCCTTCAGTAGAAATAAAGGCACCGTCATAACTACTCAGGGTGGGGAGATCGTCTTTAATGCGGGCCACCAGCAATTTCTCCCCTCCCTGTATACACAAGCTTCTCCTACATCAAGAGGTGGATTCTGTCTCTCCTCCTGTTGAGTCTGGGCTGGCCTCGTGACTTGCTTTTGCCAACAGAATGCAGGGGAAGTGATGTGGTGCACAGGCGCTTCCATGGTTTGGGAACTCGGCTGCCATGCTGTGATGAAGCCCATCTGAACTGTGTAGGAAGAGGGCCATGTGGGGAGACCTCAGAGGCCCCAGCCAATGGCCAACACCAACTAACTGCCTGTCATCGGAGTGAAGTCTTCTTGGCTGTTCTGGCTCAGCTAAGCATTTAAGCCAAATGCAGCGGCATGGATGACCGCAATCCATACCATGTGGAACAAAAGAATTGTTGATGTAAGTTCAGCCAACCCATAGAATCATGAGAAATACTAAGTCATGTTGTCAGGCACAAAGTTCTGGGGTAGTTTATCATGTGGCAATGGATAACCAGAGTACAGGATAAATGCTCTTCAGCAAAAGGTAGATTCTGCGGGCCTGGCAGGAAGTAGAACACGGTGGGGCAGAAAAGACAAGCATTTAGCAATCAGTCACTGTATCCTAATGCAGTTTGTTAGGCCAGGGGATCCAAAGACCACTGAGATGCTATCACTGCTCTCATGGAGCTCCTAACAAAGCTGAGGGAGACTTTCAACATTTAATAAATAAATAAAAAGCTGAGGTAGGGGGCAAGTTCAAAGGGGTCAATGGGAGAAAAAACAGACATATGTAATACTTTCAACAATAATTTTTTTTTTTAAAGCTGAAGGACACAGAAATGCAAACAAACAGCTAGTTATTGGAGTTGTATTGAGTGGGGAACCAAAAAATGGAAGCAATCCATTTTTTTTATTAAAAATTTTAAAAACATATATTTTCATTGATTTCAGAAAAAAAGGGAGAGGATGAGAGATAGAAACATCAATGATGAGAATCACTGATAGGCTGCCTCCTGCACGCCTCTTATTGGAGGTCGAGCCCACAACCTGGGCATGTACCCTTGACCGGGAATTGAACTGTGGCCTCCTGGTTCATAGATTGATGGTCAACCACTGAGCCACACTGGCTGGGCAGCAATCCAGTTTTTCGTTGTTGTTTATTTTATTTCTTATTAGCAATCCATTTCTTAAAAAATATTTTTTATTGATTTCAGAGAGGAAGGGAGAGGAAGAGAAAGATAGAAACATCAATGATAAGAGATTCATTGATCGGATGCCTCCTGCACTCCCCCCACTGGGGATTGAACCCATTACCCAGGCATGTACCCTTGACCAGAATTGAACCCAGGACCCTTCAGTCTACAGGCTGATGCTCTATCCACTGAGCCAAACCGGCGAAGGCAGCAATCCATTTTTAAAAGCTTAAACTGAGTTTACAAGGTGAGTAGGATTTGTTGAGTAGCTGAAGGGGATTGCAGGAGAGGCACAAAACATTCCGGGTAGGGCTGACCATGCTCAGAGGCATGGAGTGGTGAATCGTGGTCGAGAGAAGGCAGGGAAGCAGTCTGAAAAGCTGGGCTGAGAGCAGGCAAGCCAGGGGAGGCCCCACTTCCGCAGAGTTTCCTTACACTCCACGTGCTGCCGGGCTGCGCCAAGACACCGGGAGCTGTGCAAGCTTCACGCTTGCCCAAGGGGCTTACCAGGGGTAAACGAGGCAGCTCTCACTTTGGTCTGAGTGGTGCACAAATGAAGTGTCAGGTTCAGATGTGTAAGTGACAAATGAATCAAAAATCAGCATTCCTACTTGGAAAAGTGGTAATCCTGTTTCTATCACCTCCGACTTTTCTCAAAAGCATAAATTTGGGCTCTGTATTACATAAATCAATTGTCGTCTGAGGATATGTTTATTGATTTTAGAGAGAGAGGAAGGGAAAAACATTGATGTATGAGAAAGAGAGAGAGAGAGAGAGAGAGAGAGAGAGAGAGAGATCTGTATGTGCCCCAACCAGGGATCAAATCCACAATCTAGCTATGTGCCATGACCAGGAATCAAACTCACAACCTTTTGGTGTACGGGACAACACTCCAACTAACTGAGCCACCTCCGCCAGGGCTTATCAGATGTTTTATCTCTCTGATTTTAACCCTCTGACCTACAAAGCAAAACAGAAGTTACTCTACTTGCACTCTTTAAAGATTGCTGGTATTTAAGAAATAAAAATGAGTTATCTTTCTGAGAATGGAGGGGTAAAGCCTTGACCCCTGACCCATCTCCTGTTTTGGAGGCCAGGAATGTCCAAATTGGGTACACAAGTAAATCCATTGAGGGCCAGGAAAAAAAGCCATAGAAAAGTTATTTATTTATTTATTTATTTATTTATTTATTTATTTATTTATATTGTGGTAAGAACAGTTAACATGAGATCTATCCTCTTGACAAGTTTTTTTTTTCTTTAAATATGTCTTTATTGATTTGAGAGAGACAGGGAGATGGAAACATCAATGCTGCCTCCTGCACGCCCCCTACTGGGGATCGAACCACAACCCAGGCATGTGCCCTGACTGGGCATCAAACCCGCCACCCTTTGGTGTATGGGACGATGTTCAACCAACTGAGCCATACTGGCCAGGGCTCTTGACAAATTTTTAAGTGCATAATGCAATATTATTAACTATAGGCACAATGTTGTACAGATCATGTAGTGTTTGCTTTTTATCTAAGCCGTACTTCATATGTTATCAGTACAGATGAATAGCCTACAAATAAAAATATGTATATGGAAAGTTCCTGATCAAATCAGGTAGCAGTCAACAAAGTTTGAAGAGCATACCGTCCTAGTAGCTTGCACCTTCCATGCTGCTGCTGAAGTCCCATAATTGGGGCCCTCCTAGCCTTCCCCTCAGGTGAGCAGCTTCATACCTTCCTCAGGAGGAACCTGGGAAATGAGCCCCTCTTGTCGCATCCCCCAGCGCATTCCTTGGCTCAGTCTACTTCTGTTTTGTCTTGTCAAGGCAGAACTTTTTAGTTCTGAAGTCTGCTCCTCCCCAGTTGAGAACTTTCTGTCTAGTCTGACGATATCATCATTTCCCTTCCACTGTCTCCCTCCCCCTCCCTCCCCCTTTGAGTTTGAGGCACTGATGCTCACCTGCCCCAGTACACCACCTCCTCTAGCACTCAGCCCCCGCTTCCACCCCAGCCTGGCCTCCAGGTATCTATAATCCATCCTCAACAGGCCAGTGCTCGCCGTGGGGCAGTGTCTCCCTGGTTTTGGAGGAACAGTGATAATACAGCAATACCAGTAGTGACAGCTCCCACTTGGGTGGCTGCTGGGTGCCTGCGTTTTGCTGCGTAATCTTCCACTCTCTGTAAAAATCATTGGAAAAATATCTTCCGTTGAGGATTAACAACAAAAATCTAATTTGCAGTCTATTTGTAGATAGGTAGAAAAATAGATAAAATAAGTTGTTTGCAAATACTTGAGATTTATTTGGGGAAGAGTCAGAATTAAAAAGAAACTCCAATGTCTAGAGCTTTGTCTAATTCCATATTACTGACATCACTCTTCTCAAAGCCCAGGGCTGAGAAATGACCAGGGGTTCTGCCCTCTTATAGATATTGCTTATGTAAGCATTTAAATACCAACATCAGCCCTGGCAGGGTAGCTCAGAGTGTTGTCCAATGCGCCAAGGTTGCGGGTGTGATCCCTGGTCAGGGCACATACAGGGAGCAACCAATGAATGCACGAATAGGTGGAACAGCAGATCCATGCTTCTCTTTCAAACTGATCAGGGAGGCAATGTGGATGCAGCGCTGCACTGGCCTGTGGGTGGCCCTTCCGCCTGTCCTTAAATAAGACTTCCAGTGCACAGCCACACTCACAGGCTAAAAATAGGCTCCCCACCCCCACCCCCACCCCCAGGCACATCACAGCTATGACCATGACCAAGAATGTTTCCCTCCACCTTGCCTCACAGCCAAGGCCACACCTGGGCCCATTTCACATTTCCACCTTTCAGGTTTGCGGTTGCCTGTGCAGCAGAATCAAAATGACAGATTTATGCAAGGCAGCGGGTTTGGATCAGCCACACGTTTATTCTCTGCTTCTCCTCACCCTTAGTGGTTACCTGGAAGAGCTGATGGGGAGGAAAACATTGTGTGTTTTTTTCAAACCCACCACAGCTGTTCTCCACACCTGGATACATTCAATCAACCTTGAAGTCGGGGCTGGGAGTCCTGGTTGGCCCATTTCCCCGACACAGGACAGGGACAGATTGGTGATTGCAGGTTAGAAAACCATTTCCCTTCCAGATGAGCACCCAGATGATGGTCTGGCTGCGAGTCACTAATTGCTGGGCTCTTCAGGGCGGCTTTCTCTGAATTACAGCCTCCAGAACCGGAGCCCTTGCCTGTATCACACTTTGCTGCTCACCCTCTCACACTGCTGGCAAACCATTCGATTTCTGCGACCTTTGTCTTCCCATAAAAGGGATTTGAGGGGCTAATTCTCCAAGAAATCTCAAGTAGTTTTAAGATCAAAAGCTTGTTTTGGTTCTTTATCTCACTTCTTCCAGCTATTCAGAGTTTTGCTCTCCTGCGTTTGTGGAAGCTCATAAAAATGCATTAGTTATTTCCAGCTTTACAGGTGAGAGCAGAGGTCTTCAGAGGGCAGAGTGGATTCTGGCTGAGAGGAGGCCAGAAATCTGTGCTGTTGCCTCCATCCAACTCGCTTGTCTGAGCAGGCGCGCAGAGTGAATGATGAGCAGAAATGCTCCATGGTTTGTTCCTCTATTCCAAGAAAAGAGGTGCTCGAAGGCTCACTCTCCAACCTCCCTGCCCCCCCAGTAGGTATGAGTGAATTGTTTGAATTTTGAGCTCCAGTCAAGATTAGAGAGTCTGCCTGGCCATCGACCTATGAACAAGGTTAGGGTTTGATTCCCGATCAGGGCACATGCCCGGGTTGCAGGCTTGATTCTCAGTAGGGGCCATGCAGGAGACAGCCAATCAATGATTTCCTCTCATCATTGATGTTTCTATTTCTCTCTCCCTCTCTCTTTCTCTCTGAAATCAATTAAAAAAAAAGAATAGAGAGTCTAAGTGGATCTTCACTCTAACCAAAATATTCAGGACTTGCCTGCTGGCATGGCTAAGTGGTTGAGAATCGACCTATGAACCAGGAGGTCATGGTTCGATTCCCAGTCAGGGCACATGCCTGGGTTGTGGGCTCGATCCCCAGTTGGGGGTGTACAGGAGACAGCCAATCAATGATTCTCTCTCATCATTGATGTTTCTATCTCTCTCTCCTTGATGTTTCTATCTGTCCCTCTCCCTTCCTCTCTGAAATAAACAAAAATATTTTTTTTTTTTAAAAAAAAAGAAGTAAAAAAGTTCAGGACTTGTGTGTAGAATAGTGACTCATTCCTAACTTGTCGTCTCCTTGGTGAATGAAAGGGAAGGATAGCAGGGGTTTCACTTTGTGTGTCTTCAGTGGATTAGAGAGCTAAGACGTCCCAAACCACAACTCAAGTCAGGTAACCTGACCCTCATTCCTATGCAATAAAGAGCTCAGGAGGCTTCTCTCCCCAGCTGTGACACTGGACATTAGTATGCTCATCCTGTCATTGTTATATAGCGAACTCTGCAAATTTTGCCATGAAAAGATGAAAAATTCAAACCTGATGGTTAAAATTCATGTGGCTCTGGATGTAATAAAAAATAGTTACACAGTCACACAATCTTCCTCTTACACACACACACACACACACACACACACACACACACACACACACCACTCATATATGTTTGGAGTTTTACTTTCCTCTGCATTGATTATAACTCTATCTTGGCTTGTTCTGTGTTATCAATGACCAGGGGACCCAGAAAGACAGCTGGAGAAGCACCAAGCTGCCCATCCACTTGGGGCTGTTTGAGAGTTGGTCATAATTCTTAGGAGGCACCTCAAGTTCATGGCTGCAATGGGTGCTGCCCAAAGTCAATAGCACAGGAACCTTCCTGCCTTACAAAAGCCCCACCTAAAGATCGGTGGCATCAATAGGAAACTACAGCAGAAGATAATGTTTCCTGGGTAGGTAACAGACCCCATGGAAACAAACCAGTTTCAGGTCTTGGTCCCTCTGGAGTGTTTTAGGGAGGTCCATGTATGTCAGGCTGCATAGGCAGGACACAGGAGATTGAGGTTGGGGCTTCAGGGCCAGAGCACACTACTAATGTCCCTTTATATATAACTACTAGAGGTCCAGTGCACAAAATTTGTGCACTGGGGGGGGGGTCCCCTCAGCCCAGCCTGCACCCTCTCTAATCTGGGACCCCTTGGGGGACATCCCTCTCACAATCCTGGACCACTGGCTCCTAATAGCTCACCTCCCTGCCAGCCTGATCACCCCTTAATGCCCCCCCCTGCTGGCCTGGTCACCCCCAACTGCCCCCCCTGTTGGCCTGGTTGCCCCCAACTGTCCCCCTGCCGGCCTGGTCACCCCTCATGGCCCCCCCGTCGGCCTGGGCACCCCATGCAGCCTGCTTGTTCAGTCATTTGGTCATCCCTCACTAACCCCCCTGCTGGCCTGGTCGTAGGCAGCCATCTTGTGTAGATGTGACAGTCAATTTGCATATTACCTCTTTATTATATAGGATGTGTTTTTTGGTGGGGGATGGGGAGGTTGGGGAGCAGACTCAAGGTACTTTGGGAAATTCTGCTTTAAACAAAGTTAATCAGGTTTCTTTAGCCTTTACTATTCAGGTTTTACTGCAAATCTCTAAGAGGCAGAAATATAATATTGAACTTTTTCCAGACTTATTTAGACCTGGAGCCTTCACTGGGAATCTCTAACATGTCAAAGAGCATTAACGTCCTGCATAACCAAGTTTGGAGAATATCATTTGGAGAAATCAGGGAAGTCCCAGCTGTCCAGGGTCACTAACTCCATGGAGACTCAGCTCCCAACCCAGTAGAGACATTCCATGGTAGTGGACATCACTCTGGGGACCCACATCCTTGGGGAACACATGAAGGCTTTCCAAGGGTACATAGTACATGGATTTAAAAAAAAAAAATCTAGGCCTACCACCTCCATGTGCACGCTTTCCTAAAATAGCTCTGCCAAGAGCTGAATGGCAATGCACTATGCTAGGGGAACAGAGGGTTTCCCACCTGTCCCCCTTTCACAACACCCATTTCATAAAAGCAAGAGGCTCCTCTCACTCCCTCTTGTCTTAGCATGGTGCATTGCCCCAGGGGCGGCACATCTCTGGGATGTCAGACAAAATGCTGTTTTTTGAGAACGTGGATGAGTCTATTGACTGAGTAATACTTTTTTTTGTAACTCAGATAATTTCTAATATTTTGCTTTCATGAAGATTGAGGGAACACCTAATTGAGTTGTTAGAGAATTGGATCATTAAAATAATTTTGATGATAGATTACTGAATCAGAAGGAGCTCGGTAATTGTCATTGCTATGATAAAATTCCTTTCATTCTCATCTACTTACTTAAAAAAATTTTTTTTATTGATTTCAAAGAGGAAGGGAGAGGGATAGAGAGATAGAAACATCAATGATGAGAGAGAATCACTAATTGGCTGCCTCCTGCATGTCCCCTACTGGGGATTGAGCCAGCAATATGGGCATGCGCCCTGACTGAGAATCCAACTGTGACCTTCTGGTTCATAGATTGACGCTCAACCACTGAGAACACTGGCCAGGCTCATCTACTTACTTTTATGAAAAAGGTTTTATTGTGTTAACAATAACTGTAACAACAATAATTGTAAAATGGGAATAATGTTGATGAGGAACCCATCTATAGCAGTTTTTTTTAAATTTACTTTTTATGTTTAATAATCCTATATAATAAAAGGCTAACATGCAAATAGATCAAACTGCGGAACGACCGGTTACTATGTTGCGCACTGACCACCTGGGGGCAGATGCTAAATGCAGGAACTGCTCCCTGGTGGTCAGTGTACTCCCACAAGGGGAGCGCTGCTCAGCCAGAAGCCCTGAGCTGGGCTCATGGCTGGCGAGTGTAGCGGCGGTGGCAGGAGCCTCTCCCGCCTCCGCAGCAGCACTAAGGATGTCTGACTGGGCCTCCAGTCATTTATAAAAGTGTTGTTTTGATAAATTACAAATGAATAGTGTCTACAATGGTAATTCAGTCCAGAAACATCTCTTCACTACCTAGAGCTGTACAGTCACAGGAAAAATTTTAAATTAATTTCAAATTAATTAAAGTGTGCAAGATTACTTTCATGTTATATAGATACTAGAGGCCTGGTGCATGGATTTGTGCACTGGTGGGGTCCTTTGGCATGGCCTGTGCCCTCTTGCAATCTGGGACCCCTCAAGGGATGTTGGACTACCAGTTTTGGCCCGATCCCTGCAGGCCCAGCGGAGAGACCCCACCGGAGAGAATCCATGCACCGGGCCTCTAGTATGCATATAAGATCTTTGGTTAGTCTCTTCCTGGCCTCCTCCCTCCCCCCTTCCCTTTGAGATTCATCAGTCTGTTCTATATTTCCATGCCTGTGCATTGAGCGTCTGCCCCCTGGTGGTTAGTGAGCAGCATAGCTACTGGTCGAATGGTCGAATGGTCAAACGGTTGGCCAGTTGCTTAGGCTTTTATATATATAGATTTTTGCTGGGTGATCAATAAAAAGATTTCAGGCATAAAATATATCACATTATTATAACATTACTTGGGGAGAGTGGAATGGAAATACAACTTTAAGGAGTAAATGAAATAACTTTTTGCCTATTAAACACACACTTGTTGGTGTATATTTAGAGTGGGTTATGGTGGATACCAAAGTGCTATGGTATGGAAACATTTTGTTGTTGTTAATTCTCACCTGAAGATATTTTTTCAATGATTTTTTTTTTAGAGAGAGTGGAAGGGAGGGAGGGAAGGAGACAGAGGGAGGAAAAGAGAGAGAGTGAGGGGGGAGAGAGAGAGAGAGAGAGAGAGAAACATAAATATGAGAGAGACACATCAATTGGTTGCCTCCTGCATGCACCCTGACAGGCGGGGTATTGAGCCTGTGCCCTCGACCAGAATTGAACCTGGATCCTTCAGTCTGAGGCCCATGCTCTAACCACTGAACAAAATCAGGTAAGGCACAACTATTTAAACTTTTAAAGACATGTTTTAGATGTTAATTTAAAAGGCTGTGAGAAGATATGCAGTTTTAAATAATAATTATTTTTTCTACTTTGTTTTTATTTTATTTTTTTAAAAATTTATCCTTATTGTTGAAAGTATTACAGATGTCCCCCTTTTTTCCCCATTGACTCCCCTTCTCCCCACTCCCATCCCCTCCCCAGGTCTTCACCCCACTATTGTCTGTCTCCGTGGGTTATGCATAAATGCATGTAAGTTCTTTGGTTATATCTCCCCTTCCCCTGAAAATCCTCAGTCTTTTCCATGCTTCCATGTCTCTGGATCTATTTTGTTTGTCACATTATTTTGTTCATTAGATTCCACATATAAGCGAGATCATGTGATCCTTGTCTTTCTCTGACTGGCTTATATCACTTAGCATAATACTCTCCAAATCCCTCCATGCTGTCTCAAAGGGTAAAAGATACCTCTGTTTTTTTAACTGCATAGTATTCCATTGTGTAAATGTACTACAGTTTTTTTGAAAATATATATTTATTTATTTCAGAGAGGAAGGAAGAGGGAGAGAGAGATAGAAACATCAGCAATGATCGCTGCCTCCTGCACACCCCCTACTGGGGATTGAGCCCACAATACAGGCATGTGCCCTTGACAGGAATCGAACCCGTGACTTCTCAGTCCACAGGCCACCACTCTATCCACCGAGCCAAACCAGCTAGGGCTGTCCTACAGCTTTTTTATCCACTCATCTACTGATGGGCACTTGGGCTATGTACAGATCTTAGCTATCTATCTATCTATCTATCTATCTATCTATCTATCTATCTATCTATCTATCTATCTATCTATCTATCTATCTATCTATCTATCTATCTATCTATCTATCTATCTATCTATCTATCTATCTATCTATCTATCTATCTATCTATCTATCTATCTATCTATCTATCTAAAACCCTAATATGCAAATAGACCAAATGGCAGAACAACCGAACAAATGAACAACCAGTCACTATGATGTGCGCTGACCACCAGGAGGCGCATGCAAAACATGGCGGGCATCGGAAGCAGGCTGCAGAGTGTGGAACATGGCGGGCGCTGGCCGTGGTGGGATGGTGGAGCAGGTGAGTGGGGGTGCCAGACTAAGGCGGGGCGCCGGTCATTGTCATGGGGTGAGCTTCTGGTGGTTCCTGAAAATTCTTTGCTCCCGCGCACCACGGTCCTGCCCAGTGCTTGCGCCTGCTGCTGGCGCCGGCCCTGCTCACATCCGCTGCCGGTGCCGGGGCTACCACTCACACCCGCTGTTGGCGCCTGGTGCCTTCAGCAGGTTTGAGCCACAGGTGCTGGCTCCGATCACCCCTCAGGGCTTCTCCACTTCCCCCTGCTCCTGAGAGGTGATCGAGGCCGGCAGCTGCCTCTTTCACCGTCTGCTGGCGATGGCCCTGCTTGCACCTGCAGCCGGCGCTGGAGCTCCTGCTTGCACCTGCTGCTGGCGCCCAGCGCCGGCCCTGATGACTCGGCACTGCCAGCGGGTGTGAGCAGCTGCTGCTGGCCCCGATCGCCCTGGAGGGCTTCTCCACCTCCCAGGGCTTCTGAGGGGCAATTAGGGCAGCAGCCACCGCTCACACCCGCTGCTGGTGCCGGCCCCAATTGCTCTGCGCCAGCAGTGGGTGCGAGTGGGGCTGGTGCTGTCAGTGTGTGGGAGCAGCGGCAGCTGGCTGTGGCTGCCCGCAGACAGTGGATGAGGGGCTGTGGCGGGAGGGCCCGGGTGGGGGCATGGAGGATGGGCTGAGATCCGCCCCTGTGCCCAACGCAGCCTCGTGGCCCACAGTTCCTTTCAAGGTGCACGAATTTGTGCACTGGGCCCCTACTTGTAAATAACACTGCTATAAACTAGGCATCATACATTCTTTCTGATTGGTGTTTCTGGCTTCTTCGGATATATTCCTAGAAATAGATTACTGGGTCAAATGGCAGTTTCATTTTTAATTTTTTGAGGAAACTCCACACTGTTTTCCGTAGTGGTTGTACCAGTCTGCATTCCCACCAACAGTATAGGAAGTCTTAAAAAATTATTTTAAAGTGTAATCAAGAAAGAAATTGAAGGTCTCACATCCAATAGCATGTAAGGAAAACAAAAAGGTAGGAATCCAGAGATGACAATATTTGGCTTAAGTCAAGCTTTGGGCTGCTCTGCCTTGAATTCACTGCACACTGCCGTCTCCCTCTGCTGTCCCTTTAGTTTGGCATCCTTGTCTATCCAGGTCTAGGTCCCTCAACTTCCAATACAATGTCCCACATGACCGCTAATCTCCTCCTCCCAGATGTGGTACTCATTTCTTTCGTGCTTTATAATAAACCATGTGGACTTGGCTCTGAGGCTACTTCATGGGACTTGTCCCAGGGGACGTGGCCCCTGCCCCACACTCCCCACCTTATTCTTGCCCCAAATCCCACAAACACTCAGATGCCAAAGTTGGTCTTGGTTCCTTGTCCACTTACCACCGTCTCATTAATTAGCATTAATTTGTAAATTTGTAGTTTTCAAAGTGCTTCCCTCTTTATATTATCTAATTTATGTCTCACCACAACCTGCTGTGATAGATGAAATTGGGGCTCAGAGGATTTAAGGATTTGCCTGTGATTACGCAGCAATCTAGATCATCTGCCCTCAAACTCTACACTTTATCCACGACATCTCACTGTCCCTGGTGAGTCTATTTTGGTCGAAGGCCAAAACAAACCAATTGGGATCTGCTGAGTCTGGGGTGGCCCACTTCTCAGCTCTGGGGTTTCCTCTGGCGTCTCCTTCAAGACTGTCCACTAGACAGCAAAGCAGAAATCAACACATTCGCATGCTTAACTCAGAACAAGATATTATGGTATGGAGCCAAGATGAGATGAGTATAAACAAACATTCACATAAAAATGTGTAATATTTTCCATGACTGGTGTTTTAGTCTGTATTGTAGTTGTACTAGAAATAAGACTTGGTCAGATGTCAAAATACCAATTATCTCGATTTAGTTTTGATTTTTAATTAAAGACACAGACTGTCAACTTACCTCAAAGGGCCCAAATTAATAGGTATTTCTGGCTGAATAAGTTAACTTTCTGCTTTTTATGTTATTTTTGAAACATTTGAGAATGGTGTGGAGAGAGAGAGAGAGAGAGAGAGAGAGAGAGAGAGAGAGATATTGTATTCAGGTTGCTAGATATGCATGTTGGGGAAAAATTACTCCATTTTGGGAACATGGTTTTTTATTCCTCAGTGAGGTATTTCACTGAGGATGAGCCCTCAAGAATATTATAAAGTTACTAGGATTCTCTAGGTCTTAAAGGAGTAAATCTGTAGATGAAAAACAGTGAATGATTTCAGGCCACGTGATGCACAAGGAAATGCTTTACTAAAAGAAGGACAACAGCACTATAAACAGCTCAAGGTCACCTTCAAAGACCACCTGGAAGTTCAAGCATGCAGGTGGCCAGGACTTGAGCAACCTGGAACCTATTATACCTGTCCTCCTTGGATGGCTCCAGCTGTGTACTTGTGAGTACTATCAACTTGCTGGATAGTCAGTCTCCTTTGATAGCTGGGGCCCACTGGCTTTTGTCAGAGTCATTCTTGGGCTGGCAAACATGTTAACACAAGTTGACAGGGTTACAAATATTAAATTCTTGCGTTGAACTTAAAAGCAAATCTGGGTGAAACAGTGGGGCTTTTCCCAAGCAAAATCTGGGTATCCTTTAAAACTCGCAAATGATAGCCTCCATGCCAGCTCTCTGTCCATTCCAGGTTCTCAAATATCCTCATCATGCTCATGAGTAGGGGACAGATTACCTGAACGAAGAACCTCATCTCTTTGTGACCGAACTTTCAGAGGCCAACATGTACTGACTACCACACTGAGAAGGAAGTTAGAGGTCACTTACCAGTGTAAATGACCAGCCAGGGTGCTACTGGTATTTGGGGCAGGAAAGTCTTTTCCTGTGAAAACTTTCTTGTGCAGGGAAAATAGCATCCTGGTCCCTACATATCAATAATGAATCCACTAGTTATTGTGACAACTGAAAATTGCCTCTCCCATGGTTCCACATATTGGGGGAGAGAAGAAAAACACTCCACTTTCAGCTGACACTGATGTTTGCAGGGAGGACACCTTGGTCCCTGGAGCGGGTGTGGCTTGCCTGAGTTCATAATGCAAATTGGTAATGAAGTCAGAATTTTACTCTGAAGAACTGCTGGTTACCAGAGTAGAGGAGGTTTGGGGGACTAGTTGAAAAAGGTAAAAAGATTGAGAAGTACAGATGGATAGTTACTCAATAGGTGTGGGGTATAAAGTACAGCATAGGGAATATTTTCAATAATATTGTAATAACTATGTTATGGTACCTGTTGGGTACTGGAAATACCAGGGGGAACACTTTGTAAAGTATATGATTATCTAACCAAAATGCTATACACCTGAAACTAATACAAAATAATATTGAATGAAAACTGTGATTGAAAAAATGTTAATATTAAAAAAAATAAAAAATAAAAAAAAGAATTTTATTCTGAGGTATCTTCTTTTATTTATTTTTAAAAAATATGTTTTTATTGATTTCAGAGAGAAAGAAAGAAGGAGAGAGAGATAGAAACATCAATGATGAGAGAGAATCATGGACCAGCTGCCTCCTGTACCCTCCCCTTCCTCACTGGAGATTGAGCCCACAACCCCGGGCATGTACCTTGACCTGGAATGGAACTGTGACCTCCTGGTTCATGGGTCATGCTCAACCACTGAGCCACACCGGCCAGGCTCTGAAGTCTCTTGAATCATCCTCCTTCTGTTATCCATCTATAAAGTAGGAATTACTTTATTAATTACTAAATTAATAATTTAGGAATTACTAATTATTAATTTAGGAATGACTAATTAATTTACTATTCATGGCCAGTATTTGTGAAATGTGTTAAAGTCCTATACAAAAGATACTAAATACCCCAAATTATTTATGTATTTATAGCTCAAGGCACCATCAGCAGGAGTATAAATTTCAAAATAATAATTAGAATTGTAATCCATTCTGGAAGTACTTTTTGTAAGAAGACAGATCAGGAATGGCTAGAAGAATGCAACTGCACTGAGACTGACAGTCCCAGAGGGCAGGCCTAGAATATTCTCTTGACACGACAGTGCTGAGCACCAAGCCTGGCACGGAGCTGACAGCCGGCAGTGTTTGTTCATCTGCACTGACGCACATGCCTGTTAGCATTTGAGCTGCTCTCCCAGAAAGTTTGTCAAAAAGTGTCCCTTGAACTTTCATTTCTAATTACTGTGAGGGCTCTTGTTTAGGCTCCCCTGGATTGTGGTGAGGAAACTGGACTCTCAAAATAGCCCAGATTGAATGGGTACATGTGCGGGATGTGGCCCAAACATGCCATCGGTGCTGCTGGGTGGGGTGCATAGAACAGGCCTGCTTGCCAGCTCATGAATCCCTCCCTCCCAGAAGCTCTAGCAGTGTGAGCAAGATGCTGCCTGCCAAGTGCTTCGAGCTGCCTGGAACAAGGTGCGGAACAAATAGCCTTATTATTGTTGCTAATCTGCAGCTCCTGGGCTCTGCGTCTGGAAATACAAAGAAAGGAATGGGGCTGGGTAGACAGAAGCAAATGTATCTGAGCACCCCCGGCTGCTGTTTGCTCCGTGCCTTTCCATCAAGAGACACTAAGCCTCTGCTTCTAAGCCTCAGCAAATCCTATGCATTTGTCTGAGAGGAGCTTCCTCTTCTGGAACATAAATGCTACATTTTTTTTTTTTTTTTTTTATGAAACAATCAACTTTTGTTTCGTTCCAACAGAGCTCCTACCCAGCCCCAGGCTGCTTTTCCTATCTGAATTGTGGTAACACTATTCTCTCCTCCAGCTCTGTCTCAAATCTGTTAGAGACCTCCCTGGAGAAAAGCTGTTTCTTAGGGTTCTAAGTTGTTAGTTTCATTCCTCCAACTGGATCCAGGGCAGAAATAGGACAGGATAGGCACTCAGGTATATGCCCGCCAGTTTCACTAAATTTTGCAATGCAGAGCGTCCCCAAGATTCAAGGGTGCTCCTTTGGAAGTCTTAGCTGCCAGGGAGTTCAAAGCTTAGAAATGGCTTTGCAATCATTTTGTAAGCTCATGCCTGATAATGGCTCTGCCTGCCAGCTTGCTGATAGACCAGGTCACTGGCCTTTGCAGTTTTGTTTTCAAGTTTGACAGAAGCAGAACTAGTATTGAAGCAGCATTTACAGTTCTTTTAAAAAATGACCAAGATTGCCATAGAAACTAAAGGCAAAAGGACAAAACTCCAAGGTGGGGGTGGGCATCCTTTGCTTAATTGGTTATGAAGATATGTGAAAGGAACAGAAAGTTCATGCCTGGTAAAATGATTGATCTGATCAAGAGGAGGAAATGAAAGAACACACCCTTCAGGAGGCCCAGACCAGCACTGTTGAAATCATTGGCTCTATGGAATTGTCTTTTTTTAAAAAAAATTTTTTATTATAGTCTTTATTTTTATCTCCCATATTTTTTCTTTAGTTAATCCTCACCTGAGGATATTTTTTCCATTGATTTTTTTTCTGTTGTTTTTCTTGGGTGAGAGTGGAAGGGAGAGGGAGAGACAGACAGAGAGAAACATTGATGTGAGAGATACACATTGATTGGTTGCCTCCTGCATGCACCCTAACCAGGGCCAGGGAACCTGCCACCAAGGTACATGCCCTTGACAGTAATTGAACCCAGGACCCTTCAGTCCACAGGCCGACACTCTATCCACTGAGCCAAAATGACTAGGGCTGGAATTGTTTTGATTATAGAGTTTTAGTTACATACCTCTAAGATTTATGCTGGGGTAACAACAACAAAAAAAAGGTTATGTTACATTGACTATTATGTGATTAAATAGAATCGCTGAGGAGAAAAACAAATGATTAGCATATATGCTTCTTGGCTAGATTTTAAATCCTGTTAAAAAATATCACCTAGCCAAACCGGTTTGGCTCAGTGGATAGAGCGTCAGCCTGCGGACTCAAGGGTCCCAGGTTCGATTCTGGTCAAGGGCATGTACCTGGGTTGCGGGCACATCCCTAGTGGGGGCTGTGCAGGAGGCAGCTGATCGATCTCTCTCATCGATGTTTCTAACTCTCTATCCCTCTCCCTTCTTCTCTGTGGAAATTCAATAAAATATATATAAAAAAAAAGAATGAAAGGGCTCACTCTGGTTATGCAATGACTTTTGATTTGTTGGGTAACTAGTGCTTGGTAGAGGTTTTTGAAAGGCATGCAAATTGCATTCCCTTTTCCTTAATGCCACCGTCATCATTCCTGGCAACCACAGGGTGACCTTCCTACTTTATGTATAAGATGTTGATCTACTGGAAGCCAAAGATTTGAGGATTAGAGGAAGTTCTCTTTGCGAGGAAAGCCACAAGATGAGGAAGGAAAGGAGAAATATCTCACCCACACTACTGACCCAGGCCTAGATGATGGAAAGATGTGGAGTTAGAGAGAACACATGAGGACAGAAGGCTACCTGGAGTTTCCCGGCCACTTGGAGGTTGGATACAGAAGCTCTATTTTTATATTTATCTGCCCCCTTAAAGCCTGCTTCAATTCTTCAAAGTCTCGC